>NC_066635.1:16513826-16839451 GCF_025201925.1 Gopherus flavomarginatus
GGTTGTCGAATCTGGTCCGATTCTGTAAGCACAATGATGATGCTAAACGCCAGCGCGTCACAGCTATTCTTGATAAGCTTATAACAATGACAATAAATGAGAAACAGATGTATCCTTCCATTCAAGCAAAGATATGGGGGAGTCTTGGACAGGTACTGACTGCATAAATTCATTATGCCTTTATCAGCAAAGTGTAAATGAGATTATAGGTTATAATCCACTAACCCCACCACCCCTTTCCTCTTTCTCCTATGATTGCCCGGGTGTCAATGGACCACTTGCCTTGAATGGTCCTTAACAATCTCTTCCACTTTGTATATAGTTGTGACACTCTGGTCTGCTCTACACTGCAGGGATTAGGTCAGCGTAAGATGCCTTCACTACAGTGTTGCTCCCTCTGATGTAAGTCACCCATTACGCAGACCTAATAACTCTATTTCCACGAGAGGCGTAACACTTAAGTTGATGTAGTTAGGTCAATGCAGTGTTATTGTAGCTTGTGGCAGACAACCAGAGCTCCACCGCCTGGAGCTCCAGTTGTCAGTATATCACAATGTCACACACTGATAATGAAACTGGTGCAAGCGCTCCTAATGAGGACATGCACCACCGACAGAAGGCGTTACTGTGGACATGCCAAACTGCGGTGGCTGTACATCAGTGTAACCTAAGTCAACTTAATTTTGTAGTGTAGACTTGCCCGAAGTGTCTACACTTGCATTTTACTCCCCCCAATTTAACTACCCCACTATGCCGACATAATAACTCCACCTCCGCGCGCAGCATAGAGTCAAGGTAAGTGTAGTTGGGGTGACGCAATGTCAGTGTAGACCTCGCATTGCTTATGATGACTGTTACTGGCTTTCAGGAGCCATCTCATAATGCCCCACACTAACAATGCAATTGATACAAGCGATCCTGATGAGGGTGTGTACTGCCTACACAAGGAGCAAAATGTAGACACGCACAAGTGATGTAATTACTGCGGCAGCTGTATGCCAGTGTAAGTTTGGTCAAGTTAATTTTGTAGTTAGATAGGGCCTCTGAATACCTTTCCCAGACCAGCAAAAGAGGTCTGTGTGGCTTGAAATTTTCTCTTTCACCAACAGAAGTTCGTCCAATAAAGAGATTACCTCACCCGCCTTTTCTCTTTAATATCATGGGACCAACACAGCTACAACACTGCAGACGAGCATTTTACATTCATTTAATATTAGTGCCAAAACAGTTTTCTTCTTTTAACAGCACTTCAGTATATTAACCATGTATGTAGATCGCAGCTCACACAATTTCTAATCAAGTTTCCTGTTAACATTAAATATTGAGCTCTGGCTTTTAATAATACATTCCTGACTTCTGCAGAAACTTGAAAATTCAGGAAGTATCTCTGTATGCAGTGTTTTTTTAGCCCAGACCTGAAGAAGAGTTCTGGATAAGCTTGCAAGCTTGTCTCTCTCACCAACAGAAGTTGATCAAATAAAAGTTATTCTCACCCACCTTGTCTCAGGAGGTATCTTTGGCATTCCTGTTATAACCATAATAGTTGCATGGATACTTCAAGAGCGGGCATAAAAGCTCCTTGTTTAAACCACCAAAATTGAATGCATTCTATAATATGTTAATATGGTCAAATAGTATGACAGCCCCTCTCCCCAGTGGCCTCTAACCTAATTGTGAATTAAGCTCATAAGTCTGTTCCCAGAAGACAAAAATTGGAGGAGAGGAAAAATGGCTTTCAGAGTTACGCCATTAATAAGGAAAGTTCCAACCAAAAAGCCAGCTTCACTCGCTGTCAGAATGTGTCTGCTTGTTTGCTTGACTGACTATTGACCTCCTGCTGGCTGACATGAACTCCTTTTTAGTTACTTTCCTTCCCTTTTCCCCCTTCTCCTGCTCTTCTTCAGTCCTGTCACCACATGATGTTGCAACACAGTGTCACCAAATTACTTTGAGACACATGGTAACTGCCACCAAAATTGGTGAGCTGCCTCTCCTGTTTGAACTTCGGTCACTAAAAATCAGTATAATTTGCAACCCTGGACTGTAACAGGAAGAGTGTCATTTATATTATGCCATCTCCAGTATGAAAGTCAATTATCAGGCAGACATAGAGAATGTGGAATTAAAGGGTGAAATCTTGGCTTCTTTTAAGTCAGTGGGAGTTTTGCCATTGAATTCTATGGAGCCAGGATTTTATCCAAGTTCGTAGATGGTGAAAACTACAATGGATTGAAACCAGCAGTCAAACACTGTATGTGGCCTAATTCAATCATTAGTACTATTTTGTCTGGATAGTTAAGGAGAAACATTCTCTACATTGGCGACTTGTATATCTGTATTAAATACGTAGCTTTCTCACAACCTAAAAATTCTTGCAAGATATCAGTACCGTTTTCATGATAGCTAAGATATATATCTGGCTAATATTTTAGGCAATACTTTACATAAACAATAAGATCTCTTCTTGCTTTTTAAAAAGAAGACAGATTTACTATACCTTAAAAATCCCAGTGCATAGTTTCCAAATTGTTGCTGTAAATAATACTTATCTAACATCTTAGATTCAAATGGCAACTAGAAAAGGATGCAGACTAAGTCCTCACAATCTAACTGTACAGCTGTGAAGCGCACACACGTTTAGTTTCATTATAAATATAAATTTTATGTGGGATTCAGATGTAACAATTTAAACATTATGTTAAATTAAGCATGGTTATCTTTGTTGAAAAATCGCTGGTGCTGTAATTTTCACATACATTCAAGTAATAGAACTAAGTAGTCACTTGTCTATCAGGCTGCTTAATTCAGATTGTTACACCTGAATTTCGTGTACCTGACATTAACAAGCAAATGATTACTTATTTTCTCCACTAGATAACAGATCTACTTGATGTAGTGCTGGACAGTTTCATCAAAACCAGTGCCACAGGGGGCTTGGGATCCATAAAAGCTGAGGTTATGGCAGACACAGCTGTAGCACTGGCTTCTGGAAATGTGAAATTGGTTTCAAGCAAAGTGAGTGTTTCTATTCCTTAACTTACCTTTAAGTCAGTCAGTAATTTGACACTGCTCATTGGTACCAGCTCTAAACAGTGGTACGATAGTATTTTAATATGTGTTCTTAACAGAAACATTGTGAAGTTTAATTGTAATGGTGTTTGAGTGAAACTTTGAGCCCTGTTTTTGCTTTAACTAAAAGAAAATGTTTGCTCTCTTTCAGGTAATAGGGAGGATGTGCAAAATAATCGACAAGACTTGTCTGTCTCCAACTCCTACATTAGAGCAACACCTGATGTGGGATGATATTGCCATTCTAGCACGTTACATGCTGATGCTCTCCTTTAACAATTCTCTTGATGTGGCAGCACATCTCCCCTACCTCTTCCATGTAGTTACTTTGTTGGTGGCCACTGGTCCTCTTTCTCTTAGAGCTTCCACCCATGGCCTGGTCATCAACATCATTCATTCTCTGTGCACTTGTTCACAACTTCACTTTAGCGGTAAGTTCTTACGAAATACTATATTAAGTTAATCACTCATTAGTTTACTTTGCTTAGCAAATATCTCCTTGACCTGTTCCCATCCCATTCTCCCCCACCGTCATTTCTATGAAGCTACTGTATCTGACAGCAAGTCTACATTACAAGGTTAAGTTGACCTAAGTTATGCAACTCCAGCTATGTGAATAACGTAGCTGGAGTCAACTTACCTTATGCTTTTCATTCTGGTGGAGTACCAGAGTTGATGGGAGAGCGATCGGCGGACAATTTAGTGGGTCTTCACTAGACCCACTAAATTGACTCCTGGTGGATCGATCACCACATCCTGTACCCACGGTAAGTGGAGACAATCCCTGATACCGCAGGTGGCACTGTGGTGATGTATTTTCAGACCTTTAGTAAAGGTGAACTCTAGTTCAGTACTAGATCACAGTTGAGGCCAGAGCTTTCTTGTGCTTGATCCAGTATTGCCAATGGCTACAGTGGAGTGGAGTGGTAGAAATTTGTCACTTGCGATGGTCGTAAATTAGGAGAACTTACAATAAGAGACAGTACTTCCAACTCACTTAACAATAGTTAATTATAGGATAACAATTGTTTTGTTGTATACAAAATAGTAATAGGGTGGCCAAGATGAATAGTTGAAACAAAAGTGAGTCATTTAATCAGCCTCTGCTATTCACTGTGAATATTTGTGAGTCATAAAGATTAATCTATAACACTAAAGTTTCGTTTCTCTTCTGGGGTTTTGAAAGTGCTGTGTTGCTGTTCATCAGCTTTGCGAGAGATTGCCGCCTGGGTGTATGGCTAGAATGACTGAGAATTGGGCTAAAAACTGATTAGCTGATTTAGGGCAGGTCTTTAATGTAAATAATGACTAAAGGGAGTGGCTCGTTTGGAAAAGGGGTGATGTGGAGACATTAGCGACAAGGATTTTCATGATGTAGATGGAAAGGGAACTGTGCTCTAATTGGCTGAAATTCTGCTGTTGAATAGATGTGTAGAATACCAGGTAACCAAAATGTCACTTGTGTAAGACGATTGTGAAACTAAAAGAGGATACCTTACATGCTATTATATTTTTGCTGTTTTTCAATGATGTCAAGATAAAACAGTGAGAACCAATAGAGTTAAAACCCACTAGCAAGTACATCTTCAACAGAATGTCTGTCTTCCTCTCCCCCTCCCCTGCCAAGTGAAGGTGGTCCACTTCCTAGAATACATGCTTACACCTTAAAAATGGGTTTTGGGTCTTGAAAGTACTTTTTGAAATGTGGGATGGGATTCAATATATTAAATGTAACTTGTAAATTCTTAATTAACAGAGGAGACGAAGCAAGTTTTGAGACTTAGCCTGACAGAGTTCTCGCTGCCCAAGTTTTATTTGCTGTTTGGAATCAGCAAAGTGAAATCAGCAGCTGTCATAGCATTCCGATCCAGTTATCGGGATAGGTCATTCTCTCCTGGTTCATACGAGAGGGAGACTTTTGCACTGACTTCCCTGGAAACAGTTACTGAAGCTCTGCTGGAGATCATGGAGGTACGATTTGTAAGACAATGAGAAACTAATAAAAACCACGAGATATAACATAGTAGTATTGTATATATACTATCATGCAGGCAAGCAGCATAAGAGGATGTCGGCTTCCTGACTAGGCTTTGTACTAAGTGCTTAAATAAGGAATAGGTCTCTAAGAATTAAAAGCAGTACATATTTTAAATAGGTGCTTTTGCTTAAGGTTACATATATTCAATATCTTTTTTTAGGCTTGTATGAGAGATATTCCAACATGCAAGTGGCTGGACCAGTGGACAGACCTAGCACAAAAGTATGTTGTGATTCACAGATACATAACCGATAACTGCATGTGTAGTAGATGTGTAACTGTTTTGTTTTTTTTTTCCCGCTGCTCAGGCTTATGGAAACAAAAGTGTTTAATACAACTCATTTCTATTTCTCACAGGTTTGCATTCCAATATAATCCATCTCTGCAACCAAGGGCACTTGTCGTCTTTGGCTGTATCAGTAAACGAGTGTCGCATGGGCAAATAAAACAAATAATCCGAATTCTTAGCAAGGTATATGGTTCTTTGTTTTTCTTGATGTAAATCATAGAATAGGTCCTTTAACAGCCGAATAATTTTGTCTCGTGATTAAATTTTGGATTCAGCAGAATTTAACGACTGACACATTTTAGGGTGAATTCTTATGCAGAACAAGGAATTGATGCATAATTGAAAATCCAGTTTTTTTAGCCAAACCTTTTCTGACCAGAATAAATTTGGTGGTACTGAATTTGATTTCTCTTTAGTAATTTTACCCAGTGCTGTTGCTCATACAAAAAAATGTTATGGTTAGATAATTTATCTCTAACTGAATTTGGAGCATTGCATTGAGGTTGAATCTAAGAGTTCAGTACTTAGCTGCATCTGCATAACTGTGAAGGAAATTATACATGTAATAGCTGTTAAAAGCAAATAAAGTAACTTAGAGAGTTTGAATAAAGTGCTTGCCATTTATGCAAGTGAAATATTTTAAAACTGTTCAGTTAGCTTGGTAATGGTGTCCATGATACCAAGCAAGATCATAAAGCTGTGTTTAATTGCAGATGACCAGTGTACCAAAAAGATTAGTTTCCCTTGAGTATTTTATTATTCTACTCAAGTTTCATAGACTTAAAATTTAAGTGAACAGTATCTGAAATATCAGGACTACTCAATCCCTCTGATATAATAGCTCCACTGATCCTTAAAATAACAGTACAGCACCTTAACTTTTATATGCACCATGAAACGTTTTCTCGGTTTGTAATCCTCACTGACAATACATCAGAATCCTTTAAAAACAAGTTTAAACTTTTCAAAACTAAATCAAAACTGCTGTTAATTTTTGGTTAGAACTTTGGTCTTTAGATCCTGGATTTTTTATAAAAATTAAATGTCTTTTTCCCTTTTTTCCAAAAAGGGACTTGAGAGCTGTTTAAAAGGTCCTGATAATTACAACAGCCAAGTTCTTATAGAAGCCACAGTTATCGCACTAACCAAGCTGCAGCCACTTCTTAATAAGGTAAATAACACTGATAAAACTATGAATCTGTTCGTAAATGAAAACTATAAACGTGTTTAACCTCAAAAATATCAATACAAATTGTGAACTTCATCTCTGGAAATATTCCTGTTCCTTTACTCTGAAAGTAATTCCTGCTCGAAGGGAAATCAAAAATGTCACCACTTTGTATTTGAGACCCTCTCAGCAAAAACCTTGGAAAAGCTGAGCTTCTATGTGATTGTCTGGTGAAGCAGTATTATGGTCCAAAGCCATAGCAAGGTTTGAATGAGGTTATTTCATGATCTTCTCTCCTGAGTTCTTCAGCTTTTATGTCATTCCAATCTGTGACTGCTGGCACAGGTCTTCTGGATCGCGGTTTGTCATTAAAGCTAGTCTCATTTGACTTGAAATGTTCCAGTCATGAAGTTCATGACTTTGTCAACCCAGCAGTTTGCATACAATTATGAATCTCTGTAAAATTTCTTTGCAGAGTTGTATTGCACACGCTGTCAAAGGGACACAGTAAATTTGAAAGTAGAGTGAAGCTCTTGAATCTGGGCATTACTGGAAAAGGGTGGCTAACTCTGTAAAGTCTCTTCTGCTTGCAACTGATCTTGGAAATTTGTTCTCAAGAGAAATTAACTTTCCATCCATTTTCTTGATATATGCATTTGGAAGGCGTGTTAATATAATCGTTTTCCATGCACATCAAAGAATTTAAGTAAATATTAGTGATCTGTCTGAAGGATCTTCTGATGATTTTACCATTTGATATGTCATCCTTATCTTGGTCACTTATTTTGTATTAGCAGCGTTGTCTGCTGAGCCAACCAGATGACATTATTTAGGGTTTAGAATTAACAATGAGTTGTAGGAATTAGTTGTGCCTTAGTACATTATTTTCAGGTTCAGTTTTATGTTGATATGTCATGAACTTACATTTTAGTACAGAAGTTTAAGTTGAGTATTTATTGTAAAGACAATGAAGGCCATGTAGCCTTTGGAAGTTCTGTTTCATTTCACTTTAAGTCTAATAGTTTGACTCTACCTCAGTAAAGTATAAAGCTAGACACTTTGGTCCCTGGTCCTGCAAGTATCTCGGGTAATGTCATACACAGAGGATAAGAATTGGATCCCCAGTATGTCTGTCATTTATAAGGAAGACATAATCTTAATAAAAACCGTGTTGAACGCTCACTTGCTCAGCATGCCAATCTGATTGGGCATGTAATGGCCCAACTAATTTGGCGACAGCATTATAGTCACATCTTTTGGAATCTAGGCTTGGCATTGAACACACACATCACTTCCCAGATTGGTGGAATGAAGGCGCAGTACTGATTTGAAATATGTGTGATTTGAAAGAATGGAATGATTGGAGAGGCAGCAATCACAAAGAGTGATCCTTTTGACTGGTTCTTCTGTGGTACTTAGACATCCACCTTGAAGAATACAGCTGCTTGAGGAACATAGATGGTGCTCATGTGGACTGTCAGTTTTGTCTTTAATGTGGTTGAGGAGAGAACCCCATACACAGATGACAAACCACCACCAATCAAGGATAGCTTAAGAATGCATGACATAAACAAGATTACCAGGATACACTTTGTCCTGTTTTATTCATTTCCAGAAACTGTTTTGAAATTAAAATCACTGCAATCTTTTCCTCTAGGACTCTCCTATGCACAAGGCCCTCTTTTGGGTGGCAATGGCAGTGCTGCAGCTAGATGAAGTTAACCTTTATTCAGCAGGTACAGCACTTCTTGAGCAAAATCTACATACCTTAGATAGTCTTCGAGTATTCAATGACAAGGTAAGTGATCCACCTGCTAGTAAACTGTGTGAGCAACCTTTAATGTACTGTGCATTCTTATCTTTGAAAGCAAATAAATCTGTGTGTATACTTCCTTGTTGAACAAAATAGTTGAGTGAAAAGAACCGGTATCCAGTACTCTGACTTGCAAGGAAATCAATATTCCAACATTTAAGAGTCCTCATGTAAACCTCCTTATAAAAACTCTTTTTTATTAACATTGATTCCTAAAGAACCTGAAATTGTACTGCAGGGTAAAAAGATACTGAACGAAGCTGAATACATTTTGGGCTCTTATCCCACTTCTCCTTAAATGTTTAACCTAATCTTTGACATGTCGAGAGTGCACAATCACAGCAAATTCATTCTCCCACCTCCAGAAAGAAAGAGAGGAAAAAAGTAGAAATTTATAACTTGTAATATTGCTTGGAATCTACCCAGACTGACACAGAGCACAGAAATGTCAACATTACACACAAGGATTTTATTTACATATTTTATTGCAAGATTCTAACTACTTTGGATTTCTGTAATTTTTTACCAAAAATTTAGTGGTATAAATAATAAGCATGAATAATCTGCAGCTGCATACCATCAGACACTGTTTTTCCTTAACAGAGCCCAGAAGAAGTATTTATGGAAATCAGGAGACCTTTGGAATGGCACTGCAAACAGATGGATCATTTTGTTGGACTCAATTTTAACTCTAACTTCAATTTTGCACTAGTAGGACATCTTCTAAAAGGTACGAATAGAAAATTTGTTGTGCTTGTTTTCATGTCGTATTCTTAGTTAGCTTAGAAGCATAACCACGTCCAAGAATGAATAAAGGGTGAAATCCTGTCCGCATTGAAATCAGTTGCAAAACTCTCATTCACTTAAATGGCATCAGGATTTCACATTGTGCAGTGTGAACTGTCACTGGAGGTATGGCTTTATTTTTATTTTGTTCTTTTGTGGTATTTTCTGTAAAAGTGCTTTCTCTTTATCAGTTAGGCTTGACTTCACTTCAGGCTTACTGCATGTTATACAGGTGGTCATAATGGGACAAGAATTTAAATATGTAGAATATCTGCCTGGACACTTGCAGTGTTCTGGGCTTTGGGAGAGGGCAGAAAAATAATAGTTTTAGTGTATGTTCATCATTCACTACTTTTGTGCTTTCTTACTTTGTATACGTGAAGGGTTCTGAGAAATGAAAAAATTGATAAAAGCATTATAATAAATATGCATTAAAAACTAAATGCTCAATACTTGATTGTTTCATAACCTTGTTCCTTAGGATACAGGCATCCCTCTCCTACCATCGTAGCAAGGACAGTAAGGATTTTACACACACTACTAGCTCTGGTTAATAAACATAGGAATTGTGACAAGTTTGAGGTGAATACCCAGAGTGTGGCTTATCTGGCAGGTAAAAAAGAACTACTAACCTTCTGCCTAATCAAAAGAAATGGGGTGTGTAAATTGTTGACCTTGGGTAGATAAAATATTAAAAAGCTATTTAAAGAAAACTTTGTCAGAGAACAACGGAGCTGTTCAGAAAATTAGTCTGAAAGGTTAAATCAGTGAAGGGAATGCTAACAAAGTTGGTAAACTCAGCATGTGGGGTACCTAGTGACGTATCTGTTTCAAAATTCTCCCACAGGTTGGAGAGAGTTTCTAAAATGTAAATACTTAAATGCTTATGTTAAAGTAAAGCAATCAAGAGTTCTAGCAGCCTAGCAAGAATGAACAATGTGGAGGGGAAATATTTAAATAAAATGTTAGTTGTAAACTTGTAGGGGACTGTTATGAGAAATAATTTAACTATTTTAAAATTATTTCAAAAACCTTCCTTGTCCTTTAATAGACTTTAAGCATTTTAGTGAGAAATAATTGTAGCTTCTGACAGATTTGTGTATGTGCTAAGAAAAAAATTAAAGTCCATGGAGTACTGTGTAGACTTCTGAAAATGTTGCTGTCTTTGAAAACTTATTCACTTTCTTTGGATTTTTAGCTTTGCTGACAGTGTCTGAGGAAGTTCGAAGTCGCTGCAGCCTAAAACATAGGAAGTCTCTCTTGCTGACAGAGGTTTCAATGGAAAATGTTCCTATGGATACATATCCCATACGCCACAGTGACACCAGCTGTAGGTCAGTCTCTCTCTCTCTCACTCACTTTATTTAAACTACAGCAGCTGTGTGAACCTCAGGGAATACTTTGGGAAGAAAGCTGTACCTTTGGCAGTTTGTTTGAAGGTAACATGTAATGTGTTAAAAACTAGAACCAGCATTAAGAGAGGCTGCTTAAAAGATCAATTGTGCATTAAGGGTTCAAGGCCTATGCACTACTTATGCACTATATGCTTAAGTGAGACTTAAGCGGTGTCTAGGGCTTATGCTAGCCTCTCCGCATAGGGCTGAAGTTTACTCTAAGTCTTGTTTCAACAGTTTTAAAAACATAATCATCTTTATCTTTCTCCTTTAGTAGCTCCATGAAATAGCTACCTAGTGATCCCCTACCTCCTCTAGCTGAGATTCCAGCATGCAGTAGCTGGTAATATCAGTATTGTTTATGAACGGTGAATTCATAGTCTAGGAGGTCTTCATGTAAGTGGAAGAGCAAGCCTGGTTTTATGAAATCCTGAGCGTATTTCTAGAATTATTAGCATTTTTATAAAAACAAGATCTAAAGACCGTATAGATCAGCTGATTATTGAATAGACTTTCCCCTTTCCTTATAAGTTGGCTTCCTTACATTGGGTGATTTTCTTATTTGTTTTTACCATTTCAGTAATATAATCACACAGGATGCTGCATTTCACTGATGATTTTATAGAATTTTGCAAACAAAGTGGTTACTGTATAAACAATTCCAGCTGACAGCTTTAACTATTAGTATTATAAAGGGGAAAGTTCAAATAGTTATAAGGTTTATAACCAAATATATGCAACTACTGATTTTTAAAAATTAACTTCCTCCACTCTGTCAGGACACTAAAGGAAAACCAACCATGGTCCTCTCCAAAGGGGTCAGACAGACATCTTGCTGCCAATTACCCCACAGTGGGACAGATTAGCCCACGAACACGAAAATCCATGAGCTTGGATATGGGACAGCCTTCACAAGCCAACACTAAAAAGCTACTAGGTAAGTAAAACACTAGATTCACTAGTTTGTTACATCAGTCTTTAAAAAGCTGAAACAGAGAAAATGATTTTGAGTGAATATAACGTATTTATTTGACATTTTTAAAATGGGCCTGTCCTTTCTTCCGGTGACATACATAACACCTACACAATACAAATTGGACAAACCTTCATAATTAAAGTCCCTCCAAACTAAGACTCTCCCCTCTTCCCTGCTTCCACCTACCCAATAGGAAGTTTTAAAAAAAATAAATAAATAAAAAAAGCTTTGCTGTGAAACATGACGGTCATCAAATTCAAGCAGTGCAGGGCCAAAAAGAAAGCATATTCCAGAGTTAAGAATCACTTGCTGCCTCCAGCCCTCTCCATCAAAACTTAGAGGCTACTAACTTCACCACTTCTGCTGATCTCAGTGTCTGTGGTTAACACCAGAAACAAGACAGTCCCAAACCATTTAGAGCTTTTGGCAGTTTTGCTTATTTTTTTTACTGAAGTACTGAAATATATATTAAGAATTTCAATGCCTTTGAAAACAAATGGAAGAAAAAGCAGTTTTCAATCTTGCTGATTTTGGCCATGTCCTCTTCACATTTCATAAGGAGTACTTAATAGTATTTGCTTGGGAGAAGGCAGATCTTCGGGACATAATTAAAATATGTAAGAATTACCCTCCTAGTGGGAGAAGATGGAAAAATTGTGGTTCGTTGCCAGCTATGTTACACTTACAACTCCTTAACTTATTCGGTTTATGGGTGGAGAAGTCTTAACTGCACAAGAACAAAGAAGAATGATAAGAGTTTCCTGGCATATTGCATCAGTCCTCTTACACTACATGACTTATATCTGCCTCTCCTTCTTTTGCAGCAAAAGTTGCCTCTTAATTTCCTTGGAGGGTGAAACTGGGAAATCTGAGCAGGGCTTGTTTGGTGGTAATTGTGCTAGAACAACAGTCTTGAAGATTGAGGGTTTTGCTCTGCATAGCCATGGAATAAGTACAACACATGCAATGGTGCATAAGCTTCCTACACTACGTTGCCCCACAATGCTTCAATCCTGACTTCGAGGCTCTCGGCCCCAAGTGGAAAGAGGATAGCTCTGTGACCAGGGCCACTAAATCTTCGGTCTCCTGTTGAATTTTCTAATAAGGGCTCCAGTTAGTAGCAGTGGTTAAGCAGTTGGTGGTGTGAGCAAAGGACCAGTGGAAACTTATTTGAGTCCACAAGACTCATTTAATATAAAGGCCACCAAGCAATAAGGAGATAGTAACAACTTTCAGTTACTTCCAGCGAATGTCGGGTTTGAATTGGCAATCTACAAGTCCATAGCCTATTATCTTTGACCTGAACTGTTCTTTAAGCTATCTTTACCCTTCCTGTATTCTGAGATTTGTAGGACTGCTGCAAATCCCTTTTCCCAGCTCTACATCAGACTTAGAGAGCAGTTTCCATTCTCTTTATGACTAATTTGCACTGTGAAAGTGGCATAAAGGGGCCTTAGTATAATTGAGAATCCGGCTCCTAGAACTCAGTATGGGAATGCCATGAAACATGATTTTGGCCTCAACATATTACTTAGCAGTTCCTTAAGGGACAGAATATCCTGGAATTCATGATTTCAACTTGTCTGCAGGGGAGAGAGGGATAGGGAAGTATTGTGGCATAATGAGTGAGTACTCTGGTCAACTGGGAGTGATGGCTAAGGCTAAGATTATGTCACGGAGGTGGCGGAAGTCACAGAATCTGTGACTTCCAGCGACCTCTGTGACATTGGAGACCCTGCAGCATCCTAGTCTCCACAGGACTCCCAGAGCTGCCCAGCAGTTGCTTATGGCAGGGATCCTCCCTGCAGTGGCTCAGCTGCCATGTGCAGCCACGGCCCCCCCACAGCTCCCAACCACCGGCAGTGGCAGAGGGACCCCAGAGTTGCTCAGCGGCCGCAGGTCGGGGGCCCCCCCGCAGCTCCCCAGCCACTGCTGCTGTCACAGGCCCCCTTTGCAGCTGCTCAGTCTCTCTGAGGAGCAACCCCCCACCCTAGCCACCAGCAGCAGACGACACACCCCAAAGTTGCTCAGTGGCTGGGGACGAGAGGCCCCTGCCCCATACAGCTCCCCAGACTCCACCAGAGTAGTGGGGGACCCCTCCCAGCCACTGGACAATGGGGTCCCTGCAGCTCCCAGCTGGCTGCTGTTGGGATGAGGGGGGAGAGCCAGGATGCTGATCCTTCCTCCCTCCCCATTTTGTCAGGGGTGTTTTTAGTAAAAGTCAGGAACAGGTCACAGCTTCTGTAATTTTTTGTTTATTGCCCGTAACCAGTCCATGACTTACTCAAATGATCCATGACAAATCATAGCCTTAGTGGTGATATCGAAGTATTGGAGAGTACCTACTGTGTCCAAGCTTCCTGCCGTGGCCAGCTAGATCACTACAATGAGCTGCATGCTTCTGTTTCTGTCTCAAGAGTGGATCAAGGACTTGGAATAGCTGTACTGGCCATGTCATTTAGGATTATGTTGCTTTGTAGAGCTTTGTGGGGGCCTGCACAATACCCACATCTTGTTTACCTCAAACCAATGCTGTTCAACCTCTCACCTCTCATAAGCACTAAAATATACACACTAAGTGAGAGGGAGTAGTGACCCTGATAGTGACTCATGTTCCAGTAATAAGGTGTTAGAATATTTACTAAATGGGAGACACTGTAGTATGCTGACCAGGAAATAGTGTCACACACTGGGCACGTGAGCCCTAAATATCATTTTTAAAAATTGGCTGCCAAACTGATGTATATTGTGTTAGCCAAGCATTTCAAAAGATGTGACAGAAATATCCCAGGTACTAGTGTGACCGTATGTAGAGCTAATGTATCCACAAGTGAAGATTGTTCTAGGATACCAGCAGGACAAAGGCCCACAGAGGTCCTGCTCTTGTTGGGATGTGCTTTGCTGTTCCATACAAAAGATATCAGTGTCACAGAAGATGGCGAGACCACCTCTTCCAGTGTTCTTGTCCATATGTCCTTGGTAGTGTAATACCTTCACAGCAAAAAACATTCAGTACCTTACTATTCAGATACAGCGAATATCTACCATGGTTTACTGATTTCATTTCTTGATGATTTTTTTTTTTTTTTTTTTTTTTTTTTTAGGTACAAGGAAAAGTTTTGACCACTTGATATCAGACACAAAGGCTCCTAAAAGGCAAGAAATGGAATCTGGGATTACCACACCCCCAAAAATGAGGAGAGTAGCTGAAAATGACTATGACATGGGTGAGAAGAAAGAGAAACACTTTTAAACTGTTCCTAGTATTAAATGCAGTGCATGCACATGAAAAGGATTATTACTAAATTCTGTGTTCATTTATTTAGGGTACAACAAGGCAGTAGATACTCATTTGTCTTAACAAAGCAAGCCACCTAGAAAGTCTCCAGTCTTCTGCAACACTGGCAATTGAATCTCGAATCACTACAATTGAACAAAGTTAATACGGAGACCTAGAGTAAAAGGCAGCCAAAAATAAACATTGCATAGCAAAAAGAAATCAGATTATACCGTTTATATTTTTATCAGCACTGAATGCAGGGTTTTTACAAAGGAACCAGTACCCTCATGAATAGAGCACTGGACTGGCATTCAGGAAGCCTAGGTTCTGTTCCTGGCTCTGTCACTCGTCTGTTGGGTGACTTTGGGCAAATCACTTCACCTCCCTGTCCCTCAGTTTCCTCTTCTGTGAAATGGGATATTGTTCTTTACCTACTGATGAAAAGTATTACACATGAGCTTGGTGGTATTATTATTATTATTATTATTATTACAACAAACATGCTTTTTCATAACGTACAAGTCATTGAATTGTGGATAACAAAAAGCTGTTTCATGAGAGTTGTAGGTGGCTGAATTTGATGGGATGGTATGTAATTCTTTGTTTTTTAATTATTGTGCTCTGGCTGAGTAAATTTTCTTTTCTGGCAGAAACCCAGAGAATATCACCTCAACAACACCCACACCTTCGGAAAGTTTCTGTGTCTGAGTCTAATGTCCTCCTGGATGAAGAGGTCCTTACTGATCCAAAAATTCAAGCCCTTCTGCTTACTGTCCTTGTAAGCCCACGTTCCCCATATTATTTTTTAATGCACTATATCTTTAAAACCAGCATGTATGTTTCAGTGCAATGCTAGTAGGGCTTGATTGATCAGGGTCTGTCCCTGATGTGTAAAAGGCATTCCATTTTGCCACTAATGTCTAAGATGTCAAGAGAATTCCTTTTTTAAATGCATATTTAATATCCATAAACAGGCAAATATTTAATGTTCACATTTATGCACCTTTTTTCAGAGCACATCACATTATCTCACTTCTTCACAGTGATGAGAATCACAAAACGATGATGATACAATGTCTGCATTTTATCTGTACATATATATTTTTAAAATCTTAAATTGCTGGAACTAGATTAATTTGAGTTTAAATTTATCTGAGCCCAGGGATTGAGGGTTGCAGTATAAATTACTTCAAATGTTTTCCCAGCCTGCTCCAATGCAGTTCCCATCACTGCCGTCCTCTGAAAAGACAATTAAAAAATGTTAAATCTGAATTTCTTTGTTCTTACTGAAACTCTTTGAAGTTTGAGTACATTTCTAAACTTCCATTTTTTGAAAACCAGTGGGGCAATCTTTGTTAAAAACATTTCTCACCAAAAGAGGGAAATGAATTGACCAAAATTTTGGTCAAAATTTAAAAAATTGGCAAACTCCGTTCATTGTCAGTCTCCTGTGTGCACATGAAATGAAAACTGTCCTTAATCACATTAAGGGATTTTTTTTATCTATCTTGCTAGTGCTCCTTTTTTCGCAATCAAGTGCTGTTAGTGATGAACTAGTATCATCCCTCAATGTTTGAAATCCTTGTTATAACAAAATTAAGCACAAATATCACCTCCCAAATCAGAGATACTGATTTTTGTCCTTTGCATTATGCTAGGCAACATTAGTGAAGTACAGTACAGATGAGTTTGACCAACGAATTCTTTATGAGTATTTAGCAGAAGCCAGTGTCGTCTTCCCAAAGGTTTTTCCTGTTGTGTAAGTAATTAAAACTCAGTTTATATAATAATTTTCGTATTAAACTTGCTGCTTTACACTTGCATAAAATGACTTTGGGAACTGGATGGCAGGGGTTACAAGACATTTTTTTACCCCTAGGTTGCTAGTTCAAATTTAACTTAGACTTGTAAGGACAGAAGGCTGTTACCATTGGAAGCTATCGAGTGGCCTATGTGAAATGAGTTTGGTGTTCTTGGTGGTAGTGATATCCTCAATACAGAAACCACCCCCACCCAGTTGGTACTAATAAGCACCCGTATTGACAGTTTCCACAGAGAGGCCAAAGGCCATGGAGGCTGAATTATGCTCTGCCATAATTCTTCCAAGTCAGAGTTTGGGTGCTTTGGCCTGGCTCTGTGGAATCTTGCATTGCTGTTGCCTATGCTGTGCTTCTTCCAGACTTAACACCAAAATCGTCCCAGGCTCATTGCAGCCATTGATCCAGCAGTTAAGTCATGGTTTGTCAGTGCTTGACACTATAAAAAAGAGTTGAAGTAAAAATAAAAACTTAGGGTTTGTTTACAGTGCATTGATGTGTTATTGCAAAACAAAGGGATATGTGTTACCTTGTACATTTTTTTCCCCCAGCAGATAAACAAGGTTTGGTTTTGTTTTTTTTTACTGGTGTTCAAGCAACATCTCAAAACAAGTTTGAGCGGTACCCTTGTTAGTCTGTATCAGCAAAAAGAACAAGGAGTCCTTGTGGCACCTTAGAGACTAACAAATTGATTTGGGCATTAGCTTTCGTGGTTGGGTTTTAGCCCACGAAAGCTGATGCCCAGATAAATTTGTTAGTCTCTAAAGTGCCACACGTACTTCTTGTTCTTTTTGCTGTCAAAACAAGTTATTTAAAGTGCAGCCCAAGTGTATTCCTTCAGTATGATTTTGCATACAACATGTTTGCTTAGTTTATGACTGTATTCTTGTCTATGTGCAATTAATACAGTTTAGGAATGTCAAGCTATTGTAGTGTAACTTGTGTGGACTTCTTAAATGCAGGTGTGCATGTTGTAGAAAGAACATCACATCCTCCTGTTACAAAATGATGGTCAGAGTTAAAGGAATTTCACAAGTCACCGAAATCAAACTGGCAGTAATTGGCATCCTTTATGACAGTATCAGGAGTAATACCGAGAATTGAGTAAATCCAGAGATTCATTTTACCAGTTAATTATTTCATTGTAAATAATTCAGATATTTGATTTTGCATGTTTGAGTGTTTTGTTAATTGCTAATTAAAGAAAAGGGTTGATGCGTTACATTTTCTATGTCTGGGGTTTTCAAAAGCACTGAGGTGACTTAAGGGCATAAGTCCCATTGAAAGTGAATAGTGCTTGTGCTCCGAAATCACTTAGACACTTCTGAAAATCTCATCCCAATCGTTTGTTTGAAAAATGAACCTGCAGTTCATATCTAACTTCAAGTAACTATATGAGCAAAAAGACGACACTTACTTTTGTATTGTTTAGGCACAATTTATTGGATTCCAAGATCAATACCCTTTTGTCACTGTGCCAAGACCCAAATTTGTTGAATCCAATTCATGGGATTGTTCAGAGTGTTGTCTACCATGAAGAATCTCCACCCCAGTACCAAACCTCTTACCTACAAAGTAAATATCTTTCTGCTTTTTTTAAACTGCTCTACTGTGAAGTAAATAAATAAATATGTTTCCATCAAGATTACTGCCCAGAATTTGTTGTGTGGTTTTTTCTTAATTTCACAAATCTTAGTGTAAGAATGTATTCGTTGTAATAAATTACCTGTTTTAATGTAAATGTCAAAATCCTTGCTATGACCGCATGTGGCCAGCTGCTTAAGAAACAGGCTAGAAATTAAAACTCAGTAATCTGTTTCCACTGACCATGGTGAGTGAAGTACAAAATGCAAATACTGGTCAAAAATTGCAAATAATAAATGAGATTTGTAAAATTCTCTTAGATGTAACACTCAAGTGTCATGCAATTTATTTACTAGTTAAAGGTAATATTTTAAAAGCACCTAAATCCTGCTTTCAAAGTGATTTAGGCACTGAAAGTGCATGAGATTTAGGCACCTATGTCACTTTTTCAAATGTGACTTAGGGCTCCTAAGTCATTTGCCCCTGTGGAAATTTTATCCATGCTTAAATGCTTAACCTGACAGCATCCCCTTTCAGTTTGGGGCTTTTGAATTCATTTATTATGCTTAAGATATATATAAAAAAAAAATTCAGCAGTTGTACTTTTTACATGTTGAACACAAAATTCAGTCAATTTTTAGACATAAACAATTTCACTGTTTGTCACTGTGAGATCCTTACATAAAGTTTTGTTCAATATGTAAGCAAATCCAAGTGATGCATCATGTATACTTTTTAATTAGTTTGGTTTCTTAACAATTTTCTCAAAGAATTTTGATATAGGGTGGTAATATTCAATTTGTTGTTATAGGTTTTGGATTTAATGGGTTGTGGAGGTTTGCTGGGCCATTCTCTAAGGTAAGAATAGTATAAAAATGTAAGTTATTGAGAATCTTGTCTTTATTCTCTGTGGAGCACCAGGATACTCTTATGGCACTATATTGAATTAAACAAAAATAATGTTGATAAAACAGACTACCCCACTAGGCAAACTTTTATGTGTAAGGCAGTAGCTAGCCCTCTGGTGGACCTCACAAATCTTGATAGATTTGATAAGCAGGTATAAAAACAGATAATTTTACCTACTGTTAAACTATCAAAGTCAGGTAAGAGGAGTCAAGTTGGTAAATAGCCCTTTGCAATGCTCTCATTGTCATTGTTAAGAGGCACTTGACATATGTTGTCATTCAACACATGTTTAGTTCTTTATTAAATGTATTTTGTGGCTTACAGAAATGTGGAAATCAATACAGAAGTAAATTCACAATGATAAATTTCACGTTTTACACTGAACTCAATATTGTCTTAAGTATTGACCACCTGTACTGCAATTTATTCTGTTGAATCAATGTAACAAGGATCAAATGAGCAGAGATGGGCAGTGGTTGGATATTTTGATTTAAAGGTGCACAGATAATGTTTATAAATCAACACATTCAGAACTAGATGCTGGAGTTCACCTTCTAAAGGAAATTTTGGCATTGGGTGCTACCACTTCATTACTTGATGCTGCTGCTATCGAGTGGTATGTTCATATTATAACTACAGGTTGCCTTTAGTGTATATTAAAATTAATCTGAATATGAGCCTAGATTGCAGATGCCCACATAAAATGCTTAAAGACCTAGACCAAAAAAGCAAACACCAGAGTAAGGTTTGAGGTAAAATTTATGGTGATATTGGTGGAAGTGAAATAGGAACAGATCTAATTTTTATTTCCACAGCAAACACAAATTCCAGACTATGCTGAGCTTATAGTGAAGTTTCTTGATGCCTTGATTGACACATATTTGCCTGGAATTGATGAGGAAACCAGTGAGGAATCCCTACTGACGCCTACATCTCCTTATCCTCCTGCAGTGCAGAGCCAGCTTAGTATTACTGCAAACCTTAACCTTTCTAATTCTATGACCTCACTTGCAACTTCCCAGCATTCCCCAGGTCAGTAAATGTTTTTATATTGCATATATAAAGGGAACATATTAAAACTAACATTTATGTAGCCCCAAAACCAAAAAAGTTTCAGTAATACTCCAGAGATGTTAATATATTAAGCGACGTTACATTCTGAAGCAGAACTTGATGTTGATTTTGTCGTGAAAATTGTCTTCTGGCCCTGTGAGTGGGACTCAACATTGCTATATGTTACTTGTATCTCAGTATCGATGTTAAATTTGTTAACAAGGAAAATGTCCTAGGGATTCAAGTTTTTCCTGTTGTTGGTGATGCATGCTGAGGAATAACAGCAAAATGCCGCAGCATGCAGGAAAGAGCTACATTTTATTGTGTATATATAATATTAGAGCAGTGGATGCTAAAAAGTAAACGTTTACATTCCTGTTGGGATGTCATCATATTTCATCATGGAAATAACAATATGAGAGTCAAGATAGGAACATGCAAATTAATGTCCCAGGGGAAAAAAAAAACCAAAACATCCGTACTCAGTGGGAGGCAAGCCCTGGAAAGCAGTAATGCTGAAGGAGACCTGGGGGTTATTCTGGGGAAACTAAATAGATATGACTCGGTAATGTAGTTGGGGGGGAAAAACGGGGGGGTAATTTAAGGCTGTACAGGCAACAGCATGATGTCACGGAACAGAGGTGGTCGTCCCGCTGAACAAAAGAAGTGGTGCTCCCACACCTGAAATACTGTTTCACTTCTGACCTCATTACTTAAAAAGATACTGGTAAATAGGAGTTCCAAAAAGAACTACCACCAAGTGTTAGGAAAGAGTAAATGATGGAGGAATGGAAGATTTTAATATGTTTAGCTTTGCTATGTGACCACTAAATGGGAGGAAATAAAGATGTAGATGTTTGCATGCAGGGGGGTAAACAGCGAGCAAGGTGAGGAACTATTAAGTGCAGTATATGAGGATACGAGTGAGGGGCAGTAGGATGAAATGTTCAAAGAAAACACAGGTTGAATGTTGGGGAAAATTTCTTGATCCATTAGGCAGTAGTTTTGGATTGCTAACTTACACATCTAGTAAACGTCTTTTCTGCCTCAGTTAGTGATACTAATATAGTGTCTGATTTTGCCCTTTTGTGTTCAAATTGCTACAGCTCTGACTCTTTTTTAAAAATCATCTTTTTTGGTTCCATGCTTATTTTTCTATTCTGGATGCAAGGATTGATAGTCTCTTGCTTGCCTTTAGGTCCAGTACTTGCCTCTGTTTTCTCTCTGGCTTCTGTTGGCCCAAAACCAGGAGTCAGTTGCACTCAAGAAATCTAGCCTTCCAGTTCTCCTTTCCGCTCACAGCTGTTGTCCATGCTTCTTCGTCTATATGATAAATATTAGGTTTGCAAAAGATGAGGCAATGCCCTGTAAAGCTGGTTACCAAATGAGTAACATTGAAGTGTATTTAAAATCCTACCACTTCATCACTTAGTTGTGACCTCAATGCAGAGTCTGTCCAGTGTCTGAAGAAATGGCCTCCAATATTTTAGAACAGGTGAAACACTCTAGTTGATTTAATCATTGAAAAGAGAGTGCAAGGAATGTGTCTTGAGAAAATTGAGCCAGTTTAGGTAGAAAAATCTGTTATCCTGAGGAGAAACTAGCTCATTTCCCCAGTTCTAGCTAAGCCAAGGTGATTTATTTCACTAAATAGCTTTGTCCTGAATGGGAGAAGAGTATTAGCTTTTCAGTGTTGTACCTGTCTGTGCTGCTTTATCAATAGGGAGGCTTTCGTTGTCATTGCAGTCTTGTTGCTGTCCTAGTTATAGATGTTCATGCTGAGCACAAATAATGAGACTTGGGCAGTGAGAAACAGAAGAATTGGGGTGCAATCAGATTTATGATTGCAAGGTGTTAAAATTATCAACACTGTTTTGCAGTAATGGTTACAGTAGATGTTTTAGAAATCCTTGGAAAAATCAGTTTTTTACATTGCAAGATTTTTTTATGTTCCTATCTTAATTTCTTAAATAAGATGGTGGTTTTAGCTGTTTATAAACATTTGGTAATTTTTGGCAGAAGTATTATAAAGCAATGAATAGTCAAAAGTGTCAAGTTGGTTGACTTTGTTTAAAACAGAAAACTACATGAAGACCTAAGATGGTGTCTCATAGTGTTACTGTGAGTATTTAAAGGGACACAGTTAAGTTAAAAATCAATTTCTTTCTGAAAATTTTGAGCTGACTATAGGTACAGTACAAATAGCATGTAACATTCCTATTACAGGAAAAAGTTAAGGGAAAATTTTGTCAGTTTAATTTGTGTATTTGCCCGCGCTGTTTAGTAAATTCACTGTTTCCCTCTATGGTCAGTTAGCAAGATGGAAACTGACAGACAAACGGGAGTAGAGAAAAAATTAAAGGTATTTAATAAAAATTCAGGACATGCTGGTTAACATCTTACTAGAAAGACCTGTCTTGCGAATACCTCTCATGCAACAGTTATGTAACATCTCTATGACAACTCCAGCAGTTTGCACATAGTAAAGTGATGTTGGGAAAGTATTTGTGTATTCTTAGCTTCTGTACTGCATTGTGTGTTGTGGTGGTCTTTTCAGGAAAAAAAAATGCTGTGTATGCTTTTGCTCTTCATTTCATCACTTCTCATCTGTTTCGTTTCTCTCAGCAAGGAACAGGTCAGCTCCCTGCAAACCACTAGCAAGTGTTCCGCCAACCACACTGGTCAATGGGAGATAGTTTGGGAGAAAACTAATTTTTTAAAAATCCCATTAACTTTAAAAGAAGGGTTGGCAGTGTCTGTTCAGTGTGTAAATTTATTACATTATATTAATTTTTTTTGTAATAATAAATTAGACTATGTAAAATGCAGAGCTAGAGATTAGTCAGAGCATGCTTTGTGGTCACAAGACTGCTTCATCCAATAGCTTAGCTATCAAGAGTGGTTTAGCGCTGTAGTAGCTAAAAGATATGATAGACCTGGAGTTACTGCTCCTGAGAGCAGATTTTTCTTAATGGTCTTACTGAGACTTTTTATCAGTTGAAGCATTTCGATTTTTCTGCTAGTGTTGAAGAAAGCGAAAGAGAGAAGCTTCAGCCTGTAAGGAATTCTATATCTGATTCTTAAATTTCTTTAAAATTTACAAAACTGATTTGCATTTCTTGGCTTTATTTTGTGTTGTGGGCCAGTATTTTAAGTGAATTACTAGACCTGCCACCTGCAAGAAACTAAATTATTCTGTTAAATTTGTAATATAGAAAACTCATTCCTCCCAAAGCTCAGTGGTAACTTTAAGCTTTTTTTGCAAATGTTGCTTAATATAGAGGATGATTAGAGATGATCTTGATATTACTTAGTCCTGAGCTCTCAAGCTCCCTTCCAGTCCTAAGATTCTATGATGCTTTTTAAACTTTTTTAAACTTATTTTCAGAACTTTTCAAATATATACAATAGACAGACACCCACTCCTGCCCTGAGGGGCTTAAAGCCACCCCTGAGAGAGAGCTGAGAGAAAAGCTGGGCTGATTGGGAGGCAGCCTCAGCTGGAGGACACACCCCAAACAGACCCAGCTGGCCCTATAAAGGTCAGGGCAGCCAGGAGTTCAGAAGGCTCTCTCTGGTCTGAGAAGGAGCAGGGCCTGGCTGCCTAGCAGAAAGGGTATTAGGAGTGAAGCAGGGCTGGGGAAAGCCAGAGGAGCAGGGGAGCTCCTGGCTGGCAACTCCCCAGGCTGCAAGGCCTGGTTTAAGGCCTAAAAGGGCACTGGGTGGTAGAGGAAGGCAGTGGGTCCAAACCCCCTTGTCTGCGATGAGTGGTTTATATTGAAGTCTGCCCCAGGAAGTGGGGATGGCTGGTGACTGGCAGTAGCCCAGACTGAGGTGAGGTGGGGTTAGTGGGTGGGGGTTCTCCTGGATGGGGAGACCCAGAACCTGAGTGTGGGGGTACAGCCAAGGGGGCAGCAACCCAGAGAAGGGGGCACCGGGCTCCGAGAGGGTCACGGAGGCCCAGTGGTAGCGGATCTCCAGCCGACAGAGGGCACTCCAGAGGGCTGGTGAACTAATTCCCAGGGATGGCCAGCAGGAGGCGCTGCCAGGTGAGTCTGCGCCTGCTTACAGAGGAATACAGAAGGACACATCAAGTCCTCTATTAGAACATAGGCATACATTACAATTTATATATAGGCCAATACTTTTGTAGTTTACCATTGATTGAATTTTGGGTACCCAATTTCAGATATCTTAAATGGCTGGTGTTCAGAGATGCTCAGAACCTCTGAAAATCACCCCTTAAAGATATTTCAATTTGTCACTTAAAAATGAAAGCACCCAAAAACTCTAGTAACAAAGAATATCTTACCCCAACTCTTAATTGAAATGTTACTATGTCTCCTCTCTTCTCCTTTATTTCTTATTAGTGTTTTGCCTCTACCTGAATGTACTCACCCCATTCTGGCAGTTGGGTGAGAGACTTAGAATTAGAGCAATGGTTCTCCAACTTTCTCATTGTGTGGATCAGTTTGTAAGTCGCAGCCCTTTATGATGTACCTCAACCCTCAAATTTGCCACTGCTTGGGCCTGAGCTGCACAGATTCGTACCGAGTTAGCTAAAGGTGTGATGTTAAACTGGTACAACTTTGTATGTAGATCAGACCTTGGTTTTCAAATGGTTTGGTCCTGTTGACCATTTAATTAGCCCACCCTACCACGTTTTTATGCAACTGTGGATGTGGACTAAGTCTTGCATTCAAATTAACTGCCATATTAGAGGCTCAGCTTGTTGGGGAAGTCACACCATTGCTATGTGTCTCTCTCACCTTCTGCTGTTATCTCAGGAGAGATGAAAGGAAGCAAGGGGTAAGAGAAATGTTATCCCCAGAATGAAATCAGTAACCCAAGCACACCAGGGTCGAGGATAGAGATGACCACTACACATGGTCTCTAGAAAGAGGTGAGGTAGCCACAGAAGCTCTAGGATGCATAAGAATTTCATAGTGATCCCATTCAACTAAAAGAATCAGCTGTTTTGGTGATGTCCATCTTATCACATCAAATTAATTTAGCAATAATTCAATTTATTAAGATATTTGCAAATATTAACATTTTTCCATTTCCTGCGTTTGGAAACGAGAACTAGGCAAAATAGTTGTCTATAAATGTTTTGTGTCTTATTCTTTTTTCTTGTCATGGACATTATTCACTTATGTTTTTTCTTTCATTCTGTGTCCGTGAAGCTTCTCTGCCTTGCTCTAAATCAGCAGTTTTCATGCCGCTTCCTCATCAAGGTACCCTCTACTTTCATCATATTTGCACGAGATACTGCTTGGTCTGCATTAGAGTTGGGCTTAAGGCATGAGAAGTAATTTACTAAGCTCTTTAAACACAGGAATGACTCCAGACGCAGTACTTGTAAGTAAGTGCAACGCTGTTGCTTTTCTTGTATTATCATTAGCTCCTTACTTGATACTTAAACCCAGCAGGTGGGAGTGCAAGCCCCGTCCACAGGAATAAGGCAGGTTTGAGAAGCACATTGGCACCTAGATACTCCAGTGATGGGCACCCAATGAAGATAATCAACCGCAGATATTAGCAAAGAATAAGAGAGAGAGGCTGAAATGTTTCATTTGAGTTCTTTTGATTAATAGGAAATCAGCTTAAACATCAGTTGTATACCACCAGCACTTGCGCACAAGAGGAGTTGTTTGGAACCAGCTTTGCCAGGTTAATTATTGAAGGCCACATGCTGCTTTTCTTGAGACAATATCATTTTGAGGCTTCCGTTCATGTAGGAAGATACAGAAAGAGGTGCAGAGAATGTGTTATGTGCTCACTCTTACAGACGCCTTCCTGTTTTCCTTTATCTTGTGCTTTGCCTGAGCTCTAGGTTGTCTGCACCTGTGTGTGTGGAGCGGTAGGATGAAATAAGCCACAATGGACAGCAGGAGTCAGAATGTAATTGTGTTTTGAATTTAGAAAATACTCCTTATGCCTGTAAAAATAGTGGGCTTGATTCTTCGCTCTCACTAGTGTAAATAAAAGGAAATTCTTATGACTGACAGAATGAGAGGCTGATTCTCATCTGAATGAGACAGAAGACAGTTAGAGGCAGTTGATTAAAATGGCTTGGAAAGTTTTTATTCATTCAGTAAACAGTCACTTGCTTCCTCCTTCCATAATTAGGTTAAAAATTATCTGAAATTCCAATAACATTTTTTTCACTATCACTAAATTTTTGCTCTATGCTGCATTTTAACTGCTATCATTACAATAATTTTCTATGTACAGTGTTCGTTCTATTGCTGAACAGTAACACGATTGCGCTTGAATATTCCTGAACATAACACACCCAACACATTCATTTTGCTGTAGAAATAATGAGGTATAAGCAGTGCAGGAATAATTTTCAGTCAGTGCACAGTTTCAGTATAAAATTGATATCTGTTACTTGGAAGCAGGTTTGGATTAAAGTGAGATTTCAGCTTCATTGCCTCAAATTAATTAATTTTTTGTTTTAGGATGTTAGCGATGATCTTTCTGGACCCAAAGTCCCTTCTGTGTGGAGTGACTTTTTTCTCATTTGCAATGTCATAAGTTATTTGTGTGAAGTTCACACTAAAATAGTTGGAACTTCTGTTTGCTTTGTTCTAACATGAATCTTTTACACGCTAAGTTTATTTACAGTTAACTTATTGTAGCTAGTCCGATTATTGAGAGAATAAGGGTTAAAGCTGTTTAGAAATATCTATGCATTTAAACATAAATCTCATTTAGTGCTTTCATCCTGACATTCTGTACTGTAAACTTCATTCCACCTTTACCATATAGAGGTGCACTTGTTTAACCACAGTTCTGATAAAGGTTTCCTGTCAGTGGGTAGTCAGCACAGCCATTTGACACAGGGTGAAGTTTCCTGTTAGGCCCATTTTATGACCTCTATCTTCTGTGGTGCTCGCTGTGGAAAATATATTGGTTGGTGCTTTAAAAAATGTCTGGTTTACAAATATTTAAACAACACTTCAACTGATGTCTTTCATCGCTTAAACAGCTCTTCAAGTGATTGTCCACATGGTCCCCTTCTAATGCATATGTGCTCCACGTGCATAAGGTCGGATTCTTTTGGCCAGCAGTGCCATTGGGATCACACCTGAACCTTCGATTCCCTGCCACATATCCCTACTGAGGGCATAAAGGGCAGAGTGAGCCCAGCCATCTATCAGCTCCTTCTTACCAACCATAGCTGCAAGGACAGAACCCCTGCAACGTTCACTTCTCTGCACACTGCTATTTTGGGATAGGGGAGGGATATATACACATACATATATGTTAAAGTATTAGTATAGTAATTTTTTACCACCTTGGCTGTATATATTTAAGAAAAAAAATACTAGTGTTAGAGACTTCCCCAGTACTGGGATGTAGCTTTCATGACTGAAACAAAGTCCCTGAGGGTCCAGCCATCTCTGCTTTAACGTAGATATTCCACTTTGTTAATGACTGACACTCAAGATGCCTTTTTTGTCTTGGAGCTCCATATATAGCCCTGGTAGATCCTCAGTCTCACTTGTTCTGCAAGAGGATGCAGAAGGTGAGAAAAGCCCTTCTTAGGGGACCTAAGTTAAAGGAGGCATAGCTCCCTAAAACAACCTAGCCTAGGGTGGTTCACAGCCTAAATCGGGTTGTTCTGGTCTCTGAGCATATACAGCAGCAGTCTGTGCTTCGCCCGGTCCGGAAATTTGTGCATGTGGTGCTGATGACTCTGGTGCCAACCCCGGCAGTACAGATACTCCCAGCACAGATTTCTTTAGCTCTGAAGTTATTTTCAGTACCAGCTTATTTTGTGGTGACCACACAGCTTGAGTCAACATTACTATCCACGGTTGTGAGAGTGCCTTGTACAGTATCAGACACCAGTACTATTACAGTACGTGTCTCCTATTCAGCTCCAGTAGTCGGGGAGACTCATTCACCTTAGAGCCCCAGACAGTATAGTCTCCCCCCCCCGCCCTTGCCCCCGTACTCATTCCTTCTCCCCTTCTGAGCACAGTAAGGAGGTATCGCCCGCCCACCCGCTCAACTTGGTCCCATTCATGTGACTCCTCCTTGCTTGACAGGGCGCCATCACTGTAGGCATAGACCTTTGGGATATCAACATTTGCAGACTTGATTAATAATTTTCCTGTCTCTTGAGTCATTATGGAGGTTCTCTGCTAGGGAGTTTCTCAGTAAATCGTGGTACCTTGTTCCAATTACTTTCACGTATCAGTTCAGTTAGTGCACAGAAAGTCACTCAAATTCCGAATGGGAGCATCTCACTACCAGTACAGAGTCTTGGCCTTTAGTCTTTCAGCAGCACCAAGAGTATTGTTGGGCAGTTATAGCAGCTTGCCTAAGGAAACCAGGTATCCAGGTATAGCCAGAGCTCGACAGTTGGCTCATTCAAGGATGATCACATTAGCAGGTGAACAATTCCATTCCCTAATCCTACAACTTTTCACCACACCACTTTGTTAGGATCAGCAAAGAAAAGTCATTGCTGTTACCAACACAGAGAATAGTTTTCATTAGGACAGTGCTAGATTCCACATCATCAGGGGCTTATTTGCCACAGGAGAGTTTCAAGACCTTAACAGATCTCATCAGTCAGCTGCACACTCACCCACAAACATCAGATGTCACGGCTTGCTGGTGACCAGCAGGTGGAATCTGTGGACAATCAGAGATCAGTTACTAACTTTACAATAGCTATAGTTCTTTAAGATGCGTTGGCCACATGGGTTCCACCCTTCTTCCCTGCTTCCCTGGAGTCCTATGCCCCCAGATAATGTATTGGCAAAGGAGCTGATGGACAGCTGAGTTCTCTTTGCTCATTAGTCCTTGAGCGTCAGAGCATAGGTCATCCAGGGCATAGGCACAGCCTAACTGGCACTTCTGGCTAAGAATCCAATCTTGTGTGCATGGACACATGTGCACTAGAAGGGGAATCCATGTGGACAATACATCTTGTAGAGCCACAGTTAGAGTAAGATAAGTAACTAACTGTTTTTTTGTTTGTTTTGTTTTTTTATTGTATCCAGTGTCCTAAGAACTCTTAAATGCTGAGAGTTCAGATCTGAGGTTTGAAAGGAGGGCAAAGCAAGTTATTTTCATATTACACTGACAGTGTATGCTTAAATACACAACATGACATGCTTCAGCAGAGAAGCAAGAAATGGAGCATTAGAAATAATTGTTCCCATTTATAGCAGAGATCTGTAATTGTAGGAGCTGTACAATGGGAGTATAGTGCGGCAAACCACTGCAGCCGTCACTCTGAATTTATCTCCTAGTGGCACTCATCCGCTGCTATTTGTTTGAATTTTATACCAGCTTTTTACAAATTGAAAAAATATCCCTTAATTGAATTGCATTTGAACTGCTTTTGTAATGTTGCTATCTGGTTTATAGCCATTTATATGTAAGGGGCACTTCCATTTTGTAAAGTAGCAGCATCTGTTTACATCCTTCTGCTTCTCTGTCATACAGACTTGACAGTGTTAACATTATTTCAGTACACTTATTAGAGGTGTGTCACATAATAACAATGTATAAAGTCTGCCCAGTTGATAGAACAGTTTTTTGAGTCTTTTGTGGGGAAATTAGAATTTGTGCAAGGTGCTGAATTGGCTGCCCTAGGGTGAAATCCTGTGGCTGTTCAACAGTGCAATATGGCCAGTGGCAATGCAAGTTAGATTCCAGTTACACTACCATGGTGCCTTATTCTTAATCTGGAGGGCCAACTTTCAGGGGTGAGGAAGCACTTCCCACACCAAGACCCATGGTCTCTGCTGACACTGCAACAAGCCCAGTGCACGTAGTATGTGTGAAGGCGATATCTGCCCACAGGGAATTGGACTGAAGCCAGTCATTTCACATAGGCTACCAACCAGAGCGCAGGAGTCAAGCCAGCAACCTGTAACTGAAAAAGCTCTTCTATTACCCATCCCCTGAACCATCTAGTCCCCCATGATCTTAGCGTTACTGTGCAAACCCCCCATCCAAGGGAATTTTAGTACCATTTCTACTGGATGTGTAGTAGATGTACATTTGGTATTACAAATTATATGAATATGCATCAACAGGTATATCCTGTCAGCAGTGAACAAGACTATTAAAATGCAAATCTAATTACACACAGTTGAATTTTCTGTGGCTTTGCATACTGTTTATACTGCCCAGTACATGATAGGGAACATGACGCAGATGAGATGTTATAAAAAGTAAGTCTGCATGTGCTTAGCAGGTATTTTTGAAATAATTCAGCTGTTTTTTTAACTAACCTGATTAGTACGCTAAACAGACCATATGATCAGGCAACTTCAGCATACTTCAGATCAGAAGCATCTGAAAATTTTTAAATGTTCATTTTAAAAAGTGTTTTCTATCTGCTGCCAAGTTGTAGGCCAAATCTCAGTACAGTGTGATTTAAAGCTGCCAAGCTTTGACTCTGTGTGAGATGTTTATAATAAAAATATCAGAAATCCCTTAACTTGGGTAATGCTATCTGACTGGCACTGTAAGAAAGACTTAATATAGCCCAGCGTTGATCATACCCCAGACCTACTACTCAGACTTTGAATTTGTACATATACACACCTGTCCTTCTTTTCCAGGGAAATTTCTGGCCCATAACAGGAGGAGAGTATAGTCCTTAGTTTTACATATCAAATCATGACTGAATCATTTGATTAAACTTCAATTTGCATCAGTTGTGCACAGTCCTATATAGCACCCACTTATATGCCTGATGATCCCAGTCCTACTGTCTGGTCGCTGTGGGGAGCCCTGGACCCTTTAAATTCCTGCCCAAGCCCCACTGCCAGAGCTCCAGCAATGATTTAAAGGGACCAGGGCTCCCCACAGCAGCTGGAGCACCGGGCCCATTAAATCCTCGCTGGGGCTCGGGCAGCCAGGCTTGGGCGGTGATCTAAAGGGCAAGAGGCTCCAGCTGCTGCAGGGAGCCCCAGGCCCTTAAAATCCTGGCCTGAGCCCTGCTGCCGGAGCTCCGGCAGTGATTTAAAGGGCCCGGGGCTCCCCACAACGGCTGGAGCACCGACCCCTTTAAATCACCACCGGGGAAACTGGTCCAGTCCGGCACACCGTACCAACTCTTGCTGGTATGCCGTACCAGACCAAACCCGATATAACCCGGTCTCACCTATAAGGCAGTGAGATTTTTTGGCTCCCGGGGACCACGTTACATCGGAATAGAGGTGTAGTGTAATAGTGGGAGGATGGTATTGCTGAAAGTATGACAGACCTTCGGCCTAAATAAGAACTGTTTTCTGTTCAAAAGGCCTTTATGTATATTCCAGTGCCATCTACAAGCCGCAGTGTGCTACCTTCACATGGAAGGACACAGTTCCTGAAAAGCTTACAATCTAAACAGACTAGACAGAGTTAAGTATTGTCCCCATTTTACAGATGGGGAACTGAGGAACAAACAAATTGATTGACTTTCCCAGCAAAGCCAGACACTGAACCCGAATCTTCTGAGTCTTAGTCCAGTTGCTTAACCTGAAGACCATCCTTATTCTGCTAAAATATCCTTTTATTGAAACCCAACCAAAAAAAATAGTCCATTTCGTACTACAGTGAAATTAGGTTTCCACTGTAATCCATCAAAATTTAGAGGCTGATTCAAGGGCTAACATTTTTTTAGGCATTGTGATTCATTCATACACAAGGGAAATTTGAAAGAGGAAATAACTTTTAAATGATTGAAGGACAAGAGGCTGCATATGGCTTCAGCTAAGGGCAGAAAACTGTGGATACTTAAGATAACACAAGTGCAGATGTGCATTCCTACACCTGTACTCAAAAACATCTTCCTGTTTAGAAAACAAGGATTTATTGGACTCGGTGAATGGTTTATATACCTACATATTCCCTTTAGAGTGTGGTGAAAGCACAATAGAATAAAACATTCCAGTAAGTTTCCAGAAGCCTGATTAGCTAATTTCTTCTCTTTTAAGATTGGAGGTAAATTAAACACACACCAAATACAGGGAATAATTTTTGTTATAAACAATAGTTTCACAAGTCACAATTTTCTGTATGATTTCTATTTGAATTTAGTATATGCAGCTTATGTATATTTTTTACGTGTGTGTGTGTGTGTGTGTGTGTGTGTGTAGAGAGAGAGAGAGTATAGCATGATAGTTCAGTACCTGCATACAGCCTTTATACATCCTCGTCTCGGTTCTTAATGAAAATATCAGATGCTGAAAAAGTTTTTTCATATTTCACACAACTGCATCAAGTCTGTCTCTAGATAGTCATCTATCTAGAGTTTGAGACATCTGTGAACAGTAAGTTATAAATAAGTTATAAATATTTTTGAAATAAGTAATTTCCTACAGATTCCTTACCAGAATGGAAGTGTTTAAACTTTTACTGCAGAATACTCACAGCTAAAGATGGTTATTCTGTGAGATGCTGTATTTCTGAACACTACCTGTGAAAAGTGTTAAAACACCCATATAATCTGTCTTGGAAACTCAGAATTTCACCTCCCCTGCAGGGTTTTTAATAAACTAACTCAATGTTATTCATTAGAGTTCACCCTGCAGGTCATACAGAATTTTAAGTTGCCAGAACTGTATACATGTAAATTGCTGTGAAATTTTTCTGTTTTTACTGCTTAATTAAGCCGTATAGAACTCTTTGATTCCGCTCCTCCTTCTCCCCCTTATAATATTTATATTAAAGGGCTTTTGACTGGGAGCTATGACTCAGCTCTGCAAGTGGAATACAAATGAACTCATTATATGACGGGAGTACTAAAAGAGGGTAATATAAATGGTGCTCTGCTTACTGTTAAAGTGTTTGACATTTTACACAGAAGACCAGAAGTGGAGGGAAGGAGGCTGTTATGAAATGGAGCTAAGATTGAAGTAGTAGACTCCTCTTGGCTATCTCGTATATCTAAGAAGCCTGTGGCCCTGCTAGTGTAATTTTATTGGCTTGGCATTTGCAATGTTAATTTTGCTCAGTTCAGCTTGATTAGAGTGTACGGAGAGGTGAGAGGTGTGAGCAATTGTAAATGATTGGAAGGCGACCTCTGCTGGAGAGTTATTGTAAGGTTTGTGTTGAAGATGCTCTATTCTGTGGTAATTACCATTCAGTTAAGTCCTGCTGCTTCTAGCTGCACTTGCAGTAATTCTTATTTTTCTCATCTTCTTTTTCTGCAACTTTGTTATTCTAAGTATAAAGAATGTCTCATTTTTTTTCTGTCATTAAAATTCTTAAATGCCTTCTTGGTGACCACTTTAACTGAGGACAAACCTGTCTTTAAAATATTAAATTACAACATAAATGGAACTGAGAATCTTAGCCTCAGGAAAGTAATGTTGTGTCCCCTTTATTTCCCACTAGGAATTGACAAAGAGAATGTCGAACTCTCCCCCACCACAGGACACTCCAACAGCGGAAGGACACGCCATGGGTCCGCAAGTCAAGTGCAAAAGCAGCGAAGCGCTGGCAGTTTCAAACGTCACAGCTCTAAAAAGATTGTGTGAAGCATTTTTTTTTTAAACTGACTTATGTACATGGGCTTCACTAGTGGCCCTCCACCAGTTGTGATGCTGCACTTAATTCTTAACGTTCCCATCCCACCAGCCATGTTGCCAGATGATCAACTCTTAAAACATTTCCTGAATTTTAATGCCTTCTTTTCTTTTCTCCTGTTTTTTGGTTTAAGCCAGTATTTCAGAACCATTCAACGGAACCATTTGTAGATCCTGAAGAACTTCGTAGATGAATGAAGTACGGAATTCTTTAACAGTGCAGTACAGTAGCTGTCCAAATATGAAAGCCATTTCTCATAGACCGTTTTACCATGCTTCTGTTATATGCCTTGTTTGTTTCTTCTTTAAAGGAAAGTGTTAATGTTTAATCCTGTTTTGCACACTTTTCAAATTAATGGCTTTATGAGCCAGGGAAGTACTATAATCCTTGTTAATTCAAACCCTTCAGATTTTTAGCTGTGGACTTTTTTTTACCATACTTAAAAGCAACCTTGAAATTAGCCACAGTGCAGTAAACCTAACCAGAGGTGGTTGATAAATTACATCTTTAGTAATTAGCAATAAATTTTAAGAGGAGGAAGAGGAGGCCACTTGTGTCTCTTCATTTGCCAGAAAGTAGCTTCATATATTTGGAACTGTGTATGGACCAGACTGGACAAACTGACTTTTTCCAAAGCAAAATTTATTTTTTGCTGAACTTTGACTGCACTAAAAGAAATGGATGTATAGAGAAAAGCAAATCATCAAGAACTGACTATTAATTATGCTCTCTTAGTAGCTGCTTGGAAAATTTATTGCGTTTTTTGTTACCACATATCCTATATGTTACTTTTGCCCTTTCCACCAATTTTATGCACCTTCAAGTCCTGGCAGAATAACTATTTGTGAAAGTTGCATGAAGTAACTTTCAACTCACTCAGAATTTTGTTTAGCAAAACTGCATGTGTGCTGCCCAGGCAATGATACGAAATCATTAATGTTCACTTCGATGCAAAATGATACATGAATTTAAAAATAACTGACATTTTTGTCAAAGACAGGTTTTGTATGAATCTTTGCAATGCAATTTCTGCTATCAGCGTAGACATTTCTCTCAAATTTGTCTAGCAGAATTTTCAGTTTTTTTTTAAACTTGCAAAAATTGTTTGGGGTTTATAAGAAGTAAACTGAAATTGTTTTCTATCACTGTGAAAGATTCATCAGCTTACAGTAGTATATTAACAATGGATGACTGTGATAATATGCTGCTATGTTGAATGATATGTAATGAAGTAGCACGCTGCAAATACTATCTCTATGGACTAAAAATGTGCGTAACATTTTGATCTCAGAAGTAAATATAAATTCTGACAAAAGAGGGCATGTCATCTGGGTGCTCATTTTAGGGCTAAATATATCTACTGTTAATGCCAGGTGGTCCCTGTTGTATGTTAGGATTTAGCAATTTATGAATGGCTTGAAAGAAAAAAGTATATAGTATTTAAAAAAACAAACCAAAAAAAACCCCTCCCATAGTGCGATTTCAGTAGTGGCTTTCAGTAAATCAAACTCCACAGCTAAACTAATAGAGAATGGTACAACTCACATTTTATTGATATAGCACATTATTCACATTTATTCACACAGTAACAGTGTAACATGTTTATGTAAATAAAAATTTGCCTTTATTGTATTGATTCAGAAAATAACAATTTAATTTTTTTAATTTGTTTACAGTCCTGGAAAAACTATGAACACAAACTTAATATGCAAATAGTTTGCCAAAATAAGAGGAAAACTTAGAATTAGTGGTTATCTTGAAATAGATATGTTGGAAAATATTGAAGACTTGTGCAATTAACCAAACTTTTTTTATTCTTGATCACGTAGGAGCTGCAGTAGAAACTTAATTATTAAAATTCTACAAAAGCTATGTATGAAATGAGTTATGAGGATAGAACTGAATTTAGGAATAGAGCAATGACCAATGCCAGGTACTAAGCTGCTATGCATTCATAACCTTGGATATCACAGATAAAATCTCTTCCATCTAGTACATCCAATTGTGTAGTAGTCAGTTTCAAAATCTGTCAGTTTAAAACCTTGATCATATTGAATCAAGCTAATTCTAGCCCTGTCAGTTTTCTTGGTGGTCAGTTTTGTTAAAGATAATGAATCCTAAACAAAACTCACTAATACGTTTTTTCTCACCATAAGGCGAGGAAATCTTTTTAAGGTAATATGCTGTTAGAAAATAGAAGCTTTTAGCTCTTTCAGTTTCCCTGGTGAGCTAATTTTAAAAAATATTTCTTTTTTCGTGTTTATTACCAAATCAGTTTGGGTTGGGTTGAGTGTATTTAAAACTACCTTTTCTAGAGTTCTGAGATTGCCTGAAGAAATTGGAATTCATAAAAACTATGTGCATTTTGAAATGTGTGTGTTGTGAAATCAGAATACATTGATCAAAATTATCCTTCATGTGACAACCACAGGAGTCTCTCAATATCCATTTGACCAAAACTGATTCCATATAAAATAGGCAATAAAAAGTAACTCCCCGTAGTAAAATGTCCTTGGGTGGGAGGGATTGTCTCAGCATTTCTACCATTAAGTTGGGTCAGAAGATCTGAACCTTCTACAGCAGGGGTGCCAAACTCATTTGGAGGAGAAGGCTCTATTTTATGGTTTATTCTAGTCTGTGGGCCAGCATATAAATTCAGGACCACATATATACTCTCCGCACTGTACAGTGGAACAGCCACCAGTGTTGGTCGGAGGGTTACAAAGAGATCAAGGGAAGAACATGGTCTTTATATAGTGACTAACCATCTAGTGATAAGTTATTTGTTCAGTGCCTTATTGTCACATTCTTCACTCAGAAAATCTGCTCCCCAGTAGACCCACTGCAACATGTTCTTTCTTAATTCCTTATTCTCCTTTCTTGTTTTTTTCCCCCTTTCCTTGTCTGAGACTTCTGCCCTTTTCTCTGCATTTCTTTCCCTGTGGCAACTGCCACTTCTCAATACAGTGCTTCACTCCCTCCCCTGGCACCTATTTCTTTTACTAAAATGGTCAGTGATTAAATAGTTAATATTGAGCCTGAAGTACCACTGGGCTTCTGGTACTCCAGTCCAATTAACAGGGAACAGAGGAGTTCACACCTGAGTCATTGTTTCAGACAGCTGCAGACTCAGCAGCCATCACTGCATTGGTTATACTCTGTTCATGGGCCCCAGACACTTTGATTTACGGGAAAGCTTAGATTTTGGAGGCTCTCTTCTGACATGCGGACCACATAAATACATCACGGGGACCGTATGTTTGACACCCCTGTTTTAGAGCATGTTTATCCATTATGCATTAACCACATTAAGTACTGTAAAGAAGATTGACATTTTATTGTTTGTGTTTGTATTTTCCCTGGCTTAAAGTTAACTTGGTAGTATTTTAATAGTGCATAACTTACCTGTTAATTATACCAATGCTTCTGCTTTAATGTGCATGCAATTTATTTTCCATGAAAGGAAACATTTCAAATAAGTATTGTGGACTGAGCATTTAGGAAAGTGCCAGTGCTCTATTCCTAATTGGTTTGTAGCTTTTAGGGCTTTTTCTGTTTCATTCTAAGGTTAATATTTTTCAGATGTAATTAAGCACGTTTTAATGTTATGCAACAGACTTACCACAGAAAGTCACTTTTAGTGTTGGCCACACAGTTTTTTTTAATGCAGTATATTCACCTGTAAATAGATTTTGTGTAAAATTTGACAAAGTATATTTACTACACTGTAAATACATTGGACAATATATTGTATTATTTTGCTTTTTTGTAAAGCAGTTAGTTGCTGTATATGTATAACATACAAATTTGATTATTCTAGTGTTAGTAATTGTTAACTACTACTTCTCCTTCCTGCTGGTGCGTTATGTCATTTAAAGAAGAAAAAATGCTGTGTACTATAAACTTACACTGTGTATGATAACTTACTATTTCCATTTGGACCTCAACTTTGAAAATGTTTCCTTGATTTACAATCCTGTTAATATTGTAAGCAAGTGTGCAGCAGCCGGTGAGAATCCTGCTGACTCGAACACAGTTGGTAACTTGTAGGTAAAACTGTAGAAATTATGGTTTCAAATAATTGTTGTTCACCCTATTTTCCCCTCATGTATGTACTTCCCTTTTTTGAAGTAAAATGTAAATTCAACCTGCTTTGAGTAGTTTGGGGGTCATTGGCTGCTAGGTTTCAAGGCTGACCTTATTTTTTCCCTCTTATCCTTTTCTTGTCACTCAGGGTACAGGGATTTGTTTTATTCTTTTGGAAACTAGAAGTGGGTCTGAACCAAGAACCTAATCCAAAGCTCATCAAGGTCAGGATTCTTCTACTAACTTCAATGGGGAAGTCCACAATTGTGTTTAAAGCTGGTGATGTGGATTTGTGCCTGTGAATATTGCTGAATGCTTTTTCTCCATAATTGTTTATTTCTAGATCATGGTTAAACTAATTGGCCCAAATTCTGCCCTCAGCTAAGCATGGGCAACTCCCATTGACTTAAAAGATTGCTAATAACTTGTATCAGAGTAATTTCATGTCACCTCACATCAGTCAAAATCAATTTATCATAATTTAAATAGCTCAGTATTTCAAACCCATTTATTTTTAAATGTAAATTTAGTTTTTTAATAACTAAAGGTGCCTGCTTAGTCATTCTAAAAAATCTTTCAGTATAATCTGTCTATTCAAGCTTATTTTAGAAGCCTGGAATTTCAGCTATGAATTAAGTATCAATTAAAGGCAACTTTTATGGCAGCAGCTTAATTATAATCAAGTCTGTTTTCTTCCATGTGAAAATACTACTTTCCTGTTTAAAATGTATAAATGCTTATATTCGGCCTTCTTTCTGAATCGGTAAAAGATATCAGAGAACATATTCACACACTTGATGGTTGCTGCAAACTAAACACTGCATCATTTGACCCAGATCAGTGAAGAATACATTTATACACTCCACCACACGTACATGTGTGCGCGCACACAATATTTATAGATCTACTGACTTTTGTAACACAGAATGCTGCCCTCGCCAACAGTTGGGACTGCATGAAAGTAAGAGTAGCAGTTTCTGAAGATTTTTTTTTTTGTACGGGGTCGGGTTTCCCTAATTTGCTATCCAAAATAAGAGAGCAGTAATGCCATATTTTCCAGTCCCTTTTTAAACTAGCATCATTGTTAATCTGGTTCATTATAGATGTGTGCACTTGCTGTATTCTCCACCATGTAAAACTGCCACAGTGCAGGGCACCGCAAGCTAGCTCTGGCTAGTGATGGTGAAAATTGTGCTCTTCAGGGGCCAAAAGATAGGAGCAAGTTCTTCAAGTGGTGTCTCTGTGGGTGCTCCACTTTAGGTGTCTCTGAGCCCCTGTGCTCATAGCCAGAGATTTAAGGTAGCAGTGCCCCAGTTGGGCCACGCATGTGCAGTCCCCATCTCATGCCTCTTCAGGCGGTTAACTAGCACAGTGCGACCAACACCTCATGCTTCCCCCCTCCCCCTTTTCCCTCAGTTCTTTCTCTGCCATCGTTGGCTTGACTCGGAGCACTCAGCAGTACCTCTCAGCCAGAAATAATCTTTTTCCTGTCCCTTTAGCAGTAGTTCCTAGTTCTTGGTTAGAATACAATAGACTATTTTCCCTTCCTACCTTATCCCTGTCTTTAAAAAAAATCCTCATAGGACTGTAAGTTTTTCTGTTTTTCCTGATCGCAGTGGCACTATACGCTTCTCATGGAGAAATCTCTTCGCCCGGCATCTGAGCCTGAGGTACGAACCCCTCTTAGCCAGAAATCACTAACTGCCACCTTGGACAAAGGCTTCTCTGTCAGGGGAAAAGATCCTGAACAGTCTGCCAAGAAAGCACCAAAGAAATGGGGCACCACATCCCCTGCTTCGGAGTTGACCAAGAAAAAGTGCTCCAATAGCAGACAAATGCTGCCAGTATCGAACACACCGGCCATATCATCAGCCAACAGACCAGGTCCCTCCGGTACCGACGGTACTAAGAATCCCAGAGTTCCTAAGCAGAAAGTGAAACCCCATGCCGCGGCACTGACAACAGCAAACAAGCCATTGGTACCGAGCATATGTGCGCTAATTCTGCCAGCTACTGCTGGTACTATGCACACCAGCCACACACCTGTGCCGATCAGCTCACTCCAGCACAGGGCACCGAGCTCCACCATCCCATCGGCACCGAGACCAGGCACGTCACAGCAGTTCCTGTGTCACACAGACTTATCTGTTTCATCGGTACCACAGTCTCCTCTCCTTGGGACCGATGACACCACAGTACTTAGCCAACTCTGCTCTCCACAGCTTTCAATGCAGTTCTCTAGTGGGGAAGACGATGGAGAGGATATACGGCACTCGGCCCAGCTTTCCTCTCCTATGGCTACACCTGCTACACAGGCCTCACCAAGCATGGGCTTCATTGTAAACTTTACAAATCAACCCTGGTACGGCCAGCCCTGGATACCCGCCATGCCCTTCCAACTGCAATGGCCATTCTGCCAGCCATGTGCTCCATACCCACAACAGCAACAACAGGGAGTAACCACCCCTCTGCCCGCATCTGCAGCACCTCAACCACCCGTATGGCCATCAAAGGCACCTTCTGCCATCTCAGAACATAGAGCTGAAGAACAGGAGCAATTCTCGGACCCAGATGAACCACCTGACATTCAGCTGTCATCTTCCTCACCAGATGACACAATTATGCCTCCATCTCCCACTGCGGCAGACAATTTCAAGCAGTTTCAGGAACTTTACAAGAGAGTGGCCACTTCCCTAGACACCTCTCTGGGAGAGGTCCAGGAATCTCACCACAAGCTAGTGGACATACTACACACATCCGCTTCATCCAAAATCGCCCTTCCCATGAATCATGCGATTATGGGCCCTGTGAAGTTGCTTTGGCAAACCTCAGCATCGATTCCACTTACTGTAAAAGGTCTGATAAGAAGAATTACGTGCCAGCCAAGGGCATTGAATTCCTTTTCTCACATCCAATGCCGAACTCGTCTGTTATCGATGCGGTGAATGAATGGGGTAAACAGCAATACTATAGAAACACCCCGTATGATAAAGACTGGAAATGGCTCGACCTATTCAGCTGTAAAGCATACTCTGCTGTGACATTACAATTGAGAATTGCCAACTATGATGCCCTACTGGCAAATGCGTAATTATTGTGATCATAAGTCTCAGAATTTATAAACTTTATTGCAGATGACAAAAACGATCAATACAAAGCATTCATCACAGAGGGCCAACTTATCACCAGAACAGTGCTCCACGTTGCCCTTGATTCTGCTGATTCCACAGCAAGATCCATACCAACAGCAGTTCTTATGAAGAGAGCCTCCTTGCTTCATCTATCCAGTTCCCCAGAGCCAGTGCAGTGCACCATAGAAGACTTGCCCTTCAAAGGTGCCAAACTCTTTGTGGACAAGGCAGACGAGTCATTGCATACCCTGAAAGACTCAAGGGCCACCTTGCAGTCTCTGGGCATCAACACACCTAGGAACAAGAGACAACAGACCACTTACCAAACTCCTCAATGGTTCCAACCCCCTCCATGTACTCAGTGGAATAGGTAGTCCAGCCAACGGGCGGAAACAGAAAACTATGAGAGGACATTCTGCTCCCTAGACTGCTACCTCAGCCATCAACCTCTAGACAACAGATTTGAAGCCTTGGTTGAGGGCTTGAGAATCCCATTTCTCTCACTGCTGGCACCATCTGTCAATGGCAAAATTTTTGGAGATTGCCTACTTCCATTCTACCCTATCTGGCAGTCCATCACCACAGACAGATGGGTATTAGAAATCATCAAAACCGGGTACTCCATTCCCCTACCCCTTCCCTCTCTTGACCATCTACCGCGGGAAGAGGTGAACCATCTCCTATCCCTGGGAGCAGTAGAACCCGTACCAATCTGAGTGAGTACAGAGCAAAGGGGTTCTATTCCCACTATTCTCTCATGCAGAAAAAAAACAGGATTTTGGAGACCTATTCTTGATCTACGGCGACTCAACAAGTTTGCAAAAACACACATTCAAAATGGTCACACTAGGCACCATAATCCCAGCATGAGGGGAGGGGACTAGTTCTCAGCCCTCGACTTACAGGGTGCATATTTTCATATATCTGTCCACCCCTCACATCGGAAATTTCTGCACTTCATAATAGCACAGGACCACTTTCTGTACATAGTTCTATCCTTTGGCCTTTCCACTGCTCCGCAGGTATTTTCCAAAGTACTTGCCATAGTAGCAGCCTACCTATGCAGAGAGGGAATGATGATATTCCTGTACTTGGATGTCTGCCTGCTGAAGGCACCAACACTTCAGGCAGCCATAGATTCCACCCAATGTACAATATACCTCTTTAAATCCTTAGGACGTGAAGTAAACGTACAAAAGTCCACCCTAACACCTGTCCAACGCCTGGAATTCATTGGAGCGGACATCAACTCCCTCCAAGCAACTGCCTCCCTTCCAACAAAACATTTTCTGACTCCAACCACCTTAATTTTAATAGCGTGGAACAGCCTACAGGTGTCTGCCAGAACTTACCTGCAACTCTTAGGCCGCATGACCACCACGACCTTTATCGTCCAACATGCAAGGCTACGCATGTGTTGCCTTCAAGCCTGGTTACATACAAATTATGCTCCCCACAGCCATAGCATAAACACATTCCTTACCATGCCAAATGCAGTCAAGAACTCCCTGCTGTGGTGGGCCAATCCAGACAGCATTTGCAGAGGCATGCCATTTCTGCAGAATCCATCAGTGCTCACCATCACCACGGACGCATCCTTCTTAGGCTGCGGGGCACATCTCCAAGCACATTCTGTACAGGCCTACTGGTCTACAGTGGAGTCCCAGCTTCATATCAACCTGCTGGAACTATGAGCAGTTCAAAATGCTTGTTCTCATTTCCTACCACTAATCCAAAACAAAACAGTACAGATTCCCTCAGACAATGTAGCCACCATGTTCTACATAAAAAGACAAGGAGGAGCCCAGTCACGCTCCCTATGTACAGAAGCCATGTATCTTTGGCAGTGGTGCATCAAACACAATGTGCATGTTATAGCTTTGTAACTACCTGGCTGCCAGATCAACACAGCAGATGCTCTGAGCAGGAAGTTTTATCAAGACCACGAATAGGAGCAGAACACACAGGTCATCCGAGATACTTTCCAGATGTGGGGGTTCCCAATGATAGACCTCTTCGCAACCGCACAAAACTCCAAATGCACCCCCAGTTCTGTTTCAGAGTAGAACTCGGTCGACATTCTCTGGGCAATGCCTTCTTCAAGTGGCATGCCCCCCTCCTATATACATTCCCCCCCCACCTTAGCCCGTGTACTTCACAAGAAAAACAGATGGATCCAGAGTGATCTTAGTAGCCCCTCACATGGATACGACAAATGTGGTACCCTTACCTTCTCCACGTATCCGTCTGTCACCCACGCATGCTCCCGCTTCTGCCTCGACTTCTGTTGCAGGCTGCAGGTCACATCCACCATCCAGATTCCCCAAAACTTGTTAAACAGCCGCAGGGCAACTACTCGACACATGGACATAATTGAAACTATTTGAATCATGATGCCAACACAGACAGACTGCACAGGTGTCAGGCTCCTTAGCTCTTATTTTAGACTACCTACTGCAACTTAAACAGATGGGACTTTCCATGAGTTCCATCCGCGTACACCTCTCGGACATCACGACATTTCATCATAAAGTCAGATTCTCTATTTTCATGCATCCCATCACTAATCGCTTCTTAAGGGCCTCTCCAACTCCTCTCTGGAAGTGAGAAAACCCGCTCCACCATGGGACCTCAACCTAGTTCTCCTTGCCCTAACCAAGCCCCCTTTCAAGCCCAGGGCTGCAAACTCATTACTACACCTCTCTGTGAAGGTTGTGTTTCTAGTGGCCATTGCATCTGCCAGGTGGGTGGGAGAACTAGCTGCTCTCATGATGGATCCACCCTATACAAACTTTTTTAAATAAAGTATCTCTCAGACCCCATCCTAAGTTTTTACCTAAGGTGGCTTCATCGTTTCACCTAAACCAACTTATATACTTACCTACATTCTTTCTGAAATCACATACAGACAGTAGACAATCCAGACTACACTCCTTGGATGTCCGCAGGGTTCTCACCTTTTATATCAGTAAAACAAAATCTTTGCGCAAGTCCCCAAAATTAGTTTTTTTTTATCACCGAATGATCTATAGGGCAAATCATTCCAGACAACGCCTATCCAAGTGGGTATCAGACAGTAGCAAACTCTATCTCCAGTATGAATTACAACCATCAATTGGGATCTGTACATATTCTACTGGGAGTCTTTCAACTGCCATAGCTTTCTCAACAACATCCCTATTGTGGAAATCTATAGGACCACAACCTGGACCTCACCGCCTACTTTTACACAACACTATGCATTGCAACAACACACATCTTCCAATCCTAGTTTGGTCACACAGTGCTTTCATCTGCTAAGACTTCAACTCCAAAGCCCCCTCCTTCCACTGGAGGGGACTGCTCTGCAGTCACCTGAAGTGGAGCACCCACAGGAACACCACTCGAAGAAGAGGAAATCACTCACTTTGTGCAGTAACGGAGGTTCTTCAAGATGTGTCCCCCTGTAGGTATTCCACTACCCACCCTGCCTCCCCTCTGCTTCGGAGTTCTATCATATACAGACTCTGTAGAGAAGGAAGTGGGAGTGGGAAGGTTGGTCGCACGGTGCTAGTTAACCGCCTGAAGCGGCGTGAGATGGTGACTGTGCATGTGCGCCGCAACTGGGGCACTGCTACCTTATATCTCTGGCTACAAGCGCAGGGGCGCAACGACACCTAAAGTGAAGCACCCACAAGGACACACATCTCAAAGAACCTCTGTTACCGCACAAGGTGAGTAACTTCCTCATCTTGACTGATCTTTTTGTCCTTACCAGAAAGAGGAATAGATTAAATTGTGCAGCTATTTATGAACACTTATGGAAATTAGTGGTAAACACCAAATCTACCATAGGAATTGAGTGAATTGCCTTCTAATATTGAGTCCTTTTGTCTCTTAATCAGAAATTGCAGCCAGGAAGCTCCTCCTACTGGCCAATAGGGATTTTTCCTAAAGAGGCTCTCTAATTCCAGTCTAAATTATTTCCCCTGATACCATACACCAGAATATGGATTATGTTTTAATAGTGATTCCTATGGTCCGACTCCCTCTTGTTCAGGTCACTGACCCTTCCATTTGTGATCACATAACATCACTGTGGTAATTACAGTAATTGCTTAAGTGAAAAATATTAGCTCAAAATTTATGGTTCTATCTTTTAATATAATGTAGCACCTGGATCCATGGAGGTAAAAAACAGTGCCATCTGACCAGTAAGTGCTCCACAAATCACAACTGAAGAACCCCTCCTGTTCTTGGCCCTGTTATCGCTGTAATGTTACAGAGTTAGAGGGCTCAGAATTCAGAGCTTTAAATGTCGTCCTGGATGTGGTTATAGAATATATTCCGTGAGTAGTAGGATAAAATTGGAGAGATGGTAATTAATGTTCACTCATTCACAATTGCTGTGGTACTCCTTTAATCCACAGAAGCCCATAATGTGAAATTGAGTATTCTAAAACCCTCAGACATGTGTTTTGTATAAACATATCCAGATTGCCACATCTCTAAATAACTTTTCTTTTCATAAAGCCTCAGCCATTGCATGTTACTATTGATAGTTACTACTATTACTAATACTGCAGATACTATTAATGACTGTAATAAGATCTAACATGTTGATGATACTTTATAGCTTCAAGGTGCTCCATAAACACACGCATTAAAATTCTGAGGTGGGTAAATATCCTCATTCTACAAATAGCAGAAACCAGTTGTGACTCATTCAAAACCACAGGCTGTCATCATCACAGCTAAGACTAGACTCATCTCCAGCTACTTCACCACACTAAGTGACTGGATAACAATGAAAATACTTCAGGTGACAAGGGAAGAAGCAGCACTTCCCTGCACAGACAGGATTTTCAAAGTCATTTGTGTCACTACATGGTAATAAGGGAGACTGATCCATTTCTTGTAACAGTTGGCTGGCAATTGTGATTGATTTTTAAACATCTTGTAAATGTGGCCAATGTTATCATGGACCCAATATAAACTGCTCAGTAGACGTGTTCAGATTCAAAGCATCAGCCTGCACTCCACAAGGTAGAAATTTTTGGACTAACAAATCTCTGTTGCCTTGGTCTTGTCTGGAGGTCTCACCAGATACAGATTCAGTTTCTGGTATCAGTTGTTCAGAAACTGATGGATGACTTTCTCTTTGGTTAGTGAAGTCCATAAAAAAATCCTCGTGCAACAGAAGCATCTCAGCTAGTCACAGGCACAGTCTAATATTTAACCTTCCACCTCTTCAAATTTGTGCTGAAGCCTTTGTCACTGGGTTAAACTCTGCCTTCAGATGTGTCTGCACGACTCCCCCTACAGTTTGTGTGGGGATGTCCATATTGTTTGGGAGAATCCAACCTGTTATGTCCAATCACGTTCCTTTGCCACTTAAGACCCATCCATGTGCAATGATGATAGTCCTTTTTTGGCTCCTTTCTCATGCTCATGGATCAATCCTAGCCATGTCCCTTCAGGTGATGTCCCTGGGAAGGTGGAGGAAGCAGCAATGCCTTCAGACCCTTCTGGGGCAGAATTTTTTGTTATGATTTGTTATAAAATAGTCCCCTCTTTACCTACAGGAAACTGCTTTGGAAATACCTCAAACTACTCAGTTTCATTCAGGCTATTAATTCAGCTCAGCAGCCATTTATTGTTCCATATTCTTCAAAGCGCTGGAAGACTATCCCTGGTGAAATGTGAATTTCCACAGTTCAGACCATTCAAAGGCGCTATAGAATGGGCTCGTTGAGAAGTCGTCTTTAAAGAGGGGAAAGTCAAAGAGCTGGGGACACTCAGGCTCCACTTTTATAAAATAGGATTTTATATTCAGTCCCAGAATGAACTGCTCACCAATTACTTTGTACAAAGGCACCACATGAGGAATTCCTGTTCTTTTGTAGCTGCTGCTTTTGTTCACACTTGCAAATGTCGTGCTAGCATGGTTTCCTGGCGCTTAAATCACTTCCATGTTCTCTATCTAGCCATAAATACATCGCAGGCACTATGCTCTAGCTAGGGAAAGGGGTCTCAAACTGTGGTACCAGTGGTGGAATACAAGCTTATTGGAAGTAATATGCTAAAGACTTAGGTTCTGAGTGGCGGAGAAGGGTACCCTCTCCCCCAGTTTCAAAGCCATGGCACACTAGGAAATCGTTCAGAAGCACAATGCACTCCTGGGCTCTTTCAGTCAGTGGGGTGAATAATCGTTACTGGGCAGGCCGGCACAGTGATTTTATTCAGTGGGCGGGCAGGTGCTGTGGTTGAGCAGGTGGACACTGACCCCTCATTCGGCACACAGCCGGGCCTGCCTTTCTGCTAGGCCTAGCCCTCAGCATGCGCTTCGCCGAGCCATGCAGCTTGCAGAGAATGTGGGGGCTCCATCTAGCAGCACCAGAGCTGCTAACACCTCCAGCCGCTCAGAGCTGTGGGATCCGAACCTCTTGCTGGAAGCTGCTGCAAAGCAGGATCCCCCAGTGCTGCTAAGGCTGGGGCCTGGCTCCAGCGTTTAGGGGGAATTCCCTCCTGCCTCTGCAGCGCAAGGGGCACCTGGGGGTGACCCCTGACTCTTCAGCCTGGGAGCCGCTGGCTGGCTGGCGGCTGTCTGAGCGTTCCCCAGCAGGGGCAGACCCTGAGCAGGTTACCCAGCATCTAAGGGCCTTGCGGGGCCGGTCTGGAGCTGCTGAGGAGCAAAAGGGGCCGCTTGGAGCTGCTTGGTGCCCAGGTAAAGCCCCCACTGCCAGCCAAGGCTCCCCTGTGTCTGCCCCTCACCTCTGGGACCCTGCCCCTGTGCACAATCCCCCCCTCCACCAGAGCCCCCCGTGCCGTACACAGCCCCCCCACCAGAGCCCCCTGCCCCATACATAGCCCCCCTCAGCAGAGCCCCCCCCACCAGAGCCCGCTGCCCCATACATAGCCCCCCTCAGCAGAGCCCCCTGCCCCATACATAGCCCCCCCTCAGCAGAGCCTCCTGGGCACATAGCCCCCCCCACCAGAGCCCCCTGCCCCATACATAGCCCCGCTCAGCAGAGCCCCCCCACCAGAGCCCCCTGCCCCATACATAGCCCCCCTCAGCAGAGCCCCCCCACCAGAGCCCCCTGCCCCATACATAGCCCCCCACAGCAGAGCCGCCTGGGCACATAGCCCCGCCACCAGAGCCCCCTGTGCCGTACACAGCCCCCCCCACCAGAGCCCCCTGCCCCATACATAGCCCACCTCAGCAGAGCCCCCTGGGCACATAGCCCCCCCCCACCAGAGCCCCCTGCCCCGTACATAGCCCCCCCCAGCAGAGCCCCCTGGGCACATAGCCCCCCTCAGCAGAGCCCCCGGACCAGCCTCCCTCACTAGTGCCCCCCTGCCCAACCCCTGTAGACAGCCCCCCCATCACCAGAGCCCCCCGGCCTGTACACAGCTGTCCCCTCACCAGAGCCCCCTGTCCCGTACACAGCCCTCCTCACCAGAGCCCTCTGGACCAGCCCTTCCTCACCAGAGCTCCCCTGCCCAGCCCCTGTACACAACCCCTGTACACAGCCCCCCCTGTCACCAAAGCCCCCCGGCCTGTACACAGCCGCCCCCTCCCCAGAGCCCCCTGCCCCATACACAGCCCCCCTCACCAGAGCCTTCTGCCCAGCCCCCCACCACGTGCCCTCTGCCCTGGTACAGCCCCTTTACCAGAGCCCCTGCCCTTGTACACATGCCTGCCCTACCAGAGCCTCCCTTTCCGTGTACAGTTTCCTTACCGGAGCCCCCTACTCCTGTATATGAACCCCCATCATGGGAGCTCACCTTCACATGGACTTGCTTGCCCCTGTACACATGCTTCCCTCCAGGGCCCTCCCTTCCCATGTACTCATCACCAAAGCCCCCCGGGACCTGTACATATGTACCTCATCACTGGAGACTCCCTGCCTGTGTTAGCACGCGCGCGAACACACACACATTTTCCCTGTACATGGACCCCCCGGCCCCTGTACACACACACACAAACCCTACCAGAGTGTCCCTGCCCTTGTGCACACACACAAACATACAGTTTGAAAGACAATCATACTACTAGGTGCTTCACTGGGTTTCTTTTTGATGTGCTGTCTAAAATCTTGCTGTGTTTAAAAATGTGCTTTATAATCAACATCTTAGGTTTCCTTGGGCATTTATATTACTGTTGCATCTAGCAATCCCTACATCAAGCCTATTAAGGCCTAAAATAAGTGTGCACAAAAAGGAGACATTTGATTTGTGGTACATCAAACATCGTTTTTGTAAGAAGGTGTTACGTGAACCAACAAAGTTTGGAAACCCCTGGTGTAATGGATCAGGCTGGGATTCAGGACACCTGGGTTCAAATCCTGCCTCAGCCACAGACTCTTGGTGAGACTTAGGCCAAGTCACTTAATCTGCACTGTCATAGTCCCCATCTGTAAAGTGAGGGTTGTACGTCCCCAGCTCACAGGTGTGCTGAAGATAAATCCATTAATGGTTCTGAGTTGCTCGGATACTACGGTGATGAGAGCCGTAAAGTACATAGGAATATAATGTTTGTTTTTATTCATGATTAGGCTTTCAGAAAAGCTACAGCCAACCAGTACTCTGATACGGGGGGTGGTAGTGACAGCTCTATTTCAAAGCAACTGTGTTTTTCCCCCAAGTAAAGTTCCTGATTTATAGGTGGTGCGTCCCATAAGTGTTGCAAGATTTGTTCCTTCAGCTGGCTGTCAGTTTGTTTAAGAGGCTCACCAATGAAAATAAAGCCCAGGGAAAGAAGGGTGGTTTGGAGAGTTTAGAATAATGTTTCATTTTATGAGACTTGTTAGAACAAGTAAAGTTGCTGCTTCAAAGCTGTCCGGAAGAAAGAAGTGTCACAACTGCAGCCTTAGAGATATTGAAATGGTATGGTCTGTAAATAGCCAGGAGTGACTCTGGGTGCACCTCATCTGAAATATAAAACTGTATTTTAAATAGCCTCAGAGGAACGAGAGATACCTGTCAGGTTAGGGGAAGAGCCACAGGAAAATTGGTTCCGTATAGCAGTAAGGGTGAGGTTTTCATAATCACTCAACGTTAGTCTAACTTTGCCACCAACTTCAGTGGGAGCACAGCTGGGCCAATACTGAGTGCTTCTGAAAATCTAGCCCTACGGTTCCTTCTGGCTTTGTGCAGCCTGCTTTTAAATGTCTCAAGCAATTGTCCTTGCCACGCGCTTTGGGTGTACGTGAGCTCACTGGCAGCATGTTTTTTTCCTGAGCTCTAGCGCAGGGGTAGGCAACCCATAGCACGGGTGCCGAAGGAGGCACGCGAGCTGATTTTCAGTGGCACACTCTCTGCCCGGGTCCTGGTCAGCAGTCCAGGGGGCTTTGCATTTTAATGTAATTTTAAATGAAGCTTCTTAAACATTTTAAAAGCCTTGTTTACTTTACATACAACAATAGTTTAGTTATATATTATAGACTTATAGAAAGAGACCTTCTAAAAATGTTAAAATGTATTACTGGCCCGCGAAACCTTAAATCAGAGTGAATAAATGAAGATTCGGCACACTGCTTCTGAAAGGTTGCCAGTCCCTGCTCTAGTGTCAGTTCTTCTCCTTAATGTCCACCCTTGTCCTCCTGCTATCACCCTAACAAACTCCTCTGAATGTTCTCCCCAGGCTGGCTCCCTGGGGACCGTGGTTCCATCAATCGCTGCATGAGCTCAAGTCATTTAATTTTGCTGGGCCTCCGTTCCCTCATCTATAAAATGAGAAAGGGTGCTACTTCACCCCCTTTGTTCAAGTGCTTTACAGTCTGCAGAGGGTTAAGTCTGTCTAAGGAATGTGGATGCCCATTATAACTGGTTGATTAAAATGAATGGGAATTGAGCATCCCCATCCCCGCCAGGGCTTTGAAAATCCCATATCAATACAACAGCCAGGTGCAGAAGAGGCGAGGCAGGGTGAGGCCCAGCTGGGGCAAGCCTCTCTCAATGACACTTATCTTTGAGGGGTACCATCCTAGGTAATCCCAGTAATGGCAACAGTGACAGCTCCAGCTGCTAGTGACTGGAGTAGGACTGCCTTGTCCCATTTAACACTGGGCATCTTTCCCTGCCTGCTGTCTGGCTGTTTGCTGTGACCCATCTCTCTCTTGCTGTCTTTCTTGCTCCCATCCAAGTGCTTCCGTCATCCCTCTTCTGTGCTGCTCCCTTGCTCACTCCCCTCGTTACTCGCTGCCTCCTGCCATTCCTGAGCTAACCACTGCCCACATAAGTTAAATACGGACACTAATAAGCCATCAGGTCTTCATCCTCCTCTGTGTTCTTGCCAGCCCCTTCCCCCTTGTGTATTCAGCTTGTAAGCTCCTCAGAGCGGGGACCGTGTCTACCTCTGCCCAGGAGCCTTTGGGTGCTGGTGCAATACAAATAATGAAAGGGCAATAGAGGATTATAACGAGCCGTGCCCCAATCCTGCAATGAGCCCTGCCCTAGCATTCCCCTGCTTGTCCTCTGGAAGCCAGTGGGACTCCACATTGTGAAGCTCATTGTTCTAAGTAACAGATCTGCTGAGGCATAGATAGGCAGATGCAGAGCTTCATGCAGCAGTAGACAGCAAGGGGAGAGTGGTTTTTAAGTTATCTCACACAGGGATCTGTATGTAGGGTGACCAGACTGAAAATGTGAAAAATTGGGACAGGGGTGGGGGGGTAATAGGAACCTATATAAGAAAAAGACCCAAAAATTGGGACTGTCCCTATAAAATCGGGACATCTGGTCACCCTACATGTATGCAAGGAAAGCCCATGTGAAGAGCTCTGGGTAGTACATATGAGAGACCCACCCACCTTTAGATAAACATCTGTGATGGCACACGGAAAGAAGATGGGTCAAGAGTAGCCAACGTGCTGTCTGCGGAGAGCTAGGCCGCTGAAGGGAGTAGGAGCAGATCAGCAATATTGGGACAGAAAATTAAAACACATGCATTGTAGTGACCGGGAGAAACTTAATCCTAAGATTCTGCAAGTGCACCTGCCTGGTTGGACCCCTGCAACCACAGAAAACACACTGCAGAATCAAGGGCCAATCAGGTAACATAGTCCCTATTTAACCATATGCACACAATAAAGGACATCCTAGGGCTTGCATATTCTCCCCAACTAGGGTGACCAGACAGCAAGTGTGAAAAATCAGGATGGAAATGGGGTGTAATAGGCGCCTACATAAGACAAAGCCCCAAATATCAGGACTGTCTCTATAAAATTGGGACATCTGGTCACCCTAACCCCAACAGTGGGAAGAAGAGAAGCATGCTTTGGCAGGAGGGAGAGAGCAATTGCAGGAAAGAAGGATTAAGTAGGACGATCAGGGAGGGCACTGGACACTAGGACTGTTAGGATCTATATTTAGCTTTGCCACCTGCAGGACCCATGTGCGTGACATTTTCAAAAGTATCTGCTAACATTGGGTGTGTGACTTGAGACAGCTAGGTGTTGCTTTTTGGAGGTGCTGAGCACCTGTGACTCCATCTGAAGCCCCAAGGGGCACTCAGACCCTCTGCAAAGCAGCCACTTGGGAGATCCCCAAATTAGAGATCACATTGAAAAATGTGGGCCATGGTGCTTTGGCCTCAGTGTATCTCTCTCTCTCTCTCTCTCTCTCAAAGCGGGGAAATATTTCCTATGTAGACGAAGGTTGAATTGTTCTATGCAAAGTGCCCTGTGGAAAGCCATAGGGACTCGAGAGCAGATCTCCTTGGAAAAGATGCAAACAGTGTTCACAGAAGGCTGTCTCTTTTTTCAGTATCGTGTTTGGTGCAGTTTTGTGACAATCTCTGCTCTGCACAGGAGAATTTGTTTGCCCAATATGGAGAAACAGAGCTCTGATCTCTGCAGCCAGGCACTAGCTGTCCAGCACGGCATGTAGGTAGGCTCAGTATGTATGTTCTGAGGCTTATCGCAGTTGCCCCCAGCTGTTCTCATATTCTTAAAAGCCCCAGTTCTCAGACTCTTTTGTCGTGGGTACCACAGCTTAGCAGATGGCTCATCTCATGGGTCATCTCCCCAGCCATTTGATGTCACTTACATCCCTGGGTCAACCTCAGCTTCAGTGAAGTGTATTTAACGTCTCGGCCAAATTGTGGACTCCTTATTCACACTACTGAGCAGTTACTCATACAAGTAAGTTGTTTAGATTGCTCATGTGAGCAACTGCTCACCAATGTGAGTAAAGAGGCCACAGTCTGACTCTTTGTCCTTTTGGAAAAGTCATTCGCACCTCTTTGCTCTCCCTTCCCCTCTCCTCCACATGGTCTCCTTTGCTTCCTGAAACAAGGAGAGCCAGCACTATGTGATCTGCCAGCTCTCCTGCAATCGCAGTGTTGGTGTTACTAGGCATAAATCTAGGTAGCTCGGGAGGGTGGAAGATCACGAGTGCCTATGAAGCCCTCCTGCTCAGGCCTCAGTGAACCATTGTTCCTCCATGTTAAACACTTTGTGTAACCTAGTGTAACCTAATACACTATTAGCTGTACTAATAGCTGCAAAAATGTAGTGTTAGCAGTTAGTTCTCGGTTGTAACAGCCAGTTCTCTGCTGTAATACATTGAAGCTAGGCTAAAGCATGCTCAAGGCCGTTTTAAGACACTGTATACATGTCTCAGCAGCGGAGAGGGGGAAAAAAGGGGAAAGACAAAGATTGAATACGAAAATCTGGATGGGAAAGGAGGGGGGAGTGAGAAATCAGCCAGTTAGCAAGGAAAAGTTTTGTAGTAAACAACTGGGATATAAAAAGAAGAAACTGCTTGTTTTAGGGGTGCAGGATTTGAGATTGTTTCTCCCTTGCACCTTATTTGAACTCAAATAAACTTGTGTTTTGCTTCTCCACCCTGGTGTGTTTATTGGCGTTAAGCACTCTGGGCAACAAACCGCTGTTGCTTGCCTCTGGCACTTCTGTGTCGGCAACAGCAGCACACAAATAACTGTGCAGCTATAAGGAAGATCCCCTCCCAGCTGCAGATACAGCTGTTGGAAGTGACACGATCATCCCATCTGATCTCATTCCAGCCATGGCTAGTCCCTAGGTACCATTAAGTATTCTGAGACAGAAGCCCTTGCTGAAGTTAGAAGATATCGTTCAGCAATCTGAGTAATGACCTGCCCAGACCCATCTGAAAAGCAGCAGAGAGCGGTACGTGCAGGCAAATGAAACCAATCTCACACTGAAACAAGGGAACTTGCTGTGTCAACTCCAGGTTGCAATCACGTGCTCTGCAGGGCAACTCAGGAAATAATTGCTATGATGCTTTTTTTTTTTTTTTAAAGATGTTAATAGAGCAATTTGTGCTTTATACAAAGGCTCGTGAAAAATCATTAATTGGTCTGAGGGGTACTGACGTGAGTTAATCTATCACTTCATTTGTTTTCGATTATCCCATTCTTTAGTACCATGCTGCTTGTTTTACCTAGGAACCTGGGCTTGTTTTTTAAATCATTACTCTAATTGAACTAGCAATCAGAGGCCATTTTTCTCACTCTCACATGATCTCAGAGGCATGCGTTAGTTCTGTGAGAAAAATGTAATTTGTCAGGGATGCAGTTATTCACTTTATTAGCATTATTTGATTTTATTTGAGGAGAGCAGTAAAAATGATAAAAGGTTTAGAAAACCTGGCCTGTGAGGAAAGGTTAAAAAACTGAGCATGTTTAGTCTTGAGAAAAGACTGAGGGGAAACCTGACAACAGTTTTCAAATATGTCAAGGGCTGTTGTAAAGAGGACAGTGATCAATTGTTCTCCATGTCCACTGAATGTGGGACAGGAAGTAAAAGACTTAATCTGCAGCAAGGGAGATTTAGGTTAGACATTAGGAACTTTCTAACTATAAGGATAGTTAAGTACTAGAATACATGTCCAAGGGAGGTTGTGGAATCCCCATCACTGGAGGTTTCAAAGAACGTGAGATGTTATGTCTGGAGTATTGGCGGGTTTGCTTAATGCTTTTTAAAGCTCTCTGAGATCTTCACATGAAAGATGCTGGAATGGGAAAGTATTAGCATAGTTGTATTTCCCAGTATATGCAGTGTAAATGTATAGTGTGTTTCGTAGCCTTAAAATATTAAAGAAATGTGATCCAGTTGCCTGAATTCTCACTATGCATCTCTGGGTACTGTGGGCAAAACACCAGGACTGAGACAAAACTGCGCATTTTGAATCCTGCCCCTTTTTACTCACATTAACAAAGAATAGACAAATACTTAAGCAAGTGAGCAAAATAAATCCAATGTGGCTGACCTAACAAGAGTGTAATCTTCCAGTGTCCCAATATGTATGTGATCAGGAAAAGCAATCCTACTCACACTGTACTGTGAATCTTCCATACTACTCATTTACACTGACAAACATGATTTGTGTTTGCTGTGTTACAGCAATACAAATGTGTTACTTAAAAAAGAGGTGCATAGTTATAAGCCTCAATAAGCAAATCTTGAATTAGATCTAACATATGGTATTGACTTTATGATGAAACATTTCTTATGCCCTTTGAATAGGACTGTGCCTTTAAGAGCTGGGCAGACTAGGAATTCTCTTTAAAGTAGAGGTTCTCAACAAATTTTTGGTGTCCTCAGAGTGCAGCCACCAACTCTGACAATTTTTCCTAAAATACTTAATTAACTTTAGGAGAAACAAAGGAGTATGCACATATACATGTCCAAATCATAGTAATTTATGTAGGATTTTTTTTTTGCAGACTCAGTAATAAAAATAATGTACAGTTGTCTATTCTTTGCTGGACCTAAACAGAGTAGAAACACAGATAAGGTGCTTTGCCCATTCTTGTCTTTTTTTCTTTTGCCTTTTTTTTTCAAGACTTGCTAGTACTAAGTCTGCTGTGAAAAGTACACTAGCAAACACACAAATATCACTTACTCAGCCCTGGCAATCCTGGGACACATTGAGCTCTGGATGGGTTGGTGGGTAGGGAGGCAGTGGGAGCCAGGGGCAATGGGGCACTAGGAGAGGCAGCAGGGGCCAGAGGTGTTAGGAGGGGTGATGAGCTCAGGAAATGGAGCCCAAAGCCCCATGGCTGGAGCCTGCCACCTCAAGGCTAATGCCCAACCCCGCAGCCCCTAGGAAGGTGGGGAACTCACTGGGTGCCTGTTCCACCTTTTGTTACTCCAGAAAGGGGGCACTGTTTTCCCCTTCGGACATCCCCCACACCAATAACCACCCAGGAGGCTGTGGCCACAAGAAAAGTGGCTGCATTTGAGAAATGCTGCAGGTTTAGAAGAACAATTGCCAATCCGAAGGAAGTGTAGTGGTGAATGAAAGACCTGTTAGTGCTATAGTAAAGGAGCTCAGATTGGAGATCCTAGCTGCTAATTAATGGAAATTTGGGCCAGATTTTTAAAGGTACTTGGATGCCTAAAGATGCAGATAAGGGCCTTGTACGATTTACAGAACGTTGAACTCCTATTGACTTTCAGTGGGAGTTAGGGTTTGGCTACACTTGCAGCTGGACAGCGCTGGGAGTTAAAGCTGTCTTCGTACAGCTGTGGAGGGAAAGCGCTTCAGTGTGGCCGTGCTGCAGTGTGGCCACATTTGCAGTATTTGCCGCAGTTTTGGGAGTGGTGCATTATGGGCAGCTATCCCAGCGGTCAAGAGGCTGCAATGTGCTTTTCAAAAGAGGGGGGTGGAGTGGAGTGTGACAGGGCGCATGGGGGAGACAGAGAGTGGATTTTTGGAGCTGACACTGTCAGCTCCCTGCCTTGCAAGTTCTAAGGACTTGAATATACACAGCACCAACCTTCAATCATTTTTTAAAAGTTTTGACCCCTTCCCCCACCCCTCTCTCATTCACTAAATGCAAATAGCCTTCAGACCAGCTAAGCAGCTGCTCCAAAATGGACCCCCCCCCCCCGGGCTGCTTCTCTCCTCAAGCAAACACTAGCTGTGGACATTCATCCCCCTGCCTGCCTCATTCATAGCAAACAGTAGCTGTGTTTGGGTATGTCTACATCTACAATTTTGCAGCGCTGGTTGTTACAGCTGTATTAGTACAGCTGTATAGGGCCAGCGCTGCAGAGTGGCCACACTTACAGCAACCAGCGCTGCAAGTGGTGTTAGATGTGGCCACACTGCAGCGCTGTTGGGCGGCTTGCAGGGGGGTTCGGGGAACGCGAGAGCACACCGCGGGGAAGGAGACCTGCTTGCAGGGGGGTTCGGGGAACGCGAGAGCACACCGCGGGGAGCTTCCCTGCGGTTTGCTCTCGCGTTCCCCGAACCCCCCTGCAAGCAGGTCTCCTTCCCCGCGGTTTGCTCCGGTGTTCCCCGAACCCACCTGGCAAGCAGGTCTCCTTCCCCGCGGTTTGCAGGGGGGTTCGGGGAACACGAGAGCACACTGCGGGGAAGGAGACCTGCTTGCGGGGGGGTTCGGGGAACGCGAGAGCACACCGCGGGGAAGGAGACCTGCTTGCGGGGGGGTTCGGGGAACGCGAGAGCACACCGCGGGGAAGGAGACCTGCTTGATTACCAGAGAGGCTTCCTCAGGTATGCTGGGATACCTGCTTATTCCACGGAGGTCAAGAAAAACGCTGGTGAGTGTCTACACCTGATCCTCTACACCCGAGGTTCGACCGGGTGTACGGCCAGCGCTGCAAACAGGGAGTTGCAGCGCTGGTGATGCCCTGCAGATGTGTACACCTCCTAAGTTGCAGCGCTGTAACCCCCTCACCAGCGCTGCAACTTTGTGGTGTAGACAAGGCGTTTGTTTTTTAGATAAGCAGCTCCGGGAGCCCCAAGTTCACAACAAAATGAAGAGAAGCATCACAACAAAACAAAGAGTGTTATCTTTACTTAAAAAACATTATGGGAAGGTTCCGGAGGCCAGTTACAGCGTAGTAAGATTAATTACTGTTTACACTGGCACCTCAGCGCTGCAAGAGCAGCGCTATAGTCGTTATTCCCCAGGCCGAGGTGGAGTACAGCCAGTGCTGTAGCCAGGGAGATACAGCACTGTATGTGCCTTGCCAGTGTGGATGGGGAGTAAGTTACAGTGCTGTAACTCTCAATTGTAGCCAAGCCCTCAGGTGTCTAACCTGCCTGGATTTTGTTAATCCCACTACTTGTCTATTTGCATGTTTAGATGCCTAAATAATCTGGCACTTGGTTTAGTATCCCATGAGTGCTTAGGCCCTGGAGTCCATATTATGCTGATTCATGGTACTCTTTGTCTTAAAGTATTTTCCTTCAATTGTTTCTTGCAATTCAGCTGTCTCTTGGCCAGAAAGTGGTAATCAGCACACAACACGTTGCATGAGAAGTGAGGGGCAGTGGAAATTTTGACAAGGATACCACAGCAAGCCCCTAATCTTATTAAAAAGCACTGCAGCTTCTGTAACATCCAGCAGACAAGATCAAGGTTGTTCAGGTCTCAGCTGAAAGAGCACACAGGGAAAGTGCACTGAACTGATGCTTATCCACCTTGGCAGGATAAAACCACCATGCTGGGATTCAGACCGGTAGCTCCAGACTACCTAAGCCTGTCAAACCTGATACTGACACTGCTCATCTACTTTAGCTGTAAAGCTCCCTGAAAGTTTCAGGTTTCATTTCTCTCTAGGCAAGTCAGTCCTGCTGAGTCTCGTGTGCTATCCTTGCACACTCTCCCATTTTCTTCCCCATTAAACTCTGCCTTCAGCTGCTACATTGCTCCACCCTCGCCCTTCCTAGTTCTTTCCTCCCTCTGGGCATCAGAACAAGCTAGGAGTTGTCTAAGTAGCTTTCTTTGAAAGTCAGCAGCCAATCTCTTTTATCCTCCAGAGCGGCCCAATGACAAGCTACAAGTATTTCCCTGTCCATTGCTCGCAATGTAGCAGCAAATGTTGAAAGGGAGAAAGCAAAGCAAGGAAGTCTCACTGCAGGCACAGTAGCTACAATGTCATCTCTCCCTGTTCAGAGCCTGTTGAGAGGCAACATGGCAGTTAAAATGCCATTGGTTGCCAAGTGGGCACCTTACGTTAGTTCTTCCACAATTGCTGCCCCCATGAAGCTGTATTGGTGTTTGTGCAATGCTAGGGAACATGCTTGTGTTGACAAGCCCAGCGCTGTCCATTCCCAGCTGGAGACCTTCCGTGGCATAGAATGATTCCAGCTGACCAGCTTGCAACTGCATCTCTGCTCCTATTTCAAAAGAGGCCTTTACTTCATAGGCAGATATTTTACTTTTTTGCCTGCTGCTCCATTTCCCTGAACTTAGCATCATTCCCCTCGCTCAGTTAACTCAAATTCCCCCCGTTACTGTTCTTCTTGGCTCCCAGACCTGTGCTCTTGTGCAGTAGTGGAGACTAGATTGTGAGGCTGCAGCTAAAGCAGATTGTCTCTGAAAGAGTGACTGTCACTAATGTGGCTTATCCCACTTCCTGTGTTATTTGGAGAGATGTATGAGCACATGCCATTCCCAACCTGCTCTTCAAATGCAGTCCACACATTGGGTTGAGTCCCGTGCCTGCTGTACAGTTTTATTAATAGAGGAATGAACAGCAAGCCAACATTCAGTTAATATGTATGGCTAGGGTGACCAGATGTCCCGTTTTTAAAGGGACAGTCCTGTTTTGGCAGACTTTTTCTTATATAGGCGCCTATTACCCCCCACCCCGTCCTGTCTTTTCACAGTTGCTATCTGGTAACCCTATGTATGGCTGTTCCTAGGATTGCTTAGCTCACACCCTATTGTCTCTTTCCCTATCGCACCAGCATGCTGTGCAAATTTCTGAACTACTTAGATCTTTACATCTTTTTCCTCTGTTCCTGCCATTTCTGGCTTTGCACTTGTCTGTGTATAAATATGACCCTCAGAGGGGATGCTTCCTGTATTATAAGGCTTTATCCAACAAGCTCCTTTAAAATGAAGGCAATTTAAACCATGGAGCCAGCTTTGCTGTGTAAACATTGCTCTGGCTTTCCTGCACTTCTTGATAGCCCTTATGAGTATGACACAACTAAGAGCATAGCTGCAAGCAACATTTAATCTGGCACTAGTGCCGTTGTGACAGTGCTGACGCTAACAAGTAGCTGATTAATCCTCTCAATAACCCATAAGGTATCGTTATTGTTACTGGTATTATTTCCATTTCATAGATAGGAGAACCCAGATGTGGAGTCTGTGCCTTACGCTGCAGAGGGATTAATAGCTTCATTCTAGTTTTTAACGCCATAAAGGTCCATTGTGGTCATCTAGTCCAGGGGTTCTCACAAGAATTTTTTTGATGGCCTCAGAGTGTGGCCACCAACTTCTGCTGGTGGCCGCTCTGACAATTTTTCCTAAAATACTTAATTAAATTTAGGAAAAACAAATAAATATACACGTTGTAATTTATTTAGTTTTTTTTTCGCAGACTCAATAATAAAAATGATGTACAGTTTTCTCTGTTCTTTAGTGGACCTAAATAATGTGTTTTGCATGTTCTATCTAGTTCCTTTTTGTTGTAGTGTCTTTTACTTTTTTTGTTGGTTGTTTACTTTTTTAAGACTTGCTAGCTGGTAAGTCTGTTTCTGTGAAAAGTGGGATTTGTATTTTGTTAATATCATTTTTCACAGCAGCAGACTTGCTGGCAAGCAGGGAGGCAGTGAAAAGTGATATTAACAAACATACAAATACCACTTTTCACAACAGACTTAATCAGCCCTGGCAAGCTGGGGGACAAATTAAGCGCTGGATGAGCAAGTGAGTAGAGAGGCAGCTGGGGGCCAGGAGTAATGGGTGTGTGTGAGTCTGGGGACCGGAACCCTGCAGCTGTACACTGGGAACTGGGGCCAAAGGATGCAGTGGGGCCAGGCATGATGTGGCGGGGAAGGTGAGCTTGGGGCTGGCAGTCATTGCTGCATGGCTGGGGGCTGGATCGTGTGTCCCAACGGCAAGAGTCTGAAACCCTGCGGCCAGGGATCAGAGCTCACTGCTGCACCACGGAGCCCAGGCCCAGAGGAGGCAGTAGGTTGGGGGTGGGATGTGAGCCTGGGGCTGGGGTCAGGGTCCAAAGCCTACGGTCAGGGGATGGAGCCGCCCACCACCCCAGTCTGAAGGCCCAGCCCCACCATCTTCCTGCTCCTACAGCGTTTGTGGCTCCAGAGGGGGACAGGGCCCAAACCCTGGGGGAGGAGCCATTGCTTTGCTCTCCCTATCCTGTCACCACCCAGGAGGTTGTGGCCTCATGAAAAGCCCCTGGTGGCAGCATTTGAGAAATGCTGATATTGTAGTCTGACCTCTTGCATAGCATACGCCAAAGAACCTCATCCAGGAATTGACGCATCAAGCCCATAACTTCTGTTTGAAGTAGAGCTTGTATTGTAAAAAGAGATCCAGTCTTGACTGAAAGACTTCAAGTGTCAAACAATTCACCACCACCTTGGGGACTTATTGATGGTGCTATAGGTGTCGACTTCTTCTCTACCTGGGAGGTGCTCGACTTCCCCTCCTCCCTAGGCCCGTCCCAACTCCACCACTTCTTCCAAGCCCCGACCCCTGCCCCACCTCTTCCCCGATCACACCCTGTCCCCTTTCCTTCTCTACCCTCCCAGCTGTTCTGGGGCGTGCAGGAGGCGCTGGGGGAGGGGGAGATGTTGATTGGAAGGGCTACTGGTTGGCGGGAGACACTGGGGAGAGGGTGTGGGGGATGGCTGCCAGAGGGTGCTAAGCACCCACTAATTTTTTTCCATGTGTGCTTCAGCCCTATGGATGGTTTAGCCTTCCCGCCTTCCTAGCTCCAAGGTTGTTTTCTTTCCAATGAAAAAGTCTCTGAGAGTAAAAGGCCAGTATTTTACACTTGTTACTGATATGAACCAATGGAAACATACCTTAGATTTACAAAATAAATGCATGTGACAACCTTAACAATACTTAATTCGTATGTAGCATTTTTCAGCTGTAGATCTGAGAGTGGGGTCTATGTTCTCCTTTTACAATGAAGGAAACTGAAGCATAGACAGGTTAAGTGACTTGCCTAAGGTCACAGCGCAGGCTAGTGGCAGAGCTAAGATAAGACCCCATCTCTCCTGAGTCCCAATCATGGCCCAGCCATTGGACCACACTGCCTTATACTTATACATTCAAATGCAACCAGCTCTGGGGTGAAACAGGGCAACTGGTTGACAATGCATCATAACACGATCCAACAACTTAAGAAAGGAAATTAAGTATACAACATCCCATTGAAACTACACACCAAACTGGAATTTGATATCCAAATAATAACTTTGTTTAAAATGGATTTTCCTTTGAGGTTTCCCATCCATATACCGATTCTGCCATAGCCTGCCATCTTCAGTGGCTGTAGTTGCTGGCTAACATATTTGTCCGTTAAAGTGTCTTTACTTTTACAGTGCTTGTTGAAAGCTTTGTATAACAGCCTTGAGTTGCCACTGATTGCTTGTTTGAAGAGCACAGTAATTGTCTGACTTCTTTAGGTGATTGAGTTGTGCAGTCTCTGCAGATTAGGGTATTAGTTAGAATACAGACTACAGATAAACAAACAAATAAATTAACATGAATGGAAACACAAGCAGACAATAACAGAGCCATTTTTAGCTCTTCCAAGGAAGTGATTCAGATACCAGTGGCTGCTAAAGAAGGCGACATTGGGGGTTGCACAGAAATTGCTACGATTAGGAGGTGCCTCTGGCATAAAGTTCTAAAACCAGCAGCATATGCCCAGTTGTTAAAAGGAGATTAAAACAACCTTTGCACCAGCCAAAAAGAGGACATAAAGGAGAGCATTCCCCCCCAAGCCAGGGAGAGGAGATGGGAGCTTCTTTCTTTTAATATCCCTTGAATATTCCTGTTATCCAGGGTGTCAAAAGCAATAGGGTGAAGTGAGTATTACAGTAACCTCTCCAACTCCATAGTGTCACAGCGTGGCTAGACTTCAAACTGGGGTTGTAATGCCCAGCTCAAGGAGAGAGACTGGTGCTGTCATCCAGCTAATGCACTAAAAATAGAAGGTAGCCTTGCCCTTGGCAGCATGAGCTGTGGGACAGTCTAGGGTAGTGGTTCTCAAATTTTTGTACAGGTGACCCCTTTCACACAGCAAGCCTTTAAATGTGATCCCCCGGCTTATAAAATTTTTTGTATATATATTTAACACCATTATAAATGCTGGAGGCAAAGCAGTGTTTGGGGTGGAGGCTGACAGCTCGTGAACCCCCATGTAATAACCTTGCAACCCACTGAGGGGTCCCCCCTAGTTTGAGAACCCCTGGTCTAGGGTCTCCAATGGGCACATATTTGAGGCAGGCTCAGGAACTCAGCCTAGGGGCCCGGGGTGGGCGATGCGGGGTGTGTGTGCGCATAGGGCTAGGATCGGGAGCTTAGGGTGGGGGGCGGGCCAGTGTACAGGGCCAGGATCAGGTGCCCTGGGTGGGGCATGGATACTGGAACTCAGGGTGCTCTTGCACCTCTGTCTTGGTTTCCATCATATACAGGGTTTACAGTTTGGTCCAATGGCTCTCAGCACCCCCACAGTACAAATTATTCCATCACCCCTGCGGTGGCAGCAGGGGGTGATCGGGGCCCCAGGCTGGGGGATGCAGAGGGGTAGGATCAGGGGCTGTGGGGGAGGGGCAGAGGGGTCAGGATCAGGGGCTGTGGGGAGGGGCAAGATCAGGGGCTGTGGGGAGGGGCAGAAGGCACAGGATCAGGGGCTATGGGGAGGGGCGGAAGGCACAGGATCAGGGGCTGTGGGGGGGCAGAGGGGCAGGATCAGGGGCTGTAGGAAGGGGTGGAGGGGGCAGGGGCTGTGGGGGCAGAGGGGAAGGATCAGGGGCTGTGGGGAGGGGGGGAGGTCAGGAGCTGTGGGGAGGGGCGGAGGGCACAGGATCAGGGGCTGTGGGGGGCAGAGGGGCAGGATCAGGGGCTGTAGGAAGGGGTGGAGGGGGCAGGGGCTGTGAGGGGGGCAGAGGGGCAGGATCAGGGACTGTTGGGGAGGGGTGGAGGGGGCAGAGGCTGTAAGGGGGCAGAGGGGCAGGATCAGGGGCTGTTGGGGAGGGGCAGGATCAGGGGCTGTGGGAAGGGGTGGAGGGGGCAGGTCAGGAGCTGTGGGGAGGGGCGGAGGGCACAGGATCAGGAGCTGTGGGGGGCAGAGGGACAGGATCAGGGGCTGTAGGAAGGGGTGGAAGGGGCAGGGGTTGTGGAGGGGCAGGATCAGGGGCTGTAGGAAGGGGTGGAGGGGGCAGGGGTTGTGGGGGGGCAGGTCAGGGGCTGTAGGAAGGGGTGGAGGGGGCAGGGGCCGTGGGGGGGCAGGATCAGGGGCTGTAGGAAGGGGTGGAGGGGGCAGGGGCCGTGGGGGGGCAGGATCAGGAGCTGTAGGAAGGGGTGGAGCGGGCAGGGGCTGTGGGGGGGGCAGGATCAGGGGCTGTAGGAAGGGGTTGGGGGGGCAGAGGGGCAGGATCAGGGGCTGTAGGAAGGGGTGGAGGTGGCAGGGGCTGTGGGGGGGCAGGATCAGGGGCTGTAGGAAGGGGTGGAGGGGGCAGGGGCTGTGGGGGGGCAGGATCAGGGGCTGTAGGAAGGGGTGGAGGGGGCAGGGGCTGTGGGGGGGCAGGATCAGGGGCTGTAGGAAGGGGTGGAGGGGGCAGGGGCTGTGGGGGGGCAGGATCAGGGGCTGTAGGAAGGGGTGGAGGGGGCAGGGGCTGTGGGGGGGCAGGATCAGGGGCTGTAGGAAGGGGTGGAAGGGGCAGGGGCTGTGGGGGGGCAGGATCAGGGGCTGTAGGAAGGGGTTGGGGGGGCAGAGGGGCAGGATCAGGGGCTGGAAGGGAGGGGCAGAGGGGCAGGATCAGGGGCTGTAGGAAGGGGTGGAGGGGGCAGGGGCTGTGGAGGGGCAGAGGGCCAGGATCAGGGGCTGTGGGGGGCAGAGGGGCAGGATCAGGGGCTGTTGGGGAGGGTTGGAGGGGGCAGAGGCTGTGGGGGGGCAGAGGGCCAGGATCAGGGGCTGTGGGGGGGCAGAGGGGCAGGATCAGGGGCTGGAAGGGAGGGGCAGAGGGGGCAGGTCAGGGGCTGTGGGGGGGCAGAGGGGCAGGATCAGGGGCTGGAAGGGAGGGGCAGAGGGGGCAGGTCAGGGGCTGTGGGGGGCAGAGGGGCAGGATCAGGGGCTGTGGGGGGGCAGAGGGGCAGGATCAGGGGCTGGAAGGGAGGGGCAGAGGGGGCAGGTCAGGGGCTGTGGGGGGCAGAGGGGCAGGATCAGGGGAGGGGGGAGGGGCAGAGGGGGCAGGTCAGGGGCTGTGGGGGGCAGAGGGGCAGGATCAGGGGAGGGGGGAGGGGCAGAGGGGGCAGGTCAGGGGCTGTGGGGGCAGAGGGGCAGGATCAGGGGAGGGGGGAGGGGCAGAGGGGGCAGGTCAGGGGCTGTGGGGGGCAGAGGGGCAGGATCAGGGGAGGGGGGAGGGGCAATATCTTACGCTTCCCGCACGTGCTCTCGCCTCTCTCTGCTGTGCCCTTGTGTGGAGGAGGGAGGTGGGTTCGAAAGGCGCATGCGCAGCTGCCTCTCCTGGCCGCGGAGCCGGGGCAAGAGAGGAGCTCGCCGGCGGGCAGGTCTCGCGAGATGTGGCTGTCTCGCGCAGGGGGCGGGGCGTGTGGGCCGTAGTGTATCGGTTGAATGTCTCAGTGTTCCAGAAGGGCCCGCTCGGGCAGCACGTGGGGACAGCGCGGTTCGCGGGGAGCGGCCGGGGGGTGGGCTGGGCACGGTGCGCACTAGGGCTCTGCACCGGGGGCGGCGAGCACCGGACGGATCGTGAGTATCGGCCCGGGCGGCCGCGTTCTCCGGGAGAGGTGGGGGTGGGAGTGGGCCGGGCTCCCGGCCCCGGTGAGAGCAGCGGGCCGGGCTGGGAGCTGCGGGGGCTGAGCCGCCGAACTGTTTGGGCTTCCCGCTGAGCGGTGTCGGGCAGGCGCCGGCGTGGTAGGCAGCTGTCAGCTCTCGAGAGGGAGGCCCCCCCCTCCGTGCGCTGCCAGACCGCGCCCGGGGTCTCCCCTTCCCCGCTGCCCCGTGTGATGCCAGACAGGCCCCCCCAGCCGCGGGGTCACCCCTTCCCTGCTGCCAGACTGGCCCCGCCTGGGGTCTCCCCTACTGTCACGTGTGCTGCTAGTCCCTCCTCTCCCACCTGCCTGGGGTCATCCCTTCCCTGCTGCCCACTTGGGGCCCCTCTCCCTGATATACTGTCCCATTCTGTTGGATATCTCCCCACTCCTGGGAGTGCAGCCCCCTGGAGCTCCAGGCTCGCTGGCTTGTTGCGGATTTGTCCCCAGCTGCTCCTTGACTGGGGTGCAATCAGCCCTTGCTGGCCAGCATGGTGCTTATAAGGGGGCATTAAATGGCTCTTCTTCCCCATTGTGTCCCTGTTCCTAACCTCTCCCCCACATACATACTGTAAGGGGGGGAATGGGTATTGCATGGTTGTTCCCATTCCCCTCTGTCTGGGTGTGGCCTGCTTGGCTTTCCCTTTTCTGGACTCTTCATAGCAGGTTTTGGCTTTACCACTGTAAATGGGGCAGGAGGTAGCCTGATTGCATGGTGTGCAGGTGCTGAGAGTTAATTGCATGGTGTAAGTTTCCCACCCAGGTAGCTGGGTTGTCAGTGAGTCTGGCATTGTTGTACCCAGGATGTTTTATTAACTGTCTTTATTTCACCCTAAGAGGGTGAGGTTGGTGTCAGGTTTGAACCCCCTCCCCCATAACAGGCTATGTGTATAGTGACCCCCTGACCCTTGCTATTTATGCACGTCTCTGTGGGATTGCATACCTGCAACAGTGAAAGGGGCTGGCAGTGCTGCTTTAAAAGGTTAGGATGAGAGGGCCTCCTTACAGACTCTGCCTTTATCTCTGGGAGCTGGAGGTCATCAAGATACTTTCTTGATCCCTAGCCTGTTGGGATTTGCAGAGAAATGGCCCGAACTCCTTTTTCCCAAGGTCACTCTCCCTTGTATAGGTTTACTCTTTCAAAGGTCATGTATACCCAGACTGAACAGGTAGTGTGCTGCAGGAAGCAACCTGAGCACCACAGCAAGTCTAGCTAGCAGAGGGCTCAATACAATAGTTTGTTCCCTTGTTCTGAACAACTGGTGTAGGTCACCCCTTTCTGCTCCTGAGCAGAGGCTGGTGTTAAATGGTAACTTCAGGAATGTCACTCGTCTTCTCGTTGCCAAGTCTGTGCACTTGGCTTGGGCTCCTTTGATCGCAGATCAGCTCCCTGTACCTGTTTCAACCTGAAACGGAGTGCTTCTGGGTCTCCTGGCACAGCCTTACTGAGGGAAGATGAGGGACTGGGCAGGCATGTACCTGCTGCTGTTGTAGATGCGACACAGCTTTCTAACCCATGCCGTCTGGCTTGTTGGCGCTTAAATTAGGTGAACGAATCAGTGTGCAATCCCAGTCGGGTCTTGCTTGGCTTCATCCACGGCTATTGACCAATGGCTTTTGGGTTTGCTCCTTGGTAAGAGTTGCAGTGTGCACAAATCAAATGGGAAGTGCACTAGCCGAGAGCACATGGAGATACTTCCCACTTAAAGCCAAAAAGCAACCGCCTTTAAACTGCATGGCCAAAAGAAATAGGGGGTGAAATCCTGATCCCATTGAAGTCCATGGTAAAACTTCCATTGGATTCATTAGTCAGGATTTACCCGCTGGTCTGCTTGAGAACTGATTCATATCTGAGTAAATTATAGTTTGGGTTTTTGTTTTAAATCATTGCAGAGCTACTACAATTTGTTAAAAGGCAGCTGGAATGCTGTGGTGTGAACTCCATGAGTCTCTGATCTGTAAAATTGATGAGTAGGTGGATGAGACTCAGTTGAAGTGCAACATGCCATAGCTGTCTTAGGTGCTGGATTCAGAGTTTCCTACCAATATGTAGATCTGTTTCTGTAATATCCAGAGGGACGCTTTCATTTTTCAGTATCTGCGTGTGTTAAGCCAGTTAAAGACAGTAGTTAACGCCATTCAAGCTCTCCATGTTTTGTTGAGGAAATACTAGCTGTAGACTCTCAGAAACGCATTGTACAGACCTAGAGTCCTGTGAGAGTCAGTGCATGGTGTGATTTCATGTCGGTTGGGAGCTCTGTTGCAACAACTTAAAAACGAAAGTGAAGGTTGACAGATGTGTTAGGTGTGGGTTTACTAGTGCAGACTAGTCCTGTCTCTTCTGTTTGTACAGCACCCAGCATAATGGGGCCCTCTAGGCACTACCAGAGAGTAAACAGAAACTATAATTACCTGACTCTTCTCACACTTCTACAACCTTTACCTGCTTATAAGGCCAATATGTAGCTAGAGGATGCAGTGAGCAAGAGAGGAATTATATTGTAGCACAATCCAGCTGTATTTTATTAGCCTGCTTGCCATGTTTCTTTCAACTCACAGGTAAAAATATGAACTGGAGTTTTTTCTAGCGTCGTCATGAGCTTTGAACAAGTAGATTTGTGCCTGGAATGGTAAACATTCATGGCAGTTTTGCAAAGTGTAGGAAGCAGCTGCCCTCCTCAGTAGAGAAGACACAGTATCTGTAGGGATGTGTAATTGGGGAGTCTCTTCCCCCCCCCCCACTGGAAAGCTTCATACTGACCAATCATGGTAATATGAAATAGCACAGGATAAGTGTGCTTAGGGTGACCAGATAGCAACTGTGAAAAAAGCAGGAGGTAATAGGTGCCTATATAAGAAAGTCCCAAAAAATGGGACTGTCTGTATAAAAAATGGGACATCTGGTCACCCTAGGTGTGCTGTACCATAGGCTGTATTGTTAAGGAAGAGTCAAGGACAGCAGAATTAAAGTAACTTACATGCTTTGACTTTCAATGTTTCTAGGGCTCGGCTGACTTTATGCTGCTGCTCTAACACCTGCTAGGTGTTATCGGAATGCTGTGAACTTTGTCTTAGGGGAAAGGAAAGGACTTGTTGCTGAGGAAGGTGGTAGCAAGAGAGCTAACTTCACATTTCTCCTGTTTGTTTTGTGCCTGTGAATGATCTACAGAGTTACAGCCATGCAAGCCTGCAGAGTGAAATGGGAAAGAAAGCATATGACCTGCTGGAGCGTGGCACGGTTGCTCCAGCAGGACAGTCTGCCTTTTCCTCAGTATAGAATGGGTCTTGGCAGTTAGAGCAAGGGATTTAGAGCTGGGCATTCCAAGGACATGTTTACATGATGGATACTCTGGCTATGTCTCTGTAGCGCCTGTAATGCATATGTTTCCTATTGCAAAGGAAAGGGTTTTTCCATCACTTGTAGGTAATCCACCTCTCTGAGTGGCCGTGGAATTCTTCCATCCACCTAGCTGCATCTGCTTCAGGGGTTCTCAGATTTCATTGCACCACTATCCCCTTCTGACAACAAAAATCACTACATGACCCCAGGAACGGGGACTGAAGCCTGAGCCCATCCAAGTCCTACTGCCCCTGGGGGTCGGGGGGAGGGAATTCCAAAGCCTGGTGGGATCCAGGGGCTTCTGCCCCAGGTGAGGGGCCTGTAACCTAAGCCCTGCCACCCAGGGCGGTGGGGCTCGGGCATTGGCTCTGGCTCCAGGCCCCAGCAATTTGTCAGCCCTGGTGACCTCATCAATATGGGGTTGCAACCCATTTCGGGGTCCTGACCCACAGGTTGAGAGCCATTGGTCTACATCATCTGGGATTGGGTTGGCATAGCTACAACACTCAGGATGGTGAATTTTTCACATCCCCAAGCACCATAGCTGTGTTGACCTAACTTTTAAGTGTAGATCAGGCCTTAGTTCTGTTCGTGGCTCTGTAACTGGGTTACTATGATCATTGTCACCCCCATTCCAACCTTGGGCTCTGGCAGGCATTGGTCCTTCCATCCCTTCCCTATGGATTGGGAGGGCACTGTGCAGAAGGTTCTGCTTGTTGGCTGGATCAGAAGAGTGGCCCTGAAGCAGATTAAGTTTAGGCTGTTTATCCAAAAGTCCTGTCTCTGGAGGACCCTAGTGTGTGTGAGCCTTTCCAGTGGGTGGTGCTTCTCTGGAGGTGTTACAACCTGAGTGAGTTTGTCTAATCGACCCCCAATTTTCTTAGTTCCTGGAGGGCTCTGGTCACCCTCCTCCAGGGAATTCCATACAGGCCCCGGCCCACAGTGATACCTAAATGTATTACAGCAAGATATTGTAGGAAATTGCTGCATATATCTTATTATCCTCTACTCCAATCTGCAGATTTCAAGATACCACTTCCTATCCTGGCACCAACCCTCTCATTCTCTAGCTAGGTAAAGAGCAGTTTCCATTTCCTGTGTTGTGTTACTGAGCATTGTTGATGCTTTTCTTCGTCATGCTTTTAAAAATCCTCACATGATTCTGAAGCCTGGGAATGGGTAAAGATGACAGCCCTGGAGACTGAAATCTTGTAATCACAGCACAGGCAGCATCAGGACTGGCTTCCTCCTGACCAATCACAGTTGCCAATGCTATGCCTCTCCTTTGGCTTTTACGAGTTGAAGGAGATCTCAGACTCCATGTCCATTCAGTTTCCGGTGTTTGCTCCAGGTGGCCAGTTTGATTGGATAAGCTTCTGGGGGCTGGGAACTGCTGACTGTGTTTGTACAGCACCTAGCACAGTAAGACCTTGGCCTGTTGGGTCTACTACATTACAGTAACTCCTCCCTTAATATCGTCCCAGTTAATGGTGTTTCCTTGTTATATTGCTGATCAATTAGGGAACATGCTTGTTTGAAGTTGCGCAATGCTCCCTTTATAACATCGTTTGGCAGCCGCCTGCTTTGTTGACTGCTTGCAGGAAGAGCAGCCTGTTGAAGCTACGTGGTGGGGCTTGGAATCAGGGTGGACCGGCAGCCCCCCATCAGCTCCTCGTTCCCCTAAATTCCCTGTGGCAGCTGCCTAGCAGGCTATCAATTACTGGGCAGTTCAGCTGTCCCTCCCCCCACTGCCATGTGTTGCTCCTGCCCTCTGCCTTGGAGCTGCTCCCGGGAGTCTCCTGCTTGCTGTGGGGGAAGGGAGGCTTATGTCAGGGTGTCCCCCTCCCCCCTGCTTTCTCCATTTCCATGGTGGGGGGGGAACACACGACAGGGCTCAGGACAGAGGGAGCTTCCTGGAACCTGCTGCTGTCTCAGCTTGCTGATCTATTTAAAAAGGTAGTGTACTTAAAGGGGCAATGTGCGTCTCTCTCTCACTCTCACACAAAGGGTGTGTCTCTCTGTCTGTTTGCCATGCTGTCTCCCCTCCCACCATTCTGCCTTGTAGAGTGTGAGGCTACATTAACAACAATGTGTTAACCCTTGAGGGCTCAGCCAACTGCTACTTCATCATTTAGCAGTAAGGCATTCCCTGGGAAATATCTCACCCTCTGACTTCAGCCCCAAACCTTTCTGGACACACTTTTTTTTTCTTCTTCGACATTTTGATTCTGTAGTTATTTGGTGCATCACAAAGATTTCAACTCTGTAATGGTTTCTTCTTATGGAATCACAGGACTGGAAGAGACCCCGAGAGGTCTTCTAGTCCAGTCTCCTGCACTCAAGGCAGATTAAGTATCATCTAGACTAGTGCTTCTCAACCTGCGGGCCATGTGCGGCCCTATTAGTGCACAGATGTGGTCCAGCTGTGTGCTTAAATAAAAAAAATCTGGGTCCTGGCTGCCTGGCCCTGCACGTGGCGGGGTGCCGTGCCCAGGGCTCTGCTCCTGGCCTTTCTCTCTGAAGAGGTCTCTGGGCAGGGGTTACTGGACGTAGGGGTTAGTCACAGGGTTTAGTGAGGCCCACAATGGTAAATAGGTTTAGAACCACTGATCTAGACAATGCCTGACAAGTGTTTGTCTAAGCTGTTCCTAAAAATTTCTAATGATGGAGATTCTGCAACCTGCCTAGGCAATTTATTCCAGTGCTTAACCACCCTGACAGTTAGGAAGTTTCTACTAATGTCCAACTTAAGCCTCCTTTGCTGCAATTTAAGCCCATTGCTTCTTGTCCTATCCTCAGATGTTAAGAACAATTTTTCTCCCTCCTCCTTGTAAAAATCTTTTATGTACTTGAAAACTGTTATCATGCCTCCCCTCAGCCTTCACTTCTCCAAAATAAAACCCAGTTTTTTCAGTCTTCCGTCATAGGTCATGTTTTCTAGACTTTTAATAATTTTGGTGCTCCTCTCTGGACTTTCTCCAATTTGTCCACATCTTTCCTGAAATGTGGCGCCCATAACTGGGCACATGACGCCAGTTGAGGCCTAACCAGCACGGAGTAGAGCAGAAGAATTACTTCTCGTGTCTTGCTTACAACACTCCTGCTAATACATTCCAGAATGATGGATGGATGTATAACAGGGTTACACTGTTGACTCATATTTAGCTTGTGGTTCACTATGACCCCCAGATCCCTTTCCGCAGTGCTCCTTCCTAGGCAGTCATTTCCCATTTTGTAAGTGTGCAACTGATTGGTCCTTCCTAAGTGGAGTACTTTGCATTTGTCTTTACTGAATTTCATCCTATTTACCTCAGACCATTTCTCCAGTTTATTTAGAAGGATAAAACTTTCAGAAGTGCCTAAGTGGCTGTCACTTTTGAAAACGTTACCCTAAGGTGCTTCTTTCATGTGAAAAGTGATTTCAATGGACTTTTGTCTTTAAAAACATTATTTTTAAATAACGCATCTGAATTTATCTGCAGCTCTCATCCTTGTGTTTTTTCTCTAGCATGACCCATTTACTTATCAAGGTGTTTTTGACATCTCTAAAACTCCTGGATAAACAGAACCCTGAAGGACTCTTAACAATCTCCACTAGTAACGAAATAATTAGACTTGAAGCACTACCTTCTAGACTTGCTATTAATACCTGCTGGTCTAAATGTAAGCATTCTGTAACACTTTTCAGTAATACACCCAATTACAGTTTCAAAAGTGACTAGTGATGTTAGATGCCCATCTTGAGACACCTTACAGGATCCGGATTTTCAGTGTGGGTGCTCGGCACTTACTACAAATGAGGCCCTTTTAATTTGTTTCATGTGGGGAGCCTGGAAATTGAGAAGCCCCAAATCACTAGTTGCTTCTGAAAACTTACCCTTTTTTCATATGTGTTTTTGACAATAATTAAAAAAAACAGCCCCTAGGCCTTATGTTCCATTATGTAGGTTCTGTTTAATTTTTCACTGCCACAGCAAAATTTCCTGCTGTGCATAGAAGATGGGTACTCCTTTATGGGGCCATGCATCACCATTAGCAAGGTTAGAACTTGCCTTTTGGTGACTGATCCAAACAGTTCCTCAAAGAACGGATCTGAACAGTCGCGACATGAGACTACCTTTAGCACTGCTACCACCATTCCTTCCTGGCTGTATGGCTGAGAAACATATCGTCTAGTAGAATTGAATAGGTGATTTCCAGTGTATAAATGGCAGTAGTCTGGTGCTCCATGTGGGTTGCTTATGCGTGTCCCTAGCGTTCCGTAGGTGCTGTTTGTAAATTAGCATTTACAATTGGCATGTCCCTGGAGTCTCTTAAAATTGGTTGAAAACGTATTCCCATCAGTACCGTGTCTGCGAAACCTTCTCTTAAAGGGATGATGTTTTTAACGTGGTATACTTGCTTTGGAATTCTGGACCCCATTGGCGTAAATGGGAGTTCTGCTATAACTTCACTGGGGCTTTCAGTCCTCCTTAGCACTCTCTCCACAGCATCTGTGGTGCAAGTTTTTTGTTGGAATGTAACCAGTGATCTTTCGCAGGAGGTGAGGGTGTCCAGCACTCTGCAGGATGAAAGGATGGCCTTAGGGCTAACACACGGGCCTGGGATTCAAGAGAGCTGGCGCTGCCACAGACTTCCTGTGTAACTATAGGCAATTGCATAATTGCTTCGTGCCTCCATTTCCCTGTTTGTAAAATGGATCTGATGATACTTTTTCTCCTTGCCTTCATCTTACCCATGTAGATTACAAGCTTCTCAGAATAGGCAGCTTCTTACTATGTGTCTGTACAGCCTCTGGGCAGAGCCTGTCCCTTGCTGATTCAATCTCTGAAGCAGGGAATGTGACTTCTTGCAAGGAACCTGTTCCCTCTCCATTGTCCAGTCTCTTCATTCTATACTGTGATGTTTTGCTTCCTCTTCCTGGCCTGCCCAAATGCAGCATGCTTTCATTTCCACAAGCACTTGACATCGTTCATGTCCTCTTCACGTTTCCCTGCAGTGCCGGTTTCAGAGAGCGAAGTGCTGCTTTTAGTCTTTTCTCTTCTGAAGGGGCTTAGTTGAGTGTTTGTTTCAAATAGCTGTTTGGCAAGGACTTGTTGCTGTGCAGTGCGTATGCTAAGTAGCTCTTGATGTTGCTCTTTGCAGATACCTGTTCACCTGACAAGGTTGCCACTTGGGAAAGGATGCTGCAGGCCTTGATCACAACATTTGAGTGCGTGGGGGGGGTGGGCGCATCTTCTGCTGGTGCTCTGCTCCCTGAATGTTGTGCTGTGTGCTTTCCTCTTCCTATTTTGCTTTATTTGCACAGTAGGGGAAAAGTGCACTGCAGAGACAGAGTGGTCTCCAGATTTGGGTGTAGTGGGTATGTACCCATGCAAACTCACATTTTGTTTGTGGAAACTGATACATTTGACACCTGTTTGACTTCCTTGAGAAGTTATTTGTTTAAACCATTCTCCTGTTTGTAAACTAAACATTGTAGCATCTTGTGTGCCTGCCTGAACCAGCATCTGTCAAGGTCAATGGCAGAGCTTAGGAGGGGCAAGGAGCAGGCCAAGTGCATCAGTCCTGGAAACTGACTCCTCTTCTCCAAGCTGAATGAAAGCGCCAGAAAGAAACAGTGTGGCTGGTGGGTTTTAGAAATAGTTTCAGTCTTAGAGTTGTTAGCAATGCTGGTAAAGCAACTATTTTTAACCCATGTAAGCTGCTAGGTGCCAAGCACAATGCTGCCTCCTTAATCTCTTGCAAAGCACTTTAACAGGGAGTTAAATTGTGATACGTAGGCCAGGTCTATGCTAGAGACTTCCATCGGGGTGTGAAAAATCCGTGTAGACTGCGCTGTGTCCACGGGACACAAGTACTGCCTCTTGGGGAGATGGATTAACTATTCCAACAGGAGAAGCTACAGTGGCACTGTATGTGAAGACACGCCCCTAATCACAGCCTTATCTGTTAGTGGCTGGAGATAGACGTTAAAAGAGAACTGCAGTTACAAAACAGAGTAGCCAGGAAATTCTGTCTTGCTGTGATTTGGTTGGGTTTTTTTTAAGAACTTGTAAAGTATGGAAATGTGTATTTAATGTCACTCAGACAATCTTAGTCTTTCCCATTGCCCTCACACCAGCCCAGCATCGGGAGCTAGCTTTGTGCAAATCCTCTGCAGTGTCCACTCGGCCTTAACAGTTTAGGTCTGTGCCCCCAAATGTGGGACATCTTGCTAATCCATGTGGTCTAACGTCTCTCTTCGTTGGTCCTGGACTGCGGCGGTCATGGCATCCAGTCCCAAGCAGGGATCTTTTACCGAACTAGCTAGCTGAACACCAGACTGCATCACAGCAGTGACATCTCCACAAAGAAGCCCAAGGCCTTTCAGGCAGCAGAAGGCCTGCAGCAGTCTTGTGTAGGGACACAGGTGGAACGGCCATGTCTGGAGCCTCTGCAATAGCTTCATTCCAAAGCTAGGCTGGTATAGAAGAGTGGCTTGGAAGGGAGCCCTTTTGACTTGGATCCAGAGGTCAGGAATCGGAGCAGAGAGGTGGGAACCGGCTCACAGGCAGAGTAAGGCCGTTGGAGGGTGCTGGGCTAGGGGTGACTTTCATTCCCCAGTCAAGGCACCTACCTAAAACAGGAGTACTCTGGATTCAAGCAGTTTCCCCGAGTTTTCCCCCTAATGACGTTGCAGGAAATGCATAACTCCAAAGATAAGATGGTTTGCATTTGTCTGGGCTGAGCTTTCTTAGGGCAAGTCTACCCTGCAAATGCAGCATCTGCACTGCTGTAGAGCTTTGATGAAGACGTTCTAAGCCGGGGTAGGCAACCTACGGCACACGTGCCAAAGGCAGCACACGAGCTGATTTTTTTCAGTGGCACTCACACTGCCCGGATCCTGGCCACCGTCCGGGGGGCTCTGCATTTTAATTGAATTTTAAATGAAGCGTCTTAAACATTTTAAAAAGCCTTATTTACTTTACCATACAATAGTTTAGTTATATATTATAGACTTATAGAAAGAGACCTTCTAAAAACGTTAACATTTATTACTGGCCCCTGAAACCTTAAATTAGAGTGACTAAATGAAGACTCGGCACACCACTTCTGAAAGGTTGCCGACCCCTGCTCTAAGCTGATGGACCCATTGGCTTAGTTATTCCATGAGAGGCGGTAGCGTCTCCCGTCAGTATAGCTCTCCTGCAGACATAGCACTGTCTACACGGGTTTTAAGATCAGTATAACACTCGCTTAGGGGAGTGGATTTTTCACATCCGTGAGCGACGTAGTTATATTAAAGTAAGTGCCCAGTGTAGCACTGGTCTTCACCAACTGGAAACAATGGAGAAAGTTCTGGCTAACCCACTGCAAGGCTTTTGTTTTAAGTATGCTCTGCATAGTTTCTGAACAAAGTAGCTGGCAAATTAATGCCCACACATGTTGGGAGTAGTGGAGAGGTGTGTGTCTTTCAGATTCACTTCTGTTAAAGGAGCTCATGATCCTAAAAAAACCTGCCCCAATAGCTCTGGTTAAAGCACTGAAGAATTATCTATACTGCTGTCTCATATGACTACCAGAGTGGCTCTGAGTCACCGGCTGAGTTGAGTGAATGCAGGAGTTGTAAATAATGAAACAATCTGTTGAGATCGGATGAAATAGGGACCTCGCTATAGGAAGGTAATATAATCGGTAGAGCAGGAGGGAGCCTGGCAGTATGATGGGGTTAATGTTACGAGCATGTGAACTATGAAGTTATGGCATAGTGGGAGGAGTCCACTCATTGATGTGGTTACATCCACACACCAGCAGGGCGTGCTGTAGCAAGTAAGTGGTAAAAGGGTTAATGTTTATGGGGTGCCATTTGCATATGTGTAAGCTTTGCGACTGGTAAAGACACTTGCAGCAAAGCTGCAGTTGGTCTATTCTGATACTTCACTTTAAATCATCACTTTTTTCAGATGTCTATAAAGAAACTGCTCTGAGCTCATCTGCTCTGGCCTGAAAGTGGTGCACGCAGTCCTAATTCAGAAGTGCTGCTGCTCTGATACCTAGGGCCATCTCTACACTATGAGTGCTACAACAGCACTGCTGCTGCCTTGTAGCTATGCTGCTGTAGCACAGACACTGCTTACATGATAAAGGCTGTGAAATTAAATGTTAATACAGCCAGATATACCAGTGTAGCAGATTTAAATGCAGATGAAGGGAGTGGGATGTAGTATGATCAGCCCCTAGACCTTACACTAGACCTTCACTTCTCTGTGCCTCAGTTTCTTCCTCTGAAAAATAGGTCTGATCGTTCTTACTGACTTCAGGGGTTTGGGGGTTTCTTCTTTGCAAAGCATCCTGATTGTTGGATAAAAGGTGCTGTAACGTGTTAATTATTCTTCACGTGCTGAACGCTCTTGTTGGCTTTGCTATAGCAAGCAACCCCTTCATGTTAACGAGGTTTTGGCAAAGGAATGGTGAGGGAATGTCTCTTGCAGCCCTCTTCTGCTGATACTTAGATTTGGGGATTAAAGTGTCTATGAAGCAGGAATCTTTGGTGCTTTATAGCGATTTGAATTCTGATTCTAACTCTTTTATATTCAGGTAATTGAGAGGTTTATCTGATTGCAATTTAATTTCTTTTTTTAAATGGCCCAGTCTGAGGTCTTGTCTGACCAGACCTTTCCTCCCCTGAATTTTGATAACTTGATAGTCAACTTGTGTGTTATAAACTCACAACTGTGGGTGTCTTTTCACTTTAAGTGCACACAGGAGGATGTACTAGAACAACGAGGGCAGGCAGGATGGTGAGAGGAGTCCTGACTGGGGTGGGCATTCCGCAACTGATTCTGTAGTTTGGGTTCAGAGAGAAGACTTAATTCAAGGTGCTGTTGCAACCTGAATCCAAGGATGCTACAGATCCCTGTGTTAGCACCTCATCCTTCCCTTGGTTGTCCTCTGGCCAGTTTCTTGTGCTGCCTGCCTTTGTGGGACTGCTTGTCCCTCAGCATTTAGCCTGCTTTAGCAGTGCTGTGGCTATGTGCCTCTGAAAGCAGAAGTTAGGCAGTACTTCCAGTGAGAGTTTGAATATACAGATGGTCCCTGTAAGCCAGGGGTAATCAATTATTTTTGGTCAAGGTCCAGACTCCAGAGAAAATAATACAAAAATAACAATAATGATTATTAAATAAAAAGACCTCATGGTCCGTTGAAAAGCATCTGGAGGTCCAGATTTGGCCTGTGATCCGCCTATTGATTACCCCTGCTGTAAGTCATACGTCTGTCCTTGGTACCCAGCGAAAGGGTTGGTACAGATGCCTAGCTCCATCTCATGCTTTGATCTGCCAGGGGAACTGTGACTGGCTGACACTGAAGTGGGGCAGGGCTGAAGTGGTTCAGTGGTAGAATTCTCGCCTGCCACGCGGGAGGCCTGGGTTCGATTCCCGGCCAATGCAACTCTCGCTTTACTGTGTGCAGTTCTGGAGTCCCATGTTCAAGAAGGATGAATTCAAACTGGAACAGGTTCAGAGACGGGCTACAAGGATGATCCGAGGAATGGAAAAACTGCCTTATGAAAGGAGACTCAAAGAGCTTGGCTTGTTTAGCCTGGCCAAAAGAAGGCTGAGGGGGGATATGCTCGCTCTATATAAATATATCAAGGGGGTTAACGTTAGGGAGGGAGAGGAATTATTTAAGTTTAGTACTAATGTAGACACGAGGATGAATGGGTATAAACTGGATATTAGGAAGTTTAGACTTGAAATTAGACGAAGGTTTCTGACCATTAGGGGAGTGAAGTTCTGCAATAGCCTTCCGAGGGAAGTAGTAGGGGCAAAAGACTTTCCTGGCTTTAAGACAAAGCTTGATAAGTATATGGAGGGGATGTTATGATAGGATCGTTAATTTGGGCAATTGATCTTGAATTACCACCAGACAGGTCTGCTCAATGGTCTGCGGGGAGATGTTGCATGCGATGGGTACTGAGTTGCTGCAGAGAATTCCTTCTTGGGTGCTAGCTGGTGGCTCTTGCCCACATGCTCAGGGTTTAGCTGATCGCCATATTTGGGGTCGGGAAGGAATTTTCCTCCAGGGCGGATTGGCAGGTGCCCTGGAGGTTTTTCGCCTTTCCCTGCAGCGTGGGGCACGGGTCGCTTGCTGGTGGTTCCTCTGCAGCTTGAGGTCTTCAAACCATTTTTGAGGATTTCAATAACTCGGTCCTGGGATAGGGGTTGTTATAAAATTGGATGGGTGGGGTTCTGTGGCCTGCCTTGTGCAGGAGGTCAGACTAGATGATCAGATTGGTCCCTTCTGACCTATGAGTCTATGAGTCTATAAGTTTTTCTGATGGCTACTTCTTTGTGCTAGTCAATCTTGTTGTCTTAATTTACTCTTAGCAACTGTGAGGACCGAAGGCCCCTCCATCAGATTTTGTCATCTGCTGTTCCTGTGTGGCTTATAAGGCAGAGCATGTGCTATTGGCTATTTTTAGTGTGGAAAATTTCAAGAGCCCATGTGAGCCAGTTTAGTGTAACTGTACCAGTCCTGTCCAGCACTCCTTCACCCAGGCACTATTTCTTCAGTGCTGTATCCCAGATCCTCAGTGCTGCAGTACTAGGCCATAATACAATTGTGCATTTTATAGGGAGGAGTGTCACCTTGCCGATGAAGCATGTGACTCAGTCGGGAGATCTGGGTTCTGTTTCCAGCCCTGTGGCTGGCTTGCGTTGTGACCTAGGCCAGTTTTGTAATCAGTCTGTGCCTCAGTTTCCTTGCCCCCCGCATTATGGAATATTAATGTCCATAAAATGCTGTGATGGAAAGAGCTCTGAGTACAAAATATTGCGAGGCAGAGAATGAACACAGTTACAGTTCTCCAGAAACAATATTCCAATGTCTGCAGCTATTGACTCTTTTGAGTGACAAGTTTAAAAACAAACTGTGATTTGTAAAGTTGAAGGAGGCTGGTTAAGGGAAGCTTTGAAAATCAGCTGGAGTAAACTTTTGCTGTGTTTCTCCTTGTCAAACCTTAAGACTGATTACTCTGGCCTGCCTGTAAACCTCGTACTGTTAACATTTCAAGCCATATAAGGATTTGTATATAAAGGATTGTTTGTTCTGGCTAGGGAGCAGTGCAACTTAAAACATCAGTCATGTCTGAGACCCTGACATAAGCAAGTGGGCTGAGTCTGTGGTCCTCTGCTTGTTCTTTAAGATAGGACAATGTTTGTTTGCAAATGCCATGCCCAGCCCCCATGGTCCAGCAAACCCACTCTTCTGCCGAGTGGTTAAAAGTGGATTGCTTGTGCATCACAGCTGGCATACAAAATTCAGGGTGCCAAATTCTTCCTTCACTGTCTATTTAAGGTGACATCTGTTGGTGTTATACTGTCACCTGGCCAACTCAGTGTTTAAATGCCTGTTTCTATTTTGTATCGAGCCAGTGGCTTTTGTAAAATTCTTTAGACTAGGAAAACTGGGGTCCCTCGTTACTCTGGTTTAACGGCTCTCACTGAAACTAAAGGCATAACAATGAAACCGTACATCTTCACAGGGAACATTTGCTGAAGCAGTAGTCCCACTGTGAATGAAAAATCACTGATGAGTTAAGTTTCCAAGTCACTGAAATGATGAAAGTATCAATGTTCTGTACCACAACACTTATATTTTTAGGGGTCTTATTTACCAAGCCGTGGGCTCAGGATGTTTTCCCTGCAGCTGTTGCTGCTGTCACAAAGCAGTGCAGAATTGCAGGGCACTGTTCTGTGCTTGTGCAGTTGGTGCCACTTCATAGGGAATGGGCTAATAGGGCAGTCTGTTTAATCAGGAAGGCTTACTGGGGATGTACTTATGCAAGCATATGTAACAGTGCTTTAATTTAGGCCTGTGGTACACCCAGGAGGCAGCTTGTGTGGTGGTTCTGTATTAATTATAATCTGAAGAAGTGCATCTGACGAAGTGGGTATTCACCCACGAAAGCTCATGCTCCAAAACGTCTGTTAGTCTATAAGGTGCCACAGGATTCTTTGCTGCATTAATTATAATGCGTAACTTAAGCATACAGCGAATGAACTTCAGGGACTAATTACAATGCACTATTGTGCTGTACAGTGGAGGCTTGAACTTTTCTTAGGAGTATGGAGGCTTTATCCTTTCCACTTTAAAAGTGCATGGAAAAACTAAAAGCCTTTAACTTATTTTTTTTTAGTGAGTTGAGGTTATATGAGCCTGCAGAACGTGAATCTACAGCTTGAAAAGATGTAATGTTGGTTAGTTGGAACATCTTATCTTCAGCAGAGTAAGTCCTGCTGATCAAGCTGTGCTGGGCAACCGGGAGGCCACGGTGGTTTCTCCCAATCGACCCCCCCCATGAGGTTTGTAGCTTAAATCAGGCAGGTACAGTGCATGCAGCTAGTTCTACAAAAGAATCCCTTATGTAATTGAAGGAAGCACTTACCACAGTGGCTTGATAGAGGGGAGATGTTACTGTGCTGCTTAATTGATGGCTGTGATCACTTGTGCTTCAGTGGTTTGGAATAAAAAAAAGACATTGTAGACTTCATTGTCCCTGTGTCCCGAGTGTCACTTAGTGCTGATTATAGTGTCCTAACTGTGGAGGCAAAGGCAGGGATTGTACAGTAGGAAAATCCAAGTGAAATCCTAACCAGTCTCCAGTTGTGAGTCTGGATAAAGAAGTTCTCAGTATAAGTACAGGGGATGGAAAGTGTTTTGGAAATCCTGGATTGGATTTTTTTACGTGACTGGTGATTTTGGCCTGACTTGCCACTTCAGAAGGGCCTGATGATCAGAGTATCTGAGGACCTCAACTTTAATGTATTTACTTTCTTAGTCCTCCTGTGAGGCGCTCTGTGTTTTTTAAAAATCGGGCCCCTTTAATTCACTAGTTGCTTTTGACATATCTGTTCCTTGTGTTTACATTAACATCCAACTCTTTTCCAGTTCAGAGTGAGAATGAACATGGCTGGTAGAGACTACCATGGTGTTTTCTTCTCTAGTTCAAGAAAATATGCGCTTCTAAAAAGGAGGTATAACACCAGCCAACACCAAACTCTTCTCCAGTGAGCCATTCCCACTGTAGTGAAATTTACAGTCCCCATAAAAATAGTGTTTACTTCTGTCACTCATTGGCAGAGACTTCTGGGGTCTGTCTAGACAGAAGTTCTTAATGTAGCCAAAGACACCCTGTCCTGCTTTAAATCCTGCTCAGTGCAAAGGTAAAGTGTGAGAATGGGCTTTAGCTAGGCAGTATTGTTATAATGGACAATGGTTTAGCCAACCCCACCTTCCAGCTGTGTAGATTTTTGTCTGTTTAGGAAAGGCATGTCCGCCCTGCCTTTTTATAACTCAAACAACATTGGCAAAGGAACAGCATGACAGTCAAAGCATGTAGCATGAGTCTCTCTTTTGGATTGTAAGTGTCTGGCATGAAGTCACGAGGCCTCGAATCAGAAAGTGGAGGTTCAGCTTTCCAAAAAGTCAGAGGAATAAGAGGCAGCATTTCCAGCAAAGCTGTGCCCGAAGCAGCCAAGCTGAAAGCTTTTTAAAGAGATCTTCTTAGGGAATATTAAGATCATTTTACCCTAAGGTTTTATAGGGACAGTGCAAGACTGCTGTTATCATGTAGTCTTAAGTTTGAAACACTAAAGCCTTGTCTTCACTGGGGATGAGGAAAAGGGGTTGGCTAGGGTTTTATCCTGTTTGCTAAGTAAAGGCAGTTGGTAACTTTCGCTTGATTAGCAAACACTTGGCTCCCCTGTGGCCTTTAACTTGACTTGCTAACTTGTGTGAAAACTACAAGCTGCCTTGTCTTTTACCTGAGTTAAGCGTGCACCTCCAGTAATAATGCTGCATTACAGAGGGATATTTGGAAGGAAGGGTTAGGAAGCATCATGGGCTTCCCCCTGGGGACTTACGTTCAAGTCCAGGTCTGGCTTGCCAGACGCTGGCAGGGTAAAGTAGCTAGAAAGGGAGCAGATTGTCTGAATCATAATCCAGTGTCCCCGGGTGGCAGGTTACCCAGCAGTATTACAGTGGGAGGAAACTGTCTCCCTGTCCAAGCTGCTACAGAAATTGGAGAGAAGGGATGGTAAAAAACAAAAACAAACAAACTGCACTCTGCTCGGGCCAGGAAGAATTGCCCTGTTCTGTGCAGTCTCTTATAACTGAAGAACCAGGCATATATGTTGCTTGTGGGAGAGGGCAGGGCATATACATTGCTTGTGGAGGGTTGGTTGTGTTTTGTTTTGTTTTTTGCAGGCCTAATGCAGTGAGTCACTTGGAATGTCAAAGCTGCTTGTGTAAACTTAAATTTGCTGCACTGATTTAAGGTAAATAATGGTGCTGGAGGGAGTCTAGAACTTGCAAGGAAGGGAACTTCTTTAGTGAGGATTTCCGACAGGGCTGTGCAGCATCGCAGCTGAGGGACTGACTAGCTGAAAGGGCCATTCAGTGTCTCCCTAGATACCCATGTTGTGATCCCAGCTCAGCAGCCTCTCTGCCTTAGCAGCGGGCAGAGTGTGTGTGTGTGGGGCGGGGGGGAATGCCATGCTGTGAATGCAGCAGAGTGGATTAGCAGCTCACATGACCTTGAAATTTGTTAATGTGCTGAAATGAATCCAGAGTGGAGCCTGCCTTTCTCCAAGTAGCGTTCTGATGCAGGGAATAGGAGGCAACCCTCCCCGTGCCTTCTTGCTTACTGGTTTCTCTTTATAGACGTGAAAGCGCACGCCTAAGCTGCTCCTACTCTCAAAAGTAACTCTTTGATGATAAACCCCCCCCTTGCAATTAACTGATGCTGTATCTAGCTCAGCAGAAAATGTTTCCATGTCCTGGATTCCAGCCCTGGGGTGTGTGTGTACAACATCCAAACAATGCGCTCTGCAAATAGCTGAATGCAGTGCTGGTGAAAGACTGTAGCCCGGGAGGCTGATGTCCTGGGTCCCTCCTCAGAAGGAGCAGAGTGACTTTCACTCCTGCCAACATTGTGCGTTAAACTTGACCTGGAGGCTTTATACCTCTAGGAGTAGAGGGGAGCTGCTTTCCCAGGCCCTGGCCTTGTCGCTGACGCTTCCAATGAGGTTGCTGCCTCAGCCAGTAACTAGAGTGTCTCTTTGCTGGTGGAGTGGATGCTTGTGTTCTGGAAGCAGGCTGAGGCCACCAATTCATGACACCAAATAGCTACCGGCTAGCAGCAGGTTTTGGCTGCTACTGGTTTAAACCAGTGACCCAGAGGCAAGAGACTCTGTATCCCATTGCCAAAACTCAGAGCCAGCCACTTTGCAGAGTGGAGGTCTTGGCCCCGTTGTTAACGATAGAAAAGGTGTAACTTGGCCAAAAGCCAGGAAGTGCGGAGATCGTACTACTGCTTTGGCCTCAGCACACTTCGCCATGGCAAGAAATCCATGCTTCCAGGAGGTGTAGGTGACTTATGCCTGCCCTGAGGCTCGGGGTGAATTAGGGACACTTGGAGTTGCCTTGATGTTTTTTGTCCCTTTAAATCAGTCTCATGACAATAATGTAAATATAGCTGGTAATTTAAAAAAAGAAAAAGCTCACAGTACTGTCCCCAGCCTAATCTCCGTCCCTGTTGAGACAGGATGGTGAAACTTTTACACTCCCCTGTCCCCCCAATTCAGAGTCTTCAAATGTTAACCTTCAAAGCATCGATTCTCCTTCAGGAGCACGGAGTGATACTGTATTTCCTGCTAATTTATTCATACTGTAACCACACTTAGAGGAGCGTTTCCTAGTGACGAAAGGAAATCGTCTTTGTCTTTTTCAGTAGGCCCTTTTACTGTAGTATCTGAGCACTGACTCATCACCAAGCAGGCCAGCCTCACGGGATGGGTTGTTTTTTTTAAAGATGTCACCAAGGAGAACCCGGTCGGGGAGAGATTCGGATTCCTGCTGTACATTTATTCCTAAAGTGATCTATCCCTACATCTGATGGGAGGCGGGGGTGGGGGGATACATATAGCTAGAATAAAGCTATTCTAGGATGTAAGGGTTTTTTTCCCTTCTCTAGTTAAATAACCTGCTCTGTGTTTGAATGTCAGTGCACTACCAGTCTGAAAATGTTAAGCAGATGTTCCCTTCCAGGGGAAAATACATAGGGATTTCCATGCTGTATCAGCCCAAGGCTCCAGTTAGCTATCCTGTCTCTGATAGCGCCCAGTACCCAATGCTCCAAACAAAGGTGCATGAAACCCAGGTTAGGAAATAACCTGCCCTGAACTCCATTAGAGATTGGTTTGAATCCTAAAGCATGAGAGTTTATATCTGTTGTGAAACTCTTGTTTTTAAACTGTGGCTTTAATCCTTGCTACCATATCTCCGGAGGTTCCTGTTAGCCATGCTGATCTTCTGGTAGGACCGAGCTCTTGGCCTCCGAGATAGCATGGACTTTGTTAGCGGCCTTTGCTTCCACATTTTGAAATCCAGTGGTTAGAAAGGCTTGTTGACTGAGTATCTACGATATGGCAGTGTTAAATTAACCAGCCAGGGAATCTGTATGACTCCACCTCCTTCAAGAAGTGCAATATTCCTGAAACACTCTGCTTCCAGGGGGCTGCCTGAATACCAATTGCTATAATTGGATGATATTCTGGAAACTTCAGCTACAAGGCAGTGTAACGTGCCTTGGTCCATTCAGACCACTCTGCTATTCTCCCATAGTCATGCTCATCTAATATTGTAGGTCCTACTCATTCTCTTGTGGGTGAGTTTCTCTAGAACTAATTTGCCATAATTAAAACCATGTACTGATTAACTTGTTTCAGTACTTGCATTATGTAGCTGCATCCTTCAGGCAAAGACCCAGCTATAGACAGAGAAGAGTAGGGAAGGAGGGGTGTCAACATGTGTCTTGTTTATCTTGCAAATCAGCTGATTAGCACAAGGGGTAGAAGGGCTTGTAGGATTCTGGCAGTGCTCGGTGTGCGGAATGCCAGATGTCTGTATCCCATATGTTGTGGTATCCCATGTACGGTGGCAGGTTGGGGAGTTGAGTGTCTTAAAGCATTTGTAGCTTCGGGTACGTGAGCAAGTGTAGTACTTCCAACTCCAATGAATCTGTCATAAGTAATGGCAGTAAGGTCCTAGGTGAGGGGCTGGGGTGCGCACTCTTAATGGATGTGTTGTGTTTTTTAGAGTTAGACCACCTGGCTTTCACTTGAGAGAGCTACGCTTTTCAGAGGAATATTTAGATGTGACTTCTGGTTGGGCCGTACACTTGAGATCCGTTAAGCACAGACACTTTGCCATTTTTAATTTAGAGAGAAACAGTTTTCTTAAATGTCCTGTTTTCTTCTTGCTGAACTGCAGAACTAAATCTTGTGCATCAAAGCAGCTGGGTGTTTTGATGGTACAAATGAGAATGCTCACTTGTATACCCATGTTTCTTTGAATTAATATTGCAGTGGTATATTTATGGATGGGCATCTTCATTGTGAACCTGCTTAGACATTGTGGCTACAAAATTTCAGCCCTCTGCTCCTTTTTGACAGCAGCTCCTAAGCAGATGGCAAACCCCAGATGTGCCTGTGGGGGAGCGGGAAATGGATCCAAGAGAAGGCAGAGTGGGAAAACGTACTAGATGAGGCAGGGCAGAGTCTAGTACATACTGGCTTTTAGTATTAAATAGCTGGCACCCACATGAGCTGTCCCACCTTCTCATTTTTATTTGCATTACAGCTGTTCCTGGAGGCCCAGTCTGAGATTACGGACCCCATAGTGTTAAAAGCAGTGGATGCTCCTAGCAAGACAGTCCCTGCCCTGACAGGCTTGTGGTTTAAATAGACAAACCAGGCGAAGAAGGGGAGAGGAGGCAGAGGCACAAAGAGGTGAAGTGATTTGTTCAAGGTAATGAAGCCAACCAGTGGCAGAAGCTGAAATAGAGCCCGGATCTCCTGACAACAGGGCCAGGGTTCTCTCCGCTGGACCATGCGGACGTCGCAGAGGTGTTCCTTTAGCTAGATAGAAGTGCTTTGCTTTTAATCAAATTAGCCAGTGATCTGGGAAGAGAGAGAGTCTTAAGCTACACTGAAAGCAGTCAGTAAAACTAGCTAGATTTGGCCAAAAAAAAAGAAATTATTCAAGGAATCTGTGAAACCATGACCCCTCCCTCATCCTTTCCGAGCCCCGTGCAAGTCCCCAATATAACTTTTCTCTCTTTCTTAGGAATCCTATTATTTTTTAATGCTAGTTACATCTCTCTCACTCTCTCCCCTCTCTAGGTATAATTGCTGAGGCTCCTTAAAATGGCTTTACGCTTCCGCACTTTCTTCCCGTACGCCTTACCTGGAGTGCTGGCACTTATTGGTTGGTGGTGGTTTTTTTCTCGTAAAAAGGAGCGTACAAGCAATCATGACAGGCAAGCATTAGCTGGCGTGGAAGATCAGAGGATTGAACCTCCCATAAAGGAACCTCTGTCCAGAGCAGAAGTAAATGCTACTAAAGAACTGCCTGTGCCCTCAGAAGAGGACTGCCCAGAGAATGAAACCTTGACTTCCCAGCTGTCTGTAGGGTTAATGACACCCTCTCTGGCATGTGACGCTCAACAGAGATTAGATTCCTCCAGGAACCATCCTGCCACCACAGTAACGACCGTCAAATTGGGCACGTTTGAGGACGACAGTGAAAAACTAGAAAGAGCAGCGTCTCAAGATGAAACCGGGTCCCTTGCACAAGTGTCTCCCCCTTTAGCCCCGAAGAGCGTAGAGTACAGTGACAATGGTGTGCTTGTTACCAAGCAGGAGTCAGCTTTCAGTGGAATCCCAGAGCAGCAGCCATTGGTGTGTTCCGTGGTAGAGTCAGTACAAGAGTCTTTGGGAAAGACTTGGGAAAGTGGTGAAGCAGAAATGACACACGATTCTCTGGAAAATCCATCAAAGGAAATCCAGTGCCCAGCGGCCACATACTCAGACGCTGGCTGCCTGCCAGACCTCAGCTCTGAACCAGAGGATTCAGCCACCGCCCAACCTGCCATTTTAGATGACGATGATAGTAAGGAAGTCAAGGGCATTGTCCCTGGGCAGAGAGAGTCTGTAGTTGGGAAGTTACTGAATAATAGTGTAGAGTCTGCTGGCTTGGACCTGTCCAGGGAAGAGGAGATGTCTGAGATGACCGTCAGTACTGTGCTTAAATGTCATGGAAGGGAAGAGAAGTGCTACAGGGATGTGCAATCAAAAGGAGATTGTTTGGAAAGAGAGAGAATTGGAGGAGTGAGTTTGGACAAAGATGAAGTTGAGAAAATAGAGCAAGCAGCCATACAGATTATTTCCAAAGTCATCTTAGCAGCTACCGAGGAAGTGCTGTCTAGTTCAGTAAGTGATGTGTCCAGTAGGATCTGTGAAGTCGCAGTCAGCCGGGTTGATAGACCGCTGGAGAGGGTGAGCATTTCATCTGATGAGATGCTTGCAGTGGAATCTAGCAGAGGGAAGGAAGCCGTTTCCACAGAGAGTGTTGCAATGATACCTGTTCCCCTATCGGAAGAGAAACTCCATCGTTACGTGTCGTATTCCAGCTGTTTGAAATATGGGCGCTTATCTAACCCAGTGCAGGTAGACCCAAAAGACCGTCGGCCAAAGAAGTCTGTGCACAGTGAAACACAAGGAGATAACCGGACTTTGGTTACGAACAATGGAGAGTCGTTCAAAGAGTCTCATGCAGTAATGGAGGATTCTGGATGCAGCGCATCTACATCCGAAGATGGGATGAACGTCGAGGATCCCTTGCAAAGCACATCACTGTCTCTCCTGTCAAGCCAGCATTCGGACTTGCTGAGCATGTCTGTGATCCAGGACGCTTCTACAGAGCAAAACATGGCACAGAGTGCGAAACCTCAGACCCCTATATTAGGGGAAGACAAAGTGCCATACAGCAATGGAGTGCTGAAAGGGGACAGCGCAGATCTGAGACATGAGACGCACTGGACAGCAGAGACAGATGCAGATCACTCAGGAGGTAAGGATTCACATCTCTTTGAGAGCCTCACAAAAGACACATGGGGGAAGGTGCGTTAGTACAGCACTGAAAAGTCCTGCTCAGCAGACACAACCCCAACCCTCATCACAATTCAGAGGGCCTGCTTGTTGGTAGGATTTTTACCAAGTTATAGATAGATGTGTCTTATGCTCAGATGAACAGAGTGAACCCATCCTAGGCTGCCAGGTCCTGCATCCCACAGTGATGGGGAAAAACCGTAGCTAGCTACGTGGTGTCCAGGAAACTCAGCAAGACACTGAGCATGCTGGCCCCCATCCAGCAAAGCATTTAAGCAGATGATTAACTTAAAGCAGGTGCGCTGTCCCATTGAAATCAGTGTATGTTGGATCAGGGCCAGGGAGCTCAGCACCTTGCAAGCATGAGCCCCAAAAGCGCAAGGTTGTCACCGCTTGAGCTCAGGCAGCATCCACTCAGCTGTGAGCATGAGGTTCTTGCCTCTGGTGTAGACTGTTCACTGAAGGGCTGCGATAGTGCCCGTTTCTGAGAAGCACGTACATGTGAACGGATGGAGCAGGGCAATTGCTTGACCTCCTAAGAGAGCGTCATCTGTGTCCGCACTAACATGGTCTGTTTGCTTGGAAAGCGGGTGCATGATGAGAACGCTCAGCAGCCCGTGCCCACGTGTAATGTGTTTGACTTGTCGGGGTTCCTCCATCTCTTTGCTGTAGCATCTCTCTCTAGCTAGTGGGTGGATAGTGTTAAAGCCGGGGGTTGTTTTCCTAGCTGCTTTATATTAAGCTAACCGTGTGTGGACAAACACAAACTTCAGCCTTAAAAGCTGTAAACATTCTTCATACAACCCTCCAGCGCACAGCTCCTAAAGACAGGCTGCATTCTGTAGTCACTGCAGAGTAACAGGAGTGCTGCCTGCTGCTAGATAGCAGGCCCTGCACCTTTTAATAGGGGACTGGGATTAACTATTTTCTAGATGTCCACTCTATAAGAAACACTTCCTACTAAAGGAAGAAATTACTCTTACCCTGCCGCATACGCTTCTTCGAATGAGTAACGGCAAGAACAAACACTCTAATACAGGGGTGAACTGAGACCACATAGTAAAGCGACAAAGCTCTCATGCCAGGACAAACTCCGAGGTGATGTAGGGCAGGGATTCTGAACCTTTTTCTTCCAGAGGACCTCCCCGACATGCTATTAAAAACTCCATGGTCTGCCTGTGCCACCACAACTGGTTTTCTGTATATAAAAGCCAGGACCAGCATCAGAGGGTAGGAAGCAGGGGAATTGCCTGGGGCCTGATGACATTGCTCAGGGTTTGGCTTCAGTCCCAGGTGGCAGGGCTTGGGGCCCCGGGCTTCAAGTCCATGTGGTAGGGCTTCAGCTTTCTGCCTTGGCCCCCCCCGAAACCTGCTCATGGCCCCAAGGGGGCCTGGGACCCCTGGTGGAAAACCACTGATGTAAAAGGTGATGTAGGTTACTTTGCATGTGCGAGTTGAATGCTGAAAGGGGGTGTAACAGGAAAAGCCGCCTCCTGCTCCCTTGTCACCTTGCTGAAATCTCCACTTGTCGCAGCTGCATCTTGATCAGCAAGTCTGAATTGGGACCCACAAGGCAGATAGCGGACCCGATTGTATCAGAGCTGTGGCCTGACTTGGGAAGTAGCAAAAACAGAGTAGCTCCTATGCTCTCTTGAGTTTTTGGTGTACTGGAGCCAGGTGGCCAGAATTCAGGAGAGCAAGTGAGGACTGTTGGATCCTCATCCCAGTGATATACTAACAGGCAGATTGCTGGAAGCTCACTACTTTTATCATCCTTTTAATGATCTCCTGGGCCTCCCCCTCACACTATCCCCCAACCATATTTGAAATGTTCAGATACTGTTTAAGAAATCTGTGGCTTCCCATAACCAGGGCTCACGGATTCTCACCCTTCCATTGCTTGATCTACTGATACGTATTATACTGATTACTTGAGAATTCCTTGTTAACCCGCTGAGGCTTGGTCAATTCTAGTCCTCAGATTAGGCCCAGAGTTGTTAGAAGTACTGTTAATTTGGGAACTCCCATGTTCGTGCAGGGTTGCAACAGTCAGACTTGGGGAAGAAGCTTCTGAATTTGGAATGTTTTTGCTAACACAATTAATAAACACACAAACAATCCAACTCAACCAGAGAGGCAGCAGTAATACAGTATTAACTTCCTGTCTGGTATCATGTCATACCTATAGTCACACCATCCTTGTGGAGACGTAGGACCGATGAGACAGGAGGTGATCCATGAGAGTCTTATCCTCTGGCGTGCCAAAACGATCCAATGGTCAAGATCTCAACAGTTTAGGCTGTGGTTAGCCCTGCTATAGAGTCTGGTGGCTGCTATGAATATTCATAAGAATGTTGGGCCTCCTTTGTCCATAACTCAATTCCTCACCCTAATAACATTGGGGTGTCTTTATGCTATAGGTTAGTATATTAATTATCTTAATCTTGCAAACACATACATCAGTTGGTTGCAGTAACAATCGTGCGGTTGAACATCTGCTGATGTTCCTATCCTAAAATATCCAAACTGGCATCAACTGCGTTCTTGTGGTTATGTGTTGGCGTATTTGTTCACCAAAACAAAGTCTTACGATATCTTGTGGCTTAAGTTAGACAGCAGTGATCTCACTTATGCTAAAGCTTGTAGGCCGCATAGCTCATGCAAAGTACTTAAGCTAATATCTTACAGGCTTGGGCCTGTAGGTCTCCTACATTACTGCTCGATATACCTTGTATCTCTCATACCCTTCCCAAGCAGAAGGTGCTGTCTTAGCTTTGGGCCTCTGGGAAACAAGGCTACCTGACGGGGGGGGAAGCATAACCCCTAATCTCAACTCCCTACCACAAGCAGCTTTTGAGAAGTATTTGGGCTTAATTATTGGGTGTTAAGCATCAGGTACATCTGGATTCCCCATTCAAAGGTCAGGGCCCTTTTGTGCTAGAGACTCAATCCCTGACCCAGAGAGCTTGCATTCTAAGGGTCCATCTACACTACCCTCCGGATCGGCAGGCAGCGATCAATCCAGCGGGGATCGATTTATCACGTCTAGTCTAGGCGCGATAAATTGACACCCTCCTGAGCGCTCTCCCGTACTCCAGGGCCGCGAGAGGCGCAGGCAATCGATGGGGGAGTGGCAGCAGTCAATTCACTGCGGTGAAGACACCGCAGTATGTCGATCTAAGTACGTCAACTTCAGCTACGTTAGTGACATAGCTGAAGTTGCGCAGCTTAGATCGATTTTTTTTTCCCCCCCTCCACCGCCCAGTGTAGACCAGAGCTAAGTAATTTACTGTGCTAGCTGCTGTGTTGTGTGCTCAACTGAGTAGTAGCAGGGAAAGCTCTGCTCATTCACACTCCAGTGGCATGAATCCGATTCCCATTCAAGGAAGGCTCAGCTGAACTTCAGGACACTAGAAGTGATCCCTTTCCAGTTTTTTCAGTGAAACTAAACAGAATTTCTTAGCAAAGGGCCTCTGTTTCTCACTCTTGGAAACGTGCTTTTATCAAATCACATGTGTCAAGATGCATCTCTTGCCAAGAGACTGTGCATGTGATCTTTGGCTTGCCACGTGTCTCTAAGTTCCTTGGGCTTTCCTACACCCCATCCCAAAATGACCAGGATCTTTAATATCACCTTTGCCCTCAGAGGCTTCTTCAAGCCTAATAGCTGGAATGGGGAACAGCATACATTAGCTTCAGCAGGACTCTGCTTCATTGAATTGCTTGGGAGATGTCTGGTTCATGGCATCCTGAAGTCCTTTAAGGTGGGTTTTTTTTTAACAGCTGGAATGTTCCATGAGTCTTTGAAGGAGGTCCCTTTGATTGCTCCAAAGATTTCCTTCCCCTTCTAGCTACGGGTGGGAGGACTCAGGAGCACTTCCCATTCAAATTGTGGGAAGGGTCTATGCTTTGCACTGAAGTGGCCATGACCTTCCATAAAGAGCTTTCGATCTATCTTCTATTGACGTTTGCAGCGCCTCTCTCATTGAAGTCGCAGGGCCCCTCCTGCTGAATGGAGGGGCCAATGATGTGCAGGTGCTTCTCAGTATGGCACATGTGGCCTTCTGCAAAGCCATAGATCTTTGGCGGTGGCTTTTTCCTCCCACTGCTTTTACCTTGGTCCAGGGCAGCAGTAATGTAATGACAGGAGGCTTCCAATGGAAAAGACTCCATCTCCCTTTTCCCCAATAACCCATAGCTAGATTTGGAGTCTCAAAGATGAAGAAGCCTTCTCACGGCTAGTATTCCACTGCCAGTCCTATTTAATCCAAGGGGACGTAATTCTGATACTGCAACTGTACACAGTTTGCATTCTACTAGTAATAGCACCTGGCTTCTGTATTTTACCCTGCACCAACTCTTGATGCCTTACACTCTGCCCATTGCATTACAGAGTATGCTTGTGAACATGGCGATTCCTAATTAGATTCAGATTTTTTATCATCGGACATGTGGAATTCTTCAGCAGGTTTTAGGGGACAAAAGTCTGTTTCTAGTGGCCTGTTCCCATAAGTAGCACAGAGCAGCCACTGACACACGCGTCTCTTAGAGGAACTGAGAATTAAATAGCAGACTCACAATCTAGAGTGTAAAGTGTATACACTAGGGCTCACAATCAGGGATGTACGTGAAATGGGAGTGTTGTCAGACTTCATGCAGAGTCGAAGAACTTGGATTATCCAGACTATCTGAATGCCGTGGTGTGGTTTTTGGTGTGTGTTTTTTTTTTTTTTTTGTAGGTTCAGATGTAAATAGCATGGATTCTGTGGACAGTGGCTGTGCCCTTGGGAAGACGGAGAGTTGCCAGAACTCCAAGCCAGGAGTAGAATCCAATAAGTCTGAGCTCACTATCTGGGAGATAGAGGTGCCAAAGGTAACGAGCCAAATACTCGGCATCCGTAACTCCCTGCACTGGCCAGCGGTTAGCAGGGGACCGGGAGTCAACTTCTGGGTTCTAGTCCTGGCTTTGCCACAGTGTGATCTTGAGCGAAGCACGTGGCCCTTCTGTATCTTCCTCTGCCTATAAAATGGGTGCGGTGCTTGCTTACCCTTCAGGGTGTTGGGGCTTAACACTCTCTGAAATATCTACTGAAGGACTCCAAATGCAGAGAATCCTTGTAGGGCTGCTGATTTTCGGTTTTAAGCGATAAACATCCATGGCACAAAAAACCTGAAGTTGGTGTTTATCCAGTAAACCCCAGAAATGGTGATTTACATCTGAGCACAGAAATGCACGCTACACGGGGGTGATTTCTAAAGCGCACTAACATGTTGCACATCTGTCGGTCTGTGTGGACCATGCTGGTGCACGTTAAATGTTCCCTAGTGCAATTGAATGTAGTGCTGTTTCAAACAGTACCACATTCCAGCACACTTGGGAGCATTATAAAGATGAGTTATTACAGTGTATATATAGAGCCTCCCAAACTCCTGATATTCAACCCCCTGTACCCTGATGTACATAAAACTAAAAATCGCTAAAAATACACCCCCCCAATGAAATTAGTAAACCCCAAAAACCAGATACCATGATTCTCTGTAGAGGGGGTGCTTTATCTTTTCTTGCATGTGGGGGACAGAGGATGTTGAAGTGGCTTTCTATATTCTCTGCTGAAATTCTGAATGTCTCTAAGGGGCTAATGCTCATTAATGTGCTGAGAACTCCTCTCCAGAAATAGCAACTGTCTCTGGGTCTGGGAAGGATGCTCCATGTTCCCTCCAGAGCCTCCCATCCCCATTCTACACTTGCCCCATTGCCCTGGCTTTGCTTCATAACATTCATACTTGCCCCTTGAAGCTCTGGATGACTTCACAAGATCCCTTCTAGAACTGGTCCTTGTTGCTCTTGAGTCATCCAGAAGGTTCACAGTTCAGCAGTATAAGGCATGGCTTTCCCAAATAGATTGAGCATGCTGCCTCCTATAGCGATGCAGTGGGCCCAGTGAAACTAGGTGAGAAGTTTCTTTTTATGGGATAGTCTAATCTGGGCACCAGGCCTTCGTGTCTTCGCTGCACTTGCTGTTTCTGCTGACTAGAAAGATGGACTTAACAAAATGTGGGTAAATCAGAAACTGCCTTGGGCTACTAAACCAAAGCTCCTTAAACTCTGCTGGGCCAATGTCAGTTTACATTCGGTAGAAGCCCAGTCTGCGCTGAGTTCCGATTGATCCCCACAGCCTGTGGCATTTCTTGTAGGTGAAATTAAGCATTTAAAAATTAAAGATCCAAAGTGCTGTTCTCACTCCTAACTGTGAATTCTCCATTTCTCCATCTAGCACTTGGTTGGCCGGCTGATTGGCAAGCAGGGGAGATATGTGAGTTTTCTGAAGCAAACTTCTGGTGCCAAAATTTATATCTCAACGCTACCTTACACCCAAGATGTCCAGATTTGTCACATAGAAGGTGAGTGAGATGATTCCTGATTGTGGGTTTTTTTTAGTCTGTTGTCTAAAATCTAACCTCTGGGCCCTTAGATAAAGGAGTGAAGAACTAACTGCAGCTTGGATACTTGACTTTGAGTCCTGTGCTCGAAGTGCTACCACCTGTGCTTCAAATAGCATCAATGCTAGGCCCTGTCTGTGCTAGGAAGGAAGGTGAATTTTGAACGCATTAAAATCGTGGGGGAGAGCATATGGCTTACCTCAACCAGCTGATGGGTGTTAACACACAACTGCCTTGTCTATATTAGGATTTTAAAATGTCCATCTTTCCTTAGTGCGAACAAGGTTTATGGGGTACCATTTTCCCAAATCCTTCTTCCAGAGAGGTGTGAGAGAGAGATTGTTCTAGATCTGTTTCGCTAACCATAGGTCTGCACATAGTGACATGGAGACCCTAAGAGTTCCTCTGAGGCTACACTGCAGCTGAGGTGACTTGCAGTGCATGTAGGCATGCCCACGCCAGCTGTAAGATAGCTAGTTTGCCAAGAAATAGCAGGGAGGACACTGAGGTATGGGCTTCAGCGCTGGCTGCATGAGCCTACCTGACACCACCTCCACCTCCCCACTGGATACATACCCTCTTGTGCTGCCCATGCCACCACGGCCTCCCTGCTGTTTTCAGCAAGCTGGCTAGAGCATGGCTAGCGCAGGTATGTAGCCTATAATGTGTTAGCATCTAGTTAATCCCCTGCTAACAACCCTGCTAACAGGATTTAGGTAAAAACAAAAAGTGAAACCAACATGTTTGCAGCCATTGGATTTTTCACTTCACCTGTATTTTAGATCCCTTTTGCCTTGTAGGTGTAGACTGTAAGCTCTGTAAGGCAGGAACTCTCTCAGGCTTGCCCTACACTGGAAGCTTATACTGGCATAGCTGCATCAGTCAGGCATGATTTAAAAACCAAAAGCACCATGTCCCTGACAGGACACATCCATGCTGACAAAATCTCCAGTGTAGGTGTTGGTGGAAGAGGGCTTCTGCTAACATAGTTAACTTCCTTCCAGGATGTGGTGTTCCCGAGTCTACTCTCCAGGGCCCTGCTGTGCCGGAATAGTCTCCGTAGTGGAGGCATACCCTTATGCTGTGCCTCAACAGTGACCAGCACAATGGGACTCATTCTTGGTTGTAACCTCATCACCACAGTAATAAACATAAATCAGCTGTTGTAGATTTTGACAAGAGAAGTCACTGAAAATAAACTTGTACTAAAATATTTTTTTAAATGATATGGGGAGCTGGGAAAATATTCCATTTGCCAGAATCTTTAAAGGGCCACTGTACAAAGAAATATCACTTAAAACACTGTTTATCTTGGTTACTCAGACACTAGAGATGCTGTATTAAAACTGAATTGTTTTAAAGGTACTTGTTGCCCTTTATGCATCACACAATGCACAGCCAACCTGTGGAACTCCTTGCCAGAGGATGTTGTGAAAGCCAAGACTATAACAGTTCAAAAAAGAACTAGATAAATTCATGGAGGATAGGTCCCATCAATGGCTATTAGCCAGGCTGGGCAGCGATGGGGTCCATCGCCTCTGTTTAGTAGAAACTGGGAATGGGCAACAGGATGGATCGCTGGATGATTACCTGTTCTGGTCATTCCCTCTGGGGCACCTGCCGTTGGCCGCTGTTGGAAGACAGTATACTAGGCTGGATGGACCCTTGGTCCAACCCAGCGTGTCCAGTCTTATGTTAATCTCTGTGCTTGGCTCATCATGGATAGATGCTGCGATAGTTGGTTAAGTTTCCTCAGTTTAAGGGATATTCCTTGCACTAGTACAACACCTTTTTGGGTCACGGAGTGCGATTGAGAGTTTCAAAGCAGGATATAACCATGCATCTTTCACTCAGGTTAATAGCAGGGATGTAGCTGGATCTCCTGCATGGCTTTGAAAATACCAGATGTCAAGACATTGTCACTGAAACTTAAACACACGAAACAACCAGGCCACACTGGGGATTTTGTTTTAGCTTTCTAATGTGGAGCTTAGCACTCATTGAATAGCCCTCTTCGGTGAAGCAGAAACCAGCGCACAGTGATCCCATGGCAGGAGACATCTTGGCTCAGTTTTATTTACAGCTGTGTATCCAGGCTTTGACCCACATCAGAAAAGAGATTGTCTGGTATAGACAGGAAAGGTCTGTATGTAATCGTATCATTCAGGAGGAGTTGCAAGGTACTGCTGGTCAGGAGTGCTGGGACAATTTGTATAGTGGGGGTGCTGAGAGTCATTGAATTAAACTGTAAAGCGTGTCTATGGTAGAAACCACTTCAAGCCGGAGGGGGAGCGGCAGCACCCCTCGTTCCAGCACTTGTGCTGCAGGCGTGTGCCCAACACAACCACGTGATTTAACTCAGTCTTTTTGTCTTCCAGGCTCTCAACATCATGTAGACAAAGCGCTGAGTCTGATTGGTAAGAAGTTCAAGGAACTGAGCCTCACCAACATTTACGCTCCTCCAGCTCCATCACTGATGCTGCATTCCCTACCTATGACTTCCTGGGTAAGCCCCAAGGTAGCATGCCAGCTGTGTTTATGTAGTTAGACTGTATGAACATGCCTAGGAGATGTATCCATAGAGACATATTGCATTCCCTCTTCATTTTGACTATCCAATTTCAGTTTTTCCATTAAACAAATATCAAGGATGGTCTGTCCTACAATGACGATGCACCATAATCCATTTCATAGATGAGTGTGCTGGAAAGACCAGGCGTGTACTGAGTAATCGTGCTCCTTGCCTCAGAACAATAACGCTTCTTTGATCCATAGCAGCCACCGTACAAGGAAGCAGCCCCACAAAGATTCCTTCGAGAATGTCCTTTGCTTTTCTTGATCAGCACAGATGCAGTTGTTGCATGTCAGATTGGTTCCATCTGTTGTCATGCCGCCCTGTGTTTAATTTCCTGGAATATACTGTAGAAAATGTACCCAAACCTTCAACCCAAACTTGCTTAATCTCTGGCAGTTACACGTCTGACGTAATGGGCTTTTGCCTACAGACGAGACGTGTTTGCTCAAAGAAATAACTCTTTGGGTTTTTGGTTTGTGCATGAGGAGATATTCTGGTTCTGTTCTTACAATCCATTTGCCACATGGTCAAAGACGGTCAGTCAGTTTCTGTATATATTGGTTGTCATGTGACTGGTAGAATCATGCTGGATTGTTACTTTCCAGTAGCATCAAAATTCCCTTTAAACGTCTATTGCAGTTATTCAGATCTGGCATCATCATCAACCTCCATGCTTTCCACACAATATTTCACATCTGTTTCCCTTTCCAGATGTCTGTAAATGACAGTCCACGTGGTAATAGATCCTACTGGGTACACCATGGACTCCCAACATCTGTTAAATAGCTAAATATAGCTTGGGAATATATACTTCTGTCTGCCTCCACGGGTGGCAAGGGGGCTGCATGTTTCTAGTTCTTTGAGCCTTCTCCCTTAGATTTCTGTTTCTGTTTACCCTCAAAGGGTAACTCCAGTACAGCTCAGGTTGTGGTAGGTGCCTTTAGGTTCTGCTAAGTTACAGCATACCATCAAAAGCCTGATGGCTGCACAATGGCCTGTGAGAAATGACTTGGCAGGGAAATCCGTGAAAGTGTTTTCATCTCAGAAACCGCCATCCCAAACTACTACTTATTTGGCAGCCTCAGTAGAGAGGCCAGGAGCTCAGATGAGTGTGGAATTAAACTTTCTCCAACAAGTGATTCTACCAGATCAGTGTTGGGGTATTTTGTCAGGATGGCACAAAATGAGCTTACGTTGTTGTTGCCTATACTAATCTCCCTGCCCTATCGATAAATAGCATCTTTTAGAGTTGTCATTATGCTTGCTGCTGCACAACATGCACAATTGGTGCCCCAAAGAATTTACGCTAATCTGACACCCCTTCATGACAACACATGTCAACAGTGACTCTCCGTCAGCTGGTCCTAGGTTCAAACTCTTCTCCTAGAGGTGAAGATCTAAAGAGCCCACTTGGGAACTCCTGAACCACTAAGATCCCTCATTTTTGTGTGGGTAGTAGAGTAGATAAGGTATCAGTGAAACTGTGTTTGTTACTAACCTTTGGAATGAGTGAAGCTCACGTTGCAACAATACGTTAATGGAAATATAACACTCTCTTTGTGTCAGCTCATGCTACCGGATGGAGTCACTGTAGAAGTAATTGTCGTTAACCAAATCGACGCAGGACACATGTTTGTGCAGCAGCACACGCACCCCACGTTCCATGTGCTGCGCAGTCTGGACCAGCAGATGTATGTCTGCTATTCTCAGCCTGGAATTCCAACTCTGCCAACTCCAGTAGAAGGCAAGTCATTTTGTTCCTCTTGAATTGTCAAGCAGAAAGTTTCCTCCTGGGATCTGTCCCTGGTCTTTCCTAGAAGCATCTAGCAGACTTTCTCCTCTGCACTTCAGAGTAACTTGAGTCTAGGCTTCACTGAAAGGTATTTTTTCAGTGCCTTTCCCCTGCACTCTCTAAAATATGAAACTACAAGCTTTCCGTGTTATCAAGTTTGCTCTGCCCTCCAGAGATGAGGGTCTATGACAGGATTTGCCATGGGTCAGACAATAGAGAACCTGTATAAAAATGGGACACAATCATTCTTCACATAATGTTATTTACAAATTAATTAAGCTATGTGAGTTTCCTCTAAGGAGACTTGGGAAAATAACGTGCAAAATAAGTGGGTGTTTGCAGCTCCTAAACATTGGGCAGGGTACAGTGGAAGATGAGCGTAAAAGCTGTGTTTAAAACTATTAGCAAGCCCCTTATAATAGACTTTGTGGAAAGGGTATTAAAGCTCACACTTCAGGTCTTCAGCAAAGGTCAAAGCATTAGAGGTCAGGATGAGCCCTAATGTGGGCCACAGACTACTCCACATCTGGCTTTTGCAGAGTTCTTTCATTTTCCTTGGAAGCCTCTGCTGCAGGCCAGTGTCAGAGATGGGATATTGAACTAGACGGGGCTTGGTTCTGATCCAGTCTGGCAATTCCTGTCTTCCTACCAAGGTAAATTCAAACCAGAACTACTCTGGCCAATTATAAACTACTCTCAAAGCTTTGAATGTAAATCTTGCCACAGTCTGAGCTACCATGAATATAAGCGTGAACTTGAGTGTTTTTTTCACACAGCGCACAGTCAACCTGTGGAACTCCTTGCCAGAGGATGTTGTGAAAGCCAAGACTAACAGGGTCAAAAAAGAACTAGATAAGTTCATGGAGGATAGGTCCATCAGTGGCTATTTGCCAGGATGGACCGGGATGGTGTCCCAAGCTTCTGTTTGCCAGAAGCTGGGAATGGGCAACAGGATGGATCATTTGATGATTCTCTGTTCTGTTCATTCCCTCTGAGGCACCTGGCATTGACCACTGTCGGAAGACAGGATACTGGGCTAGATGGACCTTTGGTCTGACCTAGTATGGTCGCTCTTATGTTCTCATGAGCAGCATTGCTACAAGAAGCATGTGTTACCAGTTTCTTGATGGGGGCGGAGGGGCGTTTTTTATTTACCTTTCCCATAGCCAGTGTTTTCATCTCCTCTCTCTCTCTAGCCTTGTCAGTCAGGGAGTAGCATTGCTGCGTGTTCCTGAAGATGTTTGCTGCTGGCACCCTAATTATAACATCAGGATTATTTTCTTTGCTATCACACACTGTCATTTTCTCCTTTATAGAGGTATAATTTCTGGCAATGCCTCCAGATTGCTGGCGTGCGCTGTGGGCCGGGGAGGAGAAGCATTCCCGACATGGCTGTTTCTGTTGTATGTGTGTCTCTCACTGAAGCAGTTCAGCATGGTGTATGGGTCCAGCATGATGTACCCATCTTTAAACAAGGGGGTGTTTAATTCAGCAGGGGTTGGGTCTGTGTGTGGCTGGTTCAGAAAGATGGCAGCTCAACAGAATCTTTTCTTTTCAGGGCACCTTCCGGAGAACAGATGTTTGTCCACTTCATACAGCATCACTCAGATGAGCCATGCTCCTGGAGAGGACTATTCAGTGTTTCACAAACACTCTGAATACTTCTCTTGCTCAAGTTACTCATTTTGAGCAGCTATTTTAAAACAAACAAGTGCAAAATTAAACACGCTGAGTACGTTTAGAGAGAGTTTAAAAGCTTCTTATTACTTCAGGCAGGGTTAGTCACACGTCTACTTAATATCACTGTACTGGGCAAGGCAGAGAGAGAAGTGTATTGTTACTGCAGCTGCTAGTGGTGCCGGCCGTGCTTGTGTTAGGCACCGTACGCTCATACGGTGAGAAACAACCCTTCCTTGATCAGAATAAATAAGACAGAAAGTGGGAGGGGAAACCGAGGCACAAAGTGGCACCTTGACTTGCCCAAGGTCATTCAGCAGGTCGTTGGCAGAGCCAGCAATAGAACCCGGGACGCCTAGATCCTGGTCCAGTGCTCTGTCTGCTGGATCATGCCGCCTCCCTGCTGCAGGGCACCAGGTGTCTCATCTGAAAGCAGTGTGGGCAGGTAAAAGTGTGTCCTCCCCAACGCTGCACTTCTTTCTCAACAGACACAGGAGCCTGGTGTCTCTGCTGTTCCAATGGGACTTCTAGAAACAGGCACTAACGCTGAATCTTCCCACTCTGCCCTCTTGCTTTGCAGTCGGTGTGATCTGTGCTGCTCCAGGCTTGGATGGCGCTTGGTGGCGGGCTCAGGTTGTCGACTACTTCAAAGATAACAGTGAAGTGGAGATCAGATATGTGGACTACGGAGGATACGAGAGAGTTAAAATCGACACACTCAGGCAGATCAGGTCAGGAACTACCTTTTTCTTCCCTGGACCGGAACAAACAGAGTTGAACTTTGATAACTAAGTGTAATGGCTTGATAGGTATAGGTGTTTCTGCAGTATAATGAAAGCATTAGGGGGGAGTGGTTCTCTCAGCAATGTACAACCATGTGTGACACCTGGCTTCCTCACTGATACTCCTACTTCTTACATAGTGCTTTCATCCATAGATGTCTAAGCGCTCCACAGAGGAGGTCAAATGTAATCCTCATTTAAGTAGTGGATAAACTGAGGAACAAAAAAGTGACTTACCCAAGGGCACCCAGCAGCAAAACCAGGAATAGACCTTCAGTCCGCATGTTGCATCCAATACCCCATCCACTGGGCTGAGCTGCCTCATGAAAACTCTGTCCCTGTGTAGTGACATGCTGGGTGTGTTTGGGGAACGACTCACTCGTTGTTCTCTTCCTAGTGGGAAGTGATGAGGCACAGATACAGAGCACGTGGCCAGCTGGACCAGGGAGAGACATTGCCCTTTCAGAGAGGGTTCCCCCGGTCCCTGGGGCGCACGATTTGCACGACTGTGTTGTGGCATGGAAAATGAGATAGTGCAGAGCCAGGGCAGGGGAAGACAACTTGGGAGGAAAACAAATGGAGAAGCACTCGTAATCCCTGCATGTGGGTCTAACTTCCAGCTTCCTACCTTGGCAAGCTTTAGGTTCTTCTAAAAATTTCCTGCCATTGCTTTGCTGCTGGTAGACAAGGTACCAGTGACTGTTAACACTTATAGTGCTTAAAACATGGGTGCCTGCCACTGGCCTGGTCTGTGCTCCTGCTCCTAGTGGAGAAGCTTGAATGGGTGTTAGGAAGCATGAGCAATCTCTGGTGGTGTACACCCAGCTGGAGTGGTGGGCGAGATGAGGAAGCAATCTCATTATTATAGTTGTGCCTAGAGGACCCGGGTGAGGTCAGGGCGACAGTGTGCTAGTTACTCGGTGTAACAAGCACATAGTAAGCAGTGGCCCTTCGTCAGAGCTGATGAAGGACTGGAGGAAAGGAGCACTCCATGTTCATTTTGTATGTGGAGAACTGAGACCAAGTGGAGAAGCCCAGAGCTTGTACTCAAATCTCTCATTCCCATGCCTTAGCCACAAGATGCTCGCTCCTCTCATATGAATTTTGCTCAAACCCTTGTTACGCGTACCGTGTCTATTCTTTTGGCTGTAACTAATCTGAAGCAAATGAATTCCTGCCATATCAGCCATCATCAGTTTAAAGAGTAATAAGGAATTAGGGCAGAGGTGTGTTCTTCTATTCAAGTTGATTCTTTTCTCTTTTAAGGTCTGATTTTGTAACACTACCCTTCCAAGGAGCAGAAGTTTTATTAGACAATGTGGTGCCGCTTTCAGGTAACATAAATCACTGGAGAGAAACTAATGCTAGGCACTCATGGTGCTTGGTTAAACAGGAGGCCATCAGTTGAGAAGCCAGAGTTGAGAAGCCAGAGTTGTTTAGACTTTCTCCTACCGATTCGAGTCCAATATCTGAAGTTACTAGAAAGTGGATTCAGATTTTTTTCTTGCTTGGTTTTTGTTTTTGCCAGCACTGTGGAACTAGTTTCACTCTTTCCTGTCTAGTCAGTGTGCGGGTTTTTCCCGCAGCTGTGGAGGGAAAGAGAAACAGTTAGGGAAGAAAATACGAGACTGTAACTTAAAACCACAAATTGGCAGAACTCTACCACAGGGCAGCAGGATGACCTAAAACTACTCTTTAAACCCCTCTTTGCCAATGGACTAGATAGCAAGTGTACTGTCCCTTTAAGGTAACTAAATAAACACGTGCAGATTAATTCCTTAATCTACTAGACAAACCTCTGACATTCTCATACTGAAATCAATGGTATGGACAGTTCTGAGTGTTCTTAAAAAACGGCCCCAGTGCTGGAAAAGGAGGGGAAATTCATGATGTCCACAAACATCTCCTATGTTGTTGCCAACAGAAATCGAGCCATGTTTTGCTAGTGCCTAAAAGGCTTTTCGATTCTCGATATTGAAGGATGTTATCCTGATCCACTGATAGCACCCTTTGATGTCAAGACTCTGGATAGCAGGAGAGGAGACCCTGCACAGGCGGTAGACACAGGGTTTGCCTCTGCTGAGGCTGTAGATGGATGGCAAAGGTTGAAAGTCATTCCATCCCAAGCTGCCAGCAGCAGAGTTCACTGTTTGCATGCACTCTCCAATAAGGGACCTCTTGCAACATCTGCAGCAGCATAGGAACTGTCATTGCTGCTGATGCTGGAGATGTCTCACGAGGGTGGACCAAGAACAAAGGTAGTCTAAAGGTAGATTTTGTTTTCACTTCCTCAAAGCTCAGTGCATTTACCACATGGTGCGTGGGAACCAGAGAGCAACACCTCAGTGTAAATACATCCCTCAACTTGGGCAATGAAAGGTACACAGACAGTATTAATGAAGAGTGCAGATTGCAATGTTAAAATTCCACCCATCCTTCAAGGGATTTTTTATTCTGTTGGTTAAATTCCATTGAATAGCACTACGTTCCTGTTCACATATTAAACTTCCTGCAGGACAAGTGAAGTCCTGAGCTTCCTAGGCTCAAGAGTACCTCATTAAAAACTGAAACGTTGATGTAAACTACCATATGTGAAGACACCCAGGGTCCTTAGTAATTACTTTGAATCCATTTATGCACATGTGGCTACTGAGCTAGGATCCTTTTAAAAAGAGAACTGTTCATCGTCTCCCCTCTGTGACACACATTTCAGTGTGATCTTGTTTGGCTTCATAGACTAGATGTAGCAGTGATGAGTGAGATTTTTTGGTCTGTTATGCAGGAGATTATTGTAATAGTCTCTTCTGGCCTTAGAACCTATGAGCCTGTGAATGTCTGACTTGTTTTCTCCTTTTCTTTCCAAAGACGAGGATCACTTTTCATCAGAAGCTGACTCATCTGTTAGTGAAATGACCAGAGGTACACCTCTGCTTGCACAGGTATGTATATTATTCTGCATTTGGCATTAGTGCAACGGCTACTGGAATATTGTGACCAGTGCTGGTGTCAGTAATTGAAGAAGGATATTGATAAATTGGAGAGGGTTCAGAGAAGAGCCATGAGAACTGGAAAGTATACCTTAGTGACAGACTCAAGGAACTCAATCTATTTCTCCCATCGGAGATGGGAGAAGCGGGTGACTTGATCATGGTCTGTAAGTACCTAGATGAGGAGGGAACAGAGATTTGATAGCAGGCTCTTCGATCTAGCAGACAGATATAACAAGATCCAATGGCTGAAAGTTGAAGCTAGACAAATTCAGCTTAGAAACAAGGCTTACATTTTTAATGGTGAGGGTGGTAAAGCATTGAACCAGTTTACTAACAGTTGTGGTAGATCATAGAATATCAGGGTTGGAAGGGACCTCAGGAGGTCATCTAGTCCAACCCCTTGCTCAAAGCAGGACCAATTCCCAACTAAATCATCCCAGCCAGGGCTTTGTCAAGCCTGACCTTAAAAACCTCTTAAGGAAGGAGATTCCACCACCTCCTTAAGTAACCCATTCCAGTGTTTCACCACGCTCCTAGTGAAAAAGTTTTTCCTAATATCCAACCTAAACCTCCCCCACTGCAACTTGAGACCATTACTCCTTGTTCTGTCATCAGGTACCACTGAGAACAGTCTAGATCCATCCTCTTTGGAACCCCCTTTCAGGTAGTTGAAAGCAGCTATCAAATCCCCTCTCATTCTTCTCTTCTGCAGACTAGATTCTCCATCACTGGCCATTGTTAGATCAGGATTGGCCATTTTTCTAAAAGATGTGCGCTAGTTCAAATTGGAATTAATTCAGGGAAGTTCTTGGCTCTGTGTTATATATGAGGACAAACTAGATGAGCACAATGGTGCCTGCATGTATTTCATAGATTATAATGCTGGAATATGAGCCATGTCTAGAAAACTGCCAGTGCTGCTTATGCTTGGGCAAGAGTCTCTTATCCTAAAGTAACAGTATTCCATGGTACTCTGATGAATGAAACCCCTCAGGAGATGTGAAACGCTCAGCTCTTACCTGGTAATAGGACTCATGCTAGTGAAATCTTATCTCCCAACAATGGGCCACGTGTTCTCTTGAGTAATAATACCAAGCTCTCTTATGCTGCTCTTGAGCTGTAGTTCTTAAAGCAATGGTCAAAGGCGGGAGACTGTGTGCCACTGGTCTCCCTCTCAGCCTCAGGAAGTTCTCAGCTCACTGACACGCCAGCTTGTCTGCTGTGCTCTATGCTAACATGTATGTCTGGTTCCAGGTCACAAACTATGACAGTGCAACAGGCCTGCCTCTTATCCAGCTGTGGAGTATGATGGGAGATGAGGTGCGTACACTTGCAGAAATGTAGTGCTCTGGTTTGTATAGACTGAGACGTGGGTTTAAAAACTCTACTTGAGTTATGGGGAGTTCTTTTAATGTTGCTTTCAGGCTGGTATTTCCTTCATCTGTCTCTTATTTTTCCTTAGGTGGTGTCAATAAACAGAGCTCTGGTGGAAAGAGGATTTGCTCAGTGGATTGACAGTTACTAGTAAACTCTGAGAGGCCCCAAGCGACCCTTTTTTCTAAAAAAAAATAAATAAAATAAAATTTAAGAAATCCCTTTTTTTGCACTGTATTAGAATTGGGTTTGGCAATTCTGTAGGGAGGACCTGTTTGTTTACACCACTGCGCAAAACTCTGTGGTCCATTGAGACTTGTTTGCTTGACTGTTACCATTTCACTTGAAATACATACCTCATTTCAGTGAAAGGCAGGGAGTTACTAAAAGCCATAAAAAAGATACTGTAGCTTTAAAACAAAACCTGTCCCTGGCCTAGTTCTAAGAGTTATTTAAAAAGGGCGGGGAGGGAGGGAGTTTTCTTGAAGCTAACAAAACACCCCTACCATGTGTTAACTGGCTGCAGGTCTGTTGCACAGATGCCCCAGAGGTTCAGTGGCTGCTTTTTCTGAAAGTGATGTTGGCTGTTGCTTAGAAATAGGTTTGCTGCCTAGAAAGCCAACACAAAATATCTTAAGGATTTGAAGTTCAGTCGTCTACTGACTTTTTTCCATGTTGTGCCACCAGTTTGCACAAGCTTTGTTAATCTGATCCGTGACTGATGCTGGGAGACATATGAATTGCATTCATGGCACTTACCCTGGCACACATCTCATGGTAGAAATGTTTTAGGCTGGAGCTGCATGGGAAGAGAATTTCATCTGTGCAGACCTTTTGAAATGTAGGATGAATTACCACTACAACCATAGATTGTAAATCTGCTATGTTCCAGATCATATATTTAAAAAAAAAAAATAGATTGCCAAACCCGATTGTAATTTGTAACTATTTTCTAGCTGTGCAAGTCTGTGTAAATATATATAAAATCATTGTAATATTTTGTATAAGAGAAACACTGGAAATCACAAAGGGAACTTTAAAAGATTTTTTTTTTTCCACAACAAAATGTTCTCTGTAAGTAGAAACGGTTTGGAGTCCATCAGTACAGCTGACGTACTCGGAGCATCCGAATGTGGGAGTGTTTCTGCTCTGCTGTGTACAGGATTAGCGTTTGCTCTAGATTGCTGTATGGTATGATTTGTGATCACTGACTCCTTTTGCTGTACAGATCTGTTTAAAAAAAAAAACAACTAACAATTTGGAATTGATATTGCAGTGGTGTTCCTTCTCTCTTGATTTATGTTGGTCCCTTTTTAGATTGATATCAAATGTGGAATTTAAAATTTTGTTCAAATAATTTAAGATAACTTAATACTATTAAAAAAATATTGTACTGTACCTGCATTTAGACATGTGTATTGAGTTGAGATTTGTTGCTGGCCGGGAAGACACTTGACAGGAAAGCACTGGTATAATCAAGCCTTGGAAAATGAGAATCTTTCAGACCAATCCAGAGACTCCTTTTTTTTTCCACTTTCGGTGAGCTGATATGTTGGTCCACCATGCAAACATGAATGTAGCTGCCTACACCAGGATTTGATCAAATCCATTCAGATATGGTTTGATTGTATTCTTTTTTATGAATTCTTTCTATTCGGGGGTGTATGGTTTAATGTTAGCAATAATGATGTCCAATGAAAACAAAATTGATAGCTTAGTTAAATCTAAAAAACAAAAAATCCTCCTGGAATGTGTTTCCCATTTCAATTAAAGCTCAAATTTTAAGCCATCTTAATCAAAATGTGATGAGTAAGAGCCTTCATTTCCAGCCTCTTGTGGTATAGATGTGAGTGGGAAGGAATCTTTACTTGATAGAGTGGCAGATGAGACCAAATAGTGATGGGTTTTAAATGGGACACAAAAAGGTGAACTTTCAAACCCCTGTTCATTGAATTCTCTGATCACTACATCAAGTTTTGTGAAAGACCTTGGACAGAGCATTTATTCTCTCTCCTTTTTTAAAAAATAAATCTTTACCAAAACCTTGCCATGCAGTCTAGTAAGCACTGGTGCATCGGGGGAAGAGTATATTATGTGCAGATGAAATATGAGCTATGCTGCAGTTTGAAAGAGGTGACCTCATGTCAAAACAAAGGAGTTCCTTACCTTCAGTTTTGTGAAGATTCTAGTCCCAAGCATACTGTTCTATTCTGCAGGCTATGTGGTTTCTTCTGAAATTAGCAGGTGTACTCTCGTGTGCTGAGCAATACGATAATGTGCATTGGCACCTGCCTGTTACTGTCTAGGTGCTTGCATGGCCCTTATAGTGTCTGAGCGTTGTACAATGATTGGTGGATTTTGTCCTTGCAACACTCCAGTGAGTATGGCAATGCTGTTAGTTCCACGTTACAGATGTGCAGCTGAAGCACAGAGTAAATAAGTGACTTGCCTATGGTTGTGCTGGTAGCTGAACTCTGATCTCTTGAGTCCTAGTGTCCTATCCTCTAGGCCAGCCTTTCCTTCTCCAAGACAGATCTTTGTCCTGTGGAGAGCTTTCCGATCTTCTGCATCTCAGCAGGGCAAGGATGCGTGTGGTCCTTGCTGAGCAACTAACCATCCATCCCAGTTAGCATGCAGCCTGGTGGTATTTTTACAGCACCTGAAGTTAGGGTTGCTGCCCTCACCATCACACACACACACTGTTTCTCTTCACTGAGAAACTCCCCTGCCGCCAGCACTTTGAGTTACAAGCCTGTGTGAGTCTGTGCAGCTTGTCCATTTGTAGGATCCTCATCAACTTTCACTGTTTGCGGGTTTTAATTTAATAAATATCTTTGTACAAGAAGGAATGCTGTTCGCTTTCTCAGGTCTGCAAATTTCCCTTTGCTTCATACTCAGGCTAGATTTAAAAACCTAGTAGCTGAAAGCAGCTGCCGTACAGCCTTAATCTTCCCACGTACAGACCCACTGAGTGAGGGTATGTCTACATTTGAAGTGCTGCAGGGGCCCAGCCGTAAGTAGACACTTCCTACAGCAAGGGAGGGGCTCTTCCATCATGATAGTAAATCGATCTCTGCAAGAGGCAGTAGCTAGGTCAAGGGAAGAAATACTCCATTGCCCTCGCCATGTCTACACTGAGGCTGAGGTCCGCTTAAGGACATTGCACAGGGCATGAAATTTTTCACAGCCCTGAGCAATGTAGTTAAGCTGACTTAACTCTGTAATGTAGAGAAGGTGCCAGTTCTTAGTTACTCAAGACCCCTTCAGAATAGACACACAATGCAACCTCCTGCTCTACAAGTTACTCTTCCCATAGCACTGTTGTTGTGCATGGCTACTCTGACTCCCGACAGCAATATGCACCTTATGCTGCTCTGAAACAATCTGTGGCTGGCCTGGTGTTTCTCTGTAAGTAGTTTAATTGTCCGCGTGTTCCATGCACCTGTGTGTGATGAAACCTTTCTACTGTCTCCCCATGGGGGGAGCAACAACCGCGTGGCACTGGAAATGTAAGGCTGAGGAGGCTAGGTTGATGAGCTGCAGCAAAAATGAAGAGTGAATGTGGTTGAGGCTGGTAAGAGTTCACCAGGGTGGGAGCTGATTCTTTAAACAAGCTGGATGCTTAATTATTTAAAATAAGAACTTAGCTCCTGAGTGGGGGGGACTTCTCTTCTCTTTCCCAAAATCTAGTTAATAATCGTCAGAGCCTTGTCAAACAAGCCAATCTGTAATTTTTAGTTCTAAATGCTCAGGGTAGATCCTGGAGTTCCTAGCATGCGTCTCTGGGGAAGAACTCGTTCTACTCTAATTGTTCATTATGAAGCTTAGCCATTCATCTTAATGCCTGTGTTTCCCCTGGCTGCTGCAGTAATGTGCTAAAAGTTTGCAGCTCCCATCAGCTATTGGCAGCTTAATAGGGGGGAAGTTCCTATCTTGTGGTGTGCCCCTCATTCTCTGGGAGAGAGAACTGTAAGGGGAATCCTCCTTTGCCTTCATTGGCACTTGGGCAGGGGGAATTTCCACTGTTTAAATCTGTAGTAACTGGGACACAGGACAGAACGAGACATCTCAGTGTCACTGGAGCACAGAGGGGAAGATGGGAAAATACTTTGCTTTTAACCTCATATGGGCCCAGGGAAGGCTTCTGCAGCACTAATAATTAGCAATTGCTTTCTGAGCTGCTTGGATGCCAGCTGATTAGCATGCAGCCCTTTTTTGTGTGCAGTGACACCTGCCTGAGCAACAGCATTCCAGTGCCTGTACAATGCCCCTAAGATAATATATAGAATATCAGGGTTGGCAGGGACCTCAGGAGGTCTAGTCCAACCCCCTGCTCAAAGCAGGACCAATCCCCAGACAGATTTTTGCCCCAGATCCCTGTAGAAGCAGCCTGCTCAGTATTGCCTAGGAAGAACATTGGGTCCCCTGCAGTGAGTCTGGAATTCAGGAGAGTTACTAAATGAAAAGCACTGTTTGAGCCCAGCACTGATACAGTTGAGTAGCGAAGTCCTCTCCTCTTGCTGTGGGGGGAAGCCATAAGCAGGGGCAGCTGTGAAGAGTGTCGGTAAGCAGGGGCAGCTGTCTGCAATCAGTGGGAGATGTGGCAAACAGGAGGAGGTTGAGACCAGGGGAGCTCACCCCAAGCACAACAAAGAAAGGTGACTTGAGAAGGGAAGAGGGAAAGACTAAAGGGCAGGGAGGGGAGATGTAGAGGGAGCAGTTACTAAATATTGTGGACAATTTAGGTTTAGAGAGAGAGAGACTGCAAATGAATGGGAAGGCCAAGATCTGCCCTGGAAGGAAGGAGCCTGAGAGGGAAAGAACAGTAACGGAGCAGCACCCAGGGAACTAGAGCTGAGTAAGTTTGTTGGTTTTCTTTACAGGAATGCACGGCTGCATATTACAGTGATGGGTTTCCTGCTGTGGAAACATCCTGCTAAGCCTTGAGGTGTAAGTGAATAGGTGCCCAAGTAATGGTGGTGTGAGGGATCCCATCTTTTGGCTACTAAAGGGGGCATTGAAGCGACTGTCTAGTTCTTGGCGTATGACTCTGGGTCTGTTACGTATACCTTAGCTGAGGCTTAGACTGCTGACCCATCCTAGTAGGGTTACTTTGACTGTCCCTTCAAAGGGCTTCCCCTTTAAAGAGAAGCTGCGTTTTTATTATGGGTAAAATGAGGGAGGCCTCTGGAGAGACCTCACTTTATAACTTCCCTCTGGAGAGCATCATCCTCGCAGCAAATGGAACAGGGCAGGCACTGGTCTTTCTCTGCAGACAGCGACCGCTGGTGTGCAGTGAGACCAGACTGCAGTGCTCTTTAGGAGGGGGGCAGTTTTTCTGCCTGGCCTCCTGCCGGACTTGCTTGCTGCAAGTTGTTGTGACAGACTTAGGCCCCAGAGCTCTCTTTGTTCCATTCATTCTGCCCAGGTCTAACTCATGGCTCCTGTGAAGTTACACTAAGGAGGAATTTGGTTCTTTCCAACAAATCCTCAGTGTAACAGAGCCAGTTCTCAGCCAAAGGGGCAGGGACGGTAGAGTAAGACTCCTGGAGCAGGAAAAAATAAAGTGAAATCTTGAGTGTTAATGTAATGGGTGGTGCACAATAGCCTCCTGTCTAATATTAGCTTCCTGGGATGTGACCCCTGGCATAAGAAACTAAAGGCACAAAGAGCATTTCAGCTCCTTGGCTTGCCGTGGCTGCATTCACAGCAGTCTCACAGAGCAGCAGGCAACTGAACTGTTGGTTGAAGATGGAAACTTTATTGGCAGTGTTTGCCTTTTAAAAAAACAAAACAAAATTCCATTCCACCCCCAGGAGGCACAATACAAGCAAGTTGTGTCCTGCCACCGTCGCCAAAACATCTGCCTCACAGCCAGCCCTGGTGAGGAGTGAGGCCATTTCAAACTATCATGTTGAAAAGAGCAGCAGTAAAGCCCTGTCCTGCCCTTACCTCCACAGGTACTGTGTTCCGCTTCCATCGCCGCCTCTCTAAGAAGCAGAAAAGGGTGAAAATGGAACGGGTTTTGAAAGCTGGGATTGTTTGGCTTGGAAAGAGATAATAAAAGGAAGTCTGAGATTTATTTGGAATGAGCAGTACAGGGAAGGTAGCTGTAATATGGGAGTGCTTGATGGCCCAATGAACACGCTATTTTACAGAACACTGAAAACAAGGAGCCATACGCTTTAACTCAGACACATACTGCTATGTGCCACAGTGGTTCAAATACAAGGGGGATCAGTGATGCTTTTCAGACTGACACAGGTTAAAAGGAAACAAAGTTAAAATGCCTAATGATGCTTCCTCCTTTTGTCAAGTGTAGAATCTGTGGGTGGAACTCACTCGTCCAGGTGTTGGTTGAGGCAAATATTTTGGTGTCAAAAATAAGAATCAGATGTTTATATTGAAAAGCGATAGTCTCTCCAGTCACACAGGCTTGGGTGAAAGGACAAGGGTTGTTACACTTCATGCTTCTAGCCATATAGTGCTTTTGCGGGAGACTTCCCCTGAATCGTCCATCAGGGGAGAGGAGGTTGCAATAAATGGATTGTTGGTTGGTTCAGTTATGGCAATTTTTATGTCCTAAGTACAAAACTCTATTTGTCACACTGCTCATTTTTGATACTCTGCTCGACTGTCTCCTTGATTTAAGGACTTTGAACTACTGTCTCATGCTGTTCAGATTTTGAGGTCCTCTCATTTCTGGAAAATAACATGCTTTCAACGTAATTTGTAGATCCTCAAGTGTTTTTTTCCCCATGTGCTGTTTGAGTCTGGATGCAGGAGACTGCTAGAAATCCAACCTCTTTCTGAAGTGTACCCTTAGGTATAGTTTGACTTCTGTATTTGGGAGAGAGGGGACAGCTCCTGTCAGGTCAATGGGGCTACATGTGTGGGTGGGGGCAAATTCCACACCTGCCTGAAGCTTGTGGTTTGGGGGGGAAATGCCCCTCTTACTCCTCCCCCTAAAGTACATCCATAAGAGCACCTAAATCCTTCCCCACAACCACTCACTGTCCTGCTCCTATCAAAATATTCTCTTTCATCTCGGGTGCAGACACAACCAATTGTGTAAACATGGGCCGTAGTTATGCTGGTGCTCTGGCCTGTACTGGTGTAGGTAAAGGTAGAGTTCAGTGCAGGCCTCTCACAGCTTGTTGGAAACAGTCACCCAGGGAACCAGATTAGAAAAAACATGTCAGAGCAGAGGAGTGAAATGATCCTCCCTCTCTCAAACACAGCCCACTTCCTGTGGGTTAGTGTCAAGCAGGTCATGCAGTATAGTCCAGGGTACCACCAGGTGAGTGAGTTCTTGTCCCAGTTCTGCCATGGAGCTGTGGGGTGAATTCAGTCCAATAGCTGCCCTTCTCTGTACCTCTTTCCCCTCTATTTAGGCCTTTCTTAAAGAGCTTACAATTGCTCTATGTCTGACTCTGTCATACAGGGCCTAGCATAATAGGGCCTTGATCTCAGTGTCTTTAAGTGCTACAGATAAACACATCATAATGAACCAAGGTGGGCAAAGGAGAGAGATGTGTGTATCACTCACACACACACAACTGTCCTGCAGGAAGGAGAAATTGAGTGGGTTTTGTTTGTTTGGTTTTTTTAAAGGGAAATGTGCCCTTCCCCTTTGCTTAATAATCCCCAGGGCTGAGGGCTCAGCATTCTGAGCAAAAAAACTTCAACTCTGAGACTGGCTTCACCTCTTTGTTTGGTAGTGCCCTGGTTTGCTGACTTTTCGGCCATATTGCAATTCCATTTCTTTACTCAGGTGTTTCCTGAGGGCTTGATTTTCATGGTATTATGGTAGCATCTACAGGCTCAGGGCCTCTTTGTGCCAGATGCCATGTGCACAGTAACAAGGCAATCCCTGTCCCAAAGGCCAGCATCTCTTAGTGGGAGGATTATTTCCTTGGAGGGTGGGGTGAGTTTTCAGCTTATCCAATGGATGTTGATTGGTTTGGTGCAGTGGACGGGAAGGTTTTCTGCTCACAAACTCGTCTTCATTCCTGGCTACTTCCATATCTATATCTCCTCAAGCACTTGGAACTGCTGTCCCATGCTTCCTGCTTCCAGACATGGGTGATTCTGGGGTTTAAAATGCTGCAGCAGCCAGTTGACCTCTGTGTCAACACAGCATCTTCCCTAAAAGCACTGGGGCAGTGTTAGGGCAACAGCCCCACAATGACAGAAAGAGGCATAGTTAATAAACCAAGTCTGCTATGTCTTCAGCAGCGCCTCCAGGGCTCCAAGCACGTGCCTGGGGCGGCAAGCTGTGGGGGGCACCCTGCCGGTCCCTGCGAGGGCGGCAGTCAGGCAGTCTTCAGCGGCGTGCCTGCAGGAGGTCCGTCGGTCCCGCTGATTCGGCGGTAATTTAGCAGCGGGTATGACAAAGCTGCGGGACCAGCTGATCTCCTGCAGGCAAGCCGCCGAAGGCTACCTGACTGCCATGCTTGGGCCAGCTAAAAAGCTAGAGCCACCCCTGTATGTCTTCCATCCCCAGTATCCTTTTCCTCTTTAACATACCCTTCTCCTATAACAGCTACACCCTATTCCATTCCTATCTCAAAGGATGGAGGCGAAAAGACGAGACCATGTATAGCTTTAAAAGTTTAAACAAAACTCTTGGAACTGACCAGGTGTGTATTTCCCCATCACTGAGCAATGGGCTTGCTGTTCTAACCCCTCCCTTCTCTGGGTTGTCGCCTTCAACTGAAGGGGAAGGGACTTTGTCTTCTTACAGCCTGCAAAGGGCTACGCCTACCAGTTGCACTCAGCTCAATAATACAAACTCAGTTGTGTTGTTTTGCCTGAAGGGCTTGACTCATGCGCTTGCTTTCCACAGCTGACCCTTCCTTATCATCCCGAGATGGCCAGATAGTTTCAGTAGATGGTGCTGTAGAACAAGCTACCAAGCCGCTCCACTGCTGTCGTTTCAGCGAGATGGTAGCAAGTTGGCATCATTTTAGCCTGCAGCGTATAACGGCAGCTCAGACATTCAAGTTCCCTGGACTTGAGTGAAGAAATATAATCAAGAAATATAATCATGAACTATAGGAGCCCAGTAATTTCCATCTGCAGGACTGGATCAGATACCTTGACTGGCAGAGTTCTTTGCGGGGATTAAAATTGCATTACCACTCTTGGGTTCAGATTCTGCTTTAAAGGTGCAAGGTCTCGTACCCTTTATTTGTGTTTTTAGGATCTGACCCAGGTTAGTTTGACTTCTTTTTGTTAGCTAGGAAGAGGAAAGAAAGAAAAACTTAAAAGTTAATATTAATATCAGTTACATAAAGAAAAGGGGAAACAATGAGAGTACATAGTTTATAATGTCACCAGACCAGTTGCTTAGGGCCAGATTCTGCCCCTCTGAATCATGATGAGGAATGTAACGCCTTGCTTTCCGAGTAGCCCTACTGAAATCCATGGACCTCCTTTCAGAGTAAGGTACTACTCAAGATGAGCAGCAAAGGGACAATCTAGCCGGAAGTAAAGCTAGGAAAACTGTCCATAGGGTTTTGTCAGACTATGGGCTAGACCCTCAGTTGTTGTAAATTTGGTGAAGATCCAAAGCCATTGTAGCTACACTGCTTTAGACCAGCTGAGGCTCTGGCCTAGAACTTTTTAAATGTATACTGCATATTTCCCCTTGAGATGGTTACGTTTGTGTTCAGAAACATGTTATAAAACCTCTGAAAATTGTCAGCTTTCAGGGCCAGATCTTCTCCTGGTGTAAAGGGTGTGACGAACTGGGAAAGTTCTTAATGTTTTCTCTGAGTACTGTGTTGGTGCCTCAGTGTCCCCTGTGCAGTTCTTAAGTATCTGGCAGAGCAAAGGGCCAGTGCACCTAAATGCCTGGCACTCTGTCTCCTAGCAACTGATGGCCTGGGCCCCTCCTCTGCAAAGGTGCCAACTGAAGGTGTTGGAGACTAAGAGATCAGGTGACCTCCTGGCCCGGGAAAGGGGCTGAGCAGAGAGGAGGGGCTGTTAGTCTGGAGCTGGCTGGGGTCAAGGGTGGAGGGCAGACCTGGGGATCTGGCTCACTGCCCCCCAGAATGGACCCAGCCGAGGGGTCCGGTTCGCTGTACCTACAAGCTCTGTTTTAGACCCTGTTCCTGTCATCGAATAAACCTCTGTTTTACTGGCTGGCTAAGAGTCACGTCTGACTGCAAAGTGGGGGTGCAGGACCCGGTGGCTTCCCCAGGACCCCGCTGGGGTGGACTCGCTGTGGGAAGCACACGGAGGGGCAGAGGATGCTGAATGCTCCAAGGAGAGACCCAGGAGGTGAAGACGTGGGAGCTTCTTGCCCTGAACAAGTCTGCTCCAAGGGAGAGGAGGCTCCCCAAAGTCCTGCCTGGCTTGGTGGGGAGCAGTTCCGGAGCATCGCCCGGGGACTCCGTGACAAAGGGGCATCACTCTACTGAAGCCAATGCAGCTACGCTCATTTTCCAGCTCACCAGCTGAAGAACGGGCCTTTAATGTTAAACATAACAGTTTACTGCAGTGCTGCCCTGTGAGTACATGCAATCCTGTAAGTAATAAAAATAATGATCCTTTGCAGTAATAAAAATAATGATCCTCCTAGTATGGGGTGGGGCTAGAAATATAAAGGGGAATCTCAGCTTTTGTCACCCAAAAAAGGGCAGGGGGGTAGCCTGATTCCCAACGGCTTTAAGGCCCAAGGCCAGCGGGTATAACAGGCATGGGGAGGCTAAGCCTCCCCTGGTGCAGCAGCCACGGAACCTGCAGCCAGACACCTGGGCCATGGTGGCCCCACCTCTTCCCTTTCCTTCTCTGCCCCTTCTCTGAGGCCCCCACAGCCTGCTACTGCTGCCTGGTGAGTCTTCCTCCACTCCACCCCCACTTCTCCAGAGGTCCCCGCCTCTTGCTGTATCCCTCCTCCTTAGCCGCCCTCACCCGTGGGCATGAGGAGGGGGTGTGGTGAGCGGGCAGGGGTGGTCTTGGTCTCGCAGTGGACAGGTGGGGAAGTGAAGAGGGACACGGTGAGTGGTGGGGCGGGGGGCTGGTGGGTGGAGTGTGGGCGGAAGAGACGGGACAAGGAGCTATCATCCCCCAAATTTGGACCACTAGCCATACCCTTACGATGTACAGCAGTTTTCAAGATCATACGGATTTTAGATTACTTACAAAAAACGCTACAATTCAACAGTGAGAAATTTTATGTCTACACTGCAAAAATAGATGTGTCCTTAACTCAGGTTAGTTAACCCATGTTGGCTAACTTGGGGTAAAAGGGTAGTGAAGACACAGCAACTCAGCTTTTAACTTGGGTTAGCAGGTGGAGTTCAAGCCCATAGAACAGATCTTCACTGTTACTGTAACAAATGGTTCACGCTGCTATTCTAGGCCTTGTCAACAATGGGGAAACTTTGTGAAACTTTCAGCATCACCAGTGTTAATGTAGCTAGGTTGCCAGATGGGTTTGAAACATCAACCCGATTAGACTTCTTTTGAGTAGGTAAGGGGAGACGATGTTAATCATGCTTCTGGTAGCTGGCAGGCAATTTATATCAGGGGTCCCAATGTTGCTACCACCAGCTAAGCCGAAAATTTCCCTAATGCTATCGGGGCCACAGAGCGGTTACGTGATTGTTCTGCCACGAACTCATTGTGGGACCTGGGACAAGTCCTTTAAGGCTGGGTTTTGCGAATCTGAAAATCCATTTTAATCTCTCTGCGCCTCAGATCACCCACTTGGAAGTGCCTTTGCAGGTCTGCTGTGAGGCTCCGTTGGTATTTTGTGGGAAAGGTGACGTATAAATGCATGTTTTTATTAGTAATATGACCTCTCGGTTAGTATTGCCTCTTCTGTTATAAAAAGGTGGCCTCGTCCCTCCGCTTGCCCATCTTCTGTGTAATAGAAGGGATAAGTGCTTATTGCTATGTTTATGTCCTTTTACAGCTGTCAATCAGACATGGCTGGGTTTAGGAGGGTTGTTTCGGTTTTAACGTTGGTATGTTTGTGTTTTGCTGTCACTATTCAGGAGGTCCTATCTGTCTGTAATTACTGGTCTATCATTGTCTTAGCATGAAAACATCTGCTGTCTCCTAGCGATGCCCACTTCTCCCCAAAGCTCCTATTTCGTTTGAGAGTTTTATGGATCATGTTGACTTCTGTTTTCCATAACATCTCATGCATCTCCGTGTACACAGCTGTTTCTCTCACATTCCCATCTCTCGCCATCCACCTCTTTTTCCATCAGCAGCTCCAATGCATTCAAAATTTCACTCATCTGCTTATCAAATCAATATCTTGCCTGCCACCTCCTCTGTGTCACTAATCACTGTAAACATACTGGCTTTGCATCTAGCGGCCAAGCCTGTTTTCTCCTGTCACCAGAACTCGTTTTCCAGCTCACGACTGAAGTCTTTGTTCTTCTAATTTAACATTTTTAAGTTAATTTTCTGAGGCTTTTTGTTCTGATTATGTTGCACTCTCTGCTAGCCTTCGATTTAGATCTCTCCATCCTGTGACTCTCTTTCTATATTGTGCTGGCAGTACAGCATTTGGGGGCAAGCGTAGAAAGTCAGCATTCAAGGTGAAATCGCTGCCGTCTGGCTCCTTCATTTCTAGAGTTTTCCTCGAATCAACAGTCAAGATTTTTAGCCTCTGATATCAACAAACCCATTAAACCCGAGATAAAGTACAGTTTCCAAAATGAAAGATGGTCTTGCAGCTAGGGCACTGGATGGAAACTACTGGAAGGTCCTCAGAGAAATAGGGGGTTCAAATCCCAGATGTGCCACAGATTTCCTTTGTGGTCTTGCACTTTATACTGGTATAACTACACCCAGACTCTAGGGCTTTTATTAGTTAAAAAAAAAAAATCACACACACTTCCACGAAAATAATTATATCAATTAAACTTCCAAATGCAGAGTAGGCCTTACACCTCTGCGTCTTATTTCCCCAGCTGCAAAACACGGATAACGATACTGCCATTCTCCTACTCTTTGTCTGTCTCGTCTATTTAGACTGTAAGCTCTTTGTGACAGGGGTTGTCTTTCACTCTGCGTTTATACAATGTCTAGCACAATGCGGCTGTGATCCGGTTGAGACCTCTAGATGCTACTGTGATAAAACTAATAAACAGAAAGAAAAAGACTTTTATTCACATTAAATCCATGATCTTTGTACAGCTGAAAATGTCTGTGGCGTACCCATACCTCGAATATTACGTGCCATTCTGGTCTCCCCATCTCAAAAAAGAAATTGGAAAAAGTACAGAGAAGGGCAGTAAAAATGATTAGGGGTATGGAACAACTTCCATGTGAGGAGAGATTAAAAAGATTGGGACTGTGCAGCTCAGAAAAGTGACGACAGGGAGTAGGGGGAGGATATGATACACGTCTATAAAATCATGACTGGTGTGGAGAAAGTGAATAGAGAAATGTCGTTTACTCCTTCACGTAACACAAGAACTAGGGGTCGCCAAATGAAATTAATAGGCAGCAGGTTTAAAACAAGCACAAGAAAGTACTTCTTCATACACTGCAGAGTCAGGGAATATTGTTAAGGCCAAAAAAAGAATTGGGTACGTTCATGGAGGATGGGTCCACTGATGGCTATTAGCCAGAATGGTCAGGGACACAGCCCCGTGCTTTGGGTGTCCCTAAATCTCTGACTCCCAGAAGCTGGAACTGAATGACAGCGTGGATCACTCGATAGTCACTCTGTTGTGTTCACTCACTGTGAAGCCTCTGGCAGCAGCTACTGTCAGAGACAGGATTCTGGGCTAGATGGTCCACTGACCCAGGATGGCCGTTCTTATGTTCTGATATTAATGTCCTGTTCTTGAATGACTTTGCAGGAGTTTGGCACCTGGAGCGTCTGACTGAGGAATGGTTATTTATATGTTGAGAAGACAGAGGGGTGGCTGTTGGTAGGGAATAGAGGCGGGGATTAATGAATCATGCGATAATTTTTTAGATGAGAGAAAAGGCCCCCCACATATATCATATTTTTCCCTCTCAGGAGTATAATAATTATGCAGAAATGGCTCAGGTATTTTTATACAGATATATGCGCTTTGTGTGTGTACACACACACACACACACACACACACACACACACACACACACACACACACACACACACACACACACACACACACACACACACACACACACACACACACACACACACACACAAAATCATAGATTAAGGGATCTATTCATCCAGAAAAGAGTTGTCTGTCAGAGTGCATAGTGACTGCCTGATTCAGAAGCACAAAACACCCTTATGCACAAAGCAACACGGGGCTAAGGATTTAGCACTCAAATCCCGACGTCCTCATGCAGGCAAAGCTCCCACTGCAGTTACCATAGGCTTGGAAACCCCCTGTTGAGCTGACCAGCTCCTCTTTTGACTTGCACCTGCATGGGGAACAAAATAACAACGCCAGCACATTGTGTGTTATGGGAATGTGCGCTGGTTCGCTGAAAGCTCTGAGAGGCCGACGAAGGAGATTGCCCTACGTCTGCCTGCTGTGGGGTTTTAATCCCTTGTCTCTGAACTACCTAGGCAGGCAGGATACTGGACTAGATGGATCTTGGTTCTGATCAGTCTGGCAACTCCTGTGTTCCTAAGCCAGTGAGAGTTTTGCCTGAATGATGACTGAGACTAGTGGGGGGAAAGGCCAGGTAGGAATGAGTTTTGCTGTGTTCTGTGCATCAAGAGAGAATGAGCGTTGGGGAGGTGACACTAATATTTAAACACAGGATTGGCCCCAGTGCAGAAAAATATACCAGAGAGGACCAGTGGGGGAAGAAAACACCAGAAGGTTCCCTTCCCAGATTGTTCCCTAGCAGGTAGAGGGTTTGCCCGGCTGCGCCCTCCCCACCCCATGGAACACACATGGTGGAGGTCGATTGCCCCAATCTCTGGATCCCCCAAGATCTGTTGCAAGCTACGGTCATCTGCACAAAGTCCCTGCATGTCTTCCCAGTGCCCCTGTCAGCTCAGCTTAGATGGAGACATGCCGTCTGACTGACTCCCCCTGGCTGCTCTCCTGATCTCTGACGTAGAGAAGTAAATACAGGCTCAGCTATATTAACTTGGAACCAGACTGGCCATTGGGTCAGCGAGGGAGGATGTAGCTCGCTTTTCTAAGTTGCGTGCAGGGCTCTCCCAGTGGAGGACTCATGGTATGGAAACAGTACCGTCTGTTGAGACAGGATGGATGACAATCCAGCTGCAGTGAGGAGTATCAGCCGGCTGTATGGGTGTGTGTGTTGGAACTTTCATAGACATCTTTGTTAAATCAACTGATAAGAATAGAAGAGCTATCATGCAAAACAAGCCAGTGACTCATCTAGATCTCCATCCTGATGCTAACAGTGGTCATGACAGGAGGCTTCCAAAGAAGGCATAAAAACCCTTGGGCGGCACCTGCAGCATGGCCCAATGCACTAGGCACTGGGCAGGGAGTCAGGAGATTTTGGATTCTAGTCTCAGTTCTGGCACTGACCTGCTGTGTGACTTTGGACAAGTCATTTTACCTCTGTATGCTTCAGTTGCCCATCTCTAAAACGAGGATAATGATACTGACCCTTTTTTTTGTTTGTTTTTTGGTCAAGTGCTTTGAGATCCACTAATGACAAGTGTGATATAAAAGCACAGCATCGTTATCATGATCATTATTATTATTATCACATGCATTCGGGGGGAGAAGGCGTGAATTCTTCCTTTTAACTAGCGATAGGGCTTGGTTTGGCTTCAGGCTGTTTGTTGGTTAATGATGTCTGTCTGGATAGGTCAAGCATGAGCCAAGAAAATTGGAAACACATGGGGAAAAATATTTTTATGAATATTTTCCCTCACAATTATTTGAAAATCATTGGAATTTATTGAGGTTTTTCTGAAAGCATCCAGTCCAACAAAACAACATTCTCTCCTGATTGCGTTTTATAGCTCTGATAGTCCAGTTCTCCCTTTCTTCTGGCTTCTCAATTCCCGCCCCCCAAAAAAATATCCATTTGCGTTCACATTTTCCCCCAACAATGTCTCCAAAGAATCACAAATATGTAGTATGTGTCCCGACGCTTGTATTTTAATAGCGCGGAGCAAAACCACATCAGCACAGTCAATTTCACATTTAACACATTATTGCTATTTAAAGTGCAGAGGTATAAAAATGATTGGCAATCCAGCTCTTCCAGAAATCACAGGCTGCTGCTGCTTGCCAGATTATGATTTTTTAATATTGGCTGCTTTGTACAGTCATTCCCTCACCTTTGACTTGTAGATTTTTCCCTACATCAAAATAGCAAAATCTTTTTTGGTCATAACGGACACATCGCTTGCTGCTGAAAAGAAGTAATTACCATTTGAAAAACATAAATCTGCTGAGTGGTTGGTCAGTTCGCTCCAGTCTGAGCAACCGTTTGCATTTCCCCAGCCTTGCAAAATCCTTTTCACCTGGGGCAAGCTACTTTTTTTGATGGGCAAATAAAATACCATTTGTTTTCTTCCCCCCGTTATCACTGTGGTAAAGAGACAAGAAGTTGATTTTTGGCCCTGGGGTGCTAGCTTACAAACAGGATGAAAGATTTTGCTTCCTCTTTGGTATAGCAGAGATCCACATTTGAGCGCTCTGCTGAGCTGAAAGGTATTAGGCGTGTGTCAGGGCTGGCTACAGGAGAAAGTTGCACTGGTCTCATGTAAGGTGTGATTTTAATCTGATATGGCTAAACCTTTGCAAGGCCCTATGTGGACACACTTATTTCTATTTAAGCCAGGCTTATTTTGGTTTAGTTCAAGTTGTTTAGGAATCAGTTTGAGCTGAACAGAAATAGCCACTTTTCCACCAAATAAGGCATTGTCTTCACTGCAGAAGAGGTGTGTTTATACTCTGAGATAGCCAACTCGTGTAAAATCCTAGCGGAGACAAGGCACAGAAAGCTTTTACCACGATGCCTCTAGTCGAGGTAACGCCATACCCTGCACCTGGGGGTTGCAAGGACTAGCTACATCAAGGTAAAAACTACAGAGCCTGCTATCTTGATGTAAAAAACACACCTATTTCTGCAGTGAAGATCCAGACTAGGAACGTTCACACAGGAGTTTGCATTTGTTCTGTTAAATCAGTTGAAAGTGACACCTTAGTGAAACCAAGGCAACTTTCCCAGTTAGACAAGGCCTCCCTGCTTTTGTCTTCCAGTGAGAAGAAAAAAATGCAAATTGTTCCAACAGCGATGCCTGTTGATCAAGGAGGCTAAGCCTGGAAGACAGGTTCTCTCCATAATATTTTATTATTGTATAATGACCATTATCTTTACCTTCACCGGGGGATTGAACCTGAGATCTCCCAAGCTAAAGCATGAGCCAGTAAGTCCTTTAGCAGGCAGCTCTCGCAGATTCATATCCTTCGTGGATTGGGCACATAGAGGGTCTTGCCTAGTCTGTTATACCTGGACATGGTCCATAGTGGGGTTACCATTGGAAATATCACCTTCCAAGATGGCAGGAACTAAATCTCACCATACCTCTGCTGCAAAGGTCCCCAGTATCTTCTGCATGGCTGTCAAAGCTGCCTTCATCTGAAAGGTAGATAGTATGATCCAATGTATACGACATTGGTGTAGCAACTGGGATAGCTGGGTTGGATTCCTGGCTCTGCCATGGATTCACTTCATGATCTTGCACAAGTCACTTTGCCTCCAAGTGCCTCAGTTTCCCCATCTAGAATATGAGCATCATGATGTTGACTCTTAAATGTGAAGAGTACTTTGGCTGAAGGGAGGCATTTAGGTTGTCAGTGTTATTCATTTCTTTTTACAGTGGCCCTGCTATGAAGTACCAGCGGGAAGAGAGCAGTTGTGTGAGGTTAGGGAGGCCTGATGCTAAAAAGGAAGTGCCCCCCCGGCTCCCGACATGCTGAGTTTGTTTGTAAAAGCTATTGAGAAAATGAGGTGTGTTTCTGCCTGTGCTGTCGACCCGTGTTTACTGCAGGGAGCACTGGGACCGAGCGAACACACTTAGCAAAGTGACATTAAACAGCGGCCTTTTCCTTTTCTAAAAATACCTTTTCTCTTTTGTTTCCAATGAACAACAAAGGAGACAGTAAGACGTAGCCAAGAGCTGCAGGATGGGATTTGCTTACTCTCATTAAAAGCCGGAAAGCATGGTCCCTTCTAACATACGAACGATGCCCCCCACTCCCTCCTTAGAGCTGAAACTCCCATGCAGCCCATCGGAGTTTTGCTCCTGTCTGGTGTACGCCCAGCTCATGAGAGCCTTTCATATTTCCAAAGTGGGTTAAACTAATTCAGAGCAAGGTAATCTTACTCCAGAAGAAGAGTGTCCACACATGGAGCTGTTACGGAATAACTCGTGTAGACAAGCCAGTTGTCAGCCCAGGCCCAGGGCACCGCTGCTGCCATGGCACATGCAGTGCCCTGCGAGTGCAAGACAAAGATCTGGAGCAGCCCAAGCAACACTGTGGTCAGATGCGCAGCTGAATGGGAAGCAGCAGGCACTGCCTGGCCCAGCTGAAGGCTTGGTCTGTGGGTCAATTGGTACCATCACACCCAGAGGTTGGGAACCATGTTTTCAGACTGAAGCCAAGGACAACTGAAACATCAGTTTATTCTGCATTATTGCATCAGGGCCTGTGTGTGTATTTCCCCAGTGGAGCTTTCATTGCCAAACTCTGCAGCTCCACTGCGACTCCGCAGGAGACAAGGACAATCTATGCAGTAGCCCCTTGTCTGCGCACCGCTTCCTGACTGCCTGCCCACCCCCCAACACCTGCTCCTTGAAGTCCCTGCCACGGGATGCCCTGGCTCTAACTGCTCCTGGGGAGGAGATGCAGGGGGGACATTGTTCCCTGACCAGAGGGGATGCCACAAATTACTGCAGACTCTGAGCCTGAATGTCCTGTAACTTGCTCCTATAAATGGGGAATAACCTCCCCTGAAGTCATTGGAATTAGGCTTGTGTAAGTGAAAGCAGAGGCAGCCTTCTCTCTGTAGTAACTTGCTCGAGTTTGCCCCATATATCTGGGGTGGAGAAAGTAACCTCTTATGGCTCATGGCTGCTCCTACTTCTTTGTCCCTAAAGATGGATTTGGATTCCTGCAGAGGCCCCGCAGAAGGCTGCCCGTGGGGCTGAAGGCGGGTTGGATAGAGAGTCTGGTGGAGGTAGCGGTCCCCATATTTGCACTTCGCCTGGCCTGATCTGACACGCTGGCTTCTTGCCACTTGCGGAAGGGATTAGCTACTTCATAACATCCAGACAAGATAATCTCTCCAATTTTGCCTGGGAAAAGTCCCTGACAAAGAGCAGCAAAGCTACAATAATGCCAGATGAAACTCTAATCAAGTTTGCCTTCTTATTTATTTCTCAGCGAAGTGTGGGTTGGGATTCTTTTCTGCATTTCATTTTTCTTGGGACATGAAGGCTAAATTTATCCTCCATATTCTAAGTCAGCATCTATAATAAACTACAGCGACACAGGAAGGTAAGAAAAGGAGGGTGGAGGTGGGGAATTTGTATAAAGGTTTTTAAAACTTTTCCTTTTAAATGTTTTTTTAAGTGAAAAGTCCTTCGTTTTCAGCAGTGCTGAGCACCTGCACTACTATTGACTTCAACCTGACCGGTGGGCTCTCAGCACTGGATATCAGGGCCATAATGCTTGGAGATAGCAAAGTGATCATCAAAATAGTCCAAACACAAACAGCCTGTGGTAGAATTATTGTTTGTAATAGAGTCCCTGGAGTGCAAGGTGCTGTACAAACACATAGCCAGAAACAGTCTCTGCCCCAAAGAACTTAAAGCCTAAATAGACAAGACAGACACAGGACGAGAGGGAAAAACAGAGATGAAGTGACTTCCCCAATGTCCTGTAACAGTTAAGTGCCCCTAACAGAGCCCAGGTCCCCTGTCCATTGGATCACACTGCCTCTTATTTGTGCCCTGTTTCTGGGACTCTCTCTCAGTTCATGCATTGCTTAGCAATAGGTCTCTGCAACCAGGCTGTTTGCAGTATTCACATGTGGGTGACTCTTTCTGTTACGTTATGCCTTTGAGGGCCCTAAAAGCCTTTTTATTCCCTCTTAGGCCACAGAATGTTGGGCTGGGTGATTCTGACAGCAAAAGGGCAACAGTACTACTATTGATGGGTATAACAGTGCTCGGAATGGATGCTCGGCCCTGCACGGAGACAGGTTACCCCCCCCCCAGAATAAGAACTATTATTCAGGTCAGATGAGGAGTGACTTGGAGGAGAGATTCCATCTTTCTGAGTCAGAAGCAGCATTATCCAAGGGGCTGGCCCTCATACAGCCTATGGGCCCCGTGAAGAGATTAGGTGGATCTTCTAACAGGAAAATCAATACAAGGAAATATTTGGAGTAGATTGGTGTGAGCAAGGCAAAAGGCCCATCTTTGAACAGCCACCAAGACTCTTTTCAGAGGAGTAGCCGTGTTAGTCTGTATCAGCAAAAACAACATAGCCCACGAAAGTGTATGCCCAAATAAATGTGTTAGTCTCTAAGGTGCCACAAGGACTCCTCGTTGTTTTCACCAAGACTCTGTTGCTCTAGGTTAGAGTGTCTGGGTGGTAATAGAAAGGTGGCCTCTTTGTCAGTTTTTCAGATGTGGGACTTGTTGCCACAAGAGGCCATTGAAGGCGAGAGTTTAGCAGGATTCTGAAAAGGATGGAAAATGTATAGGGGCAACAGAATATCTGGGTTACCGTGCAAGCCGTTCAGAAAAGATAGAAACCCTCAGGCTCCACCCTCTAAATAACTGTGGAGAAGAAAGTTTCTCTGTGGACAGGTCATCCTATTAGCGCCTGTCGCAGGGTTTCTTGCGCCTTCCTCTGCATTGGCCGCTGTTGGAGACTGCATAATGCACTAGATAGGCTAGTGGTCTGATCTGGTAAGGCAATTGCCAGGTTTCTTTGCTGTTACCCTGGCACAGCACCCAGCTCAGTGGGGCCCCAATCCTGATTGGGACTTCTGGATCCTATTGTTCTTGTTATGGTACCAGAAGGGATTACAGGTCAGAAAGAACTCAGGAAACACACCTCACCCTTTAGCTTTTAGGGAAGACTAGGCTTGCTGTAGTTATCCCTCTATCCAACAAGAAAGGTGAATCAAATCCACTGAACCACACTTTAGTTACCCACCAAATACTACTTGGCTCCCACATATTGCTGATTCAACAGCAAGAGTGTGCATCAGGTATACACCTCTACCCCGATTAACACAAATTCGGATATAACGTGGTAAAGCAGCACTCCACGGGGGAGGGGCTGCGCACTCCGGTGGATCAAAGCAAGTTCGATATAACACGGTTTCACCTATAACGCGGTAAGATTTTTTGGCTCCCAAAGGACAGCACTATATCGAGGTAGAGGAGTATATTGTAAGGAGGAAGGAAGGTTCAGAGATTTGCCTCAAAAATACCGTGATGGAGTTGGTGTTATTAATCTTCCAAGTGAAATTTCCTGGACAGATTGAACTTAAAATAGTCTATCCAGTATCTTCACTGTAGCCTATTTACCCTGATAATAGATAGATGAAGAAATCCCATAGATGCCTCAATGCCTGCATAGACCTCAATATGTTTGCAATGCTTCCTTCATACAGGTGATTAAACTATTTTTCAGCAGGGTAGAATAGCACTGGCCTTAGAGCCTCAAGAGAGATGAGTGATAGTGGTGGGTCAGTACAATACAAATCATTTTTATGCACTGTCCTTCATTCAAAGCAGATGTGTAACAAAGGATCAGAAATGAGAGGGTGTTTTGGGGGAAAGAGCTTTACTAACAAAGTAAAAGCTCTAAGATCTCCCTTTAGGAGGAATAAAAGATGCCATGAGAGAAAGATCCTCTTCTTTAGCATCGGTGAGCAGCAATAGCATGAAGGTTATTGACAAGCCAAGAAGCTGGTGGTCCAGGATGCTGCCAGATTCTCCACTCCATTCCATCCACTTTGCACTGTTGGCACAAAGCGGATGGATTCCATTTGGAAATGGCCCATAGAGAATATCTACTGCTAGTATCAGATCCTGCACTAGTCACCCTTCCTAACACCGTGATGTGTGGGACAGGCAGGGGGAAAGAGAGACATGGGCAGGAAGCCTGGGGAGGAGGGGGAAGGTTGACAGATGCTCTAACCACCAGTGAAGAAAGCAATGCAAGATCAGGACGCTGTAACTGGCTGCCTGACGGTCCTCTGTCTCCCTGCACTGGAGAAATGAGGCCTGATTTTGAGGCAGAGATTTTGGGATTGCCCTTCGTGGGCTACAGCTGTTAATGTCTGACCCCTACCCATGGCTACACCTTTTTGGAGGCACAAGATCAGTTGCTTTGACTGCCTAGGATATTGGGTGACTACTGTCCTGTACCCTTGCTGTGGCCAGGAACACTCTGGAGAGAGATCATTGTTTTGTAGTTTAACTTGTAATTGAATGTACTTTATCAAAGGCTGGGCAATTTAGGTGATGCCGCCTTTCTACAGTTAAAAGCCCAAAGAAAAGCAGTGACTTTCTGGTGGGAGAATGATCAGGCATTATGAGGGTATTTTCTGCCTTGGTGACCAGTGCAACTTAATGTCTCAAGTGCTCCTCAAGTTGTCCCTGGACTGCAGTTGTTTAGGTCTAGGTGGAAAACTAATATTCCTCGCTCCAGATGAAAGTCACTCCAGTGCAGATGCTCAGCACCAAGGACACAAGCGGGATTGAAGTGGTGCATAAGCTTTGTGCTGTAGCTCTGCACGGGGGTGAATTTCAGACGGCTGCCCACATACTCCTAGATACACTTGGACACACTGCAATAGGTGGCTGGTGTAGTTCCTAGTGGACAGGTGCTAAATGACAACCTGGTGGCCGTTTCAGCAGAGACAACAGGCCTTGGAGATTGAGGCCAAGATTAAAAATTTAGGACCCTAAAGTTAGAGTCCTAAATCTGTATGTGGGCACTTTGACCATAATCTAGCTAAGCACTTAATGTTCAATTTATTGGTCAGTGGGGACAACTCATGGGCTTAAAGTTAAGGCTGTGCTTAAGTATGTACCTGCATCTGGGCCCTGACTAAATGGCCAAAGTGCTGAGCACCCTGCAGCTCCCATTGCAATCCCGTGGTATGCTCAGCACTTTTGAAAATGAGGCCTCTTGCTTAGGCCCCTATATCCATATTTAGGCACCTAACCTTAGACTCCTGTTTTAGAAAATTTTGGCCTGAGCTTTCTAGGCAACACGTGTCCCCATTGGCAAGGAGGTGTGTTGAGGGACATTTGCGCTGTTGCAATCCGTACCTCACCTGTTCTGTGGATAAACAGAGGGCATCCGTTTCCTAGGAGGCCAGTCCCATGGCTGTATTCACGCTACAAAATGTAAGACACCCCGGTGGGCATTCCATTGTCTTCAATCTGCTCCGGAGATCATCCCCCCCTTTAAATAACACAGCGTGGTGAAGCTTGCCAAGTCTTCCAGGCGAATAACAACAGTTCCCCGGAGTTCTAATAACTACACAGCTGATCCTAACCATGTGTGGGGGGGAAAAATCCACCAAGTTTGAAAATAAATAGGGTAAGTTTCCAAAACTTTTAAAAATAATAAATTAAAATGTACTGGCTGTCCTGAACATGTTCTTGCTGGCTGACGTTACGATAGTGATTGGCTGACATTATGTGAGAAGAGCAATGCATCATCGGAGCACTGCTGCACCGATGATGCACTGGGTTAATACATCACCAGAGCAACGGAGCTTTAATGATGTATTACTCGAAAATGGCTCCAGCCCAGAAGAACAAGTCCAGCAGACTGTCCATTTCCATTTATTATTTTACAAAACTTTCAGAGTTTTTTCTCTATTTTTTTCCCCCTGAAAGAGCACTGCCGATGAGCAGTGAGCTGTAGAATGGCATCCTAGAATCCTTGAGGTGTGGATCTTGAATAATATGGAGACTTGGATCTGGGAAAAACCTCTGCATGCAGAGAGTGTCGTCTTCTGCAGATTCACTGCATGCTTAGTCCACATCTATGCACACAAGTTGCACGGGTTTAATTTAAGGGGGTTTTCAAACCAACTGAGTTAAACTGGGTGAAAAGCCTGTATAGACACACCAGTATTGCCAAGCCCAAGCATTCAAAAACCATGAGACGGTCTCAAAAAAATCAGGAGATTGGTTTAGAATCATGATATTTTTTAAAATGTCCTTCGCATTCCTTTTATTTGTTTCTAGTGCCATGGCCTTTGGGGTTTGCATTTTCAAGCTTCTCTCTGCAACCACAAGGACTAGAAACTTACTTTTAAAAAAATGACAGCTGAGATTTTCACATAATAACTTGACTCTAGGCAGCGGATCTTTGTGAGACACCCCAAATATCGCAAGACTCGGAATCAAATCTTGAGAGTTGGCAACACTGAAATTTGGTTTAAGCGTGGCTTATTTTAGTTTCGTTTTAACCTGTTCCTAAGGGTTTGTCTAAACACAGAAATTGCATCAGTTTAACTTAAACCTGATTTTAAAAAAATCAGTCTTGGGCTACACTTAGTTACGTCGTCTGTATGCACCTGTCACAGGTGCATGTCAATGCAGAGATACGCAGAGGACATAGGTTTTGGTATTGGCTCAGAAGCTCCAAGTTTAGCAATGCACTAAATCACCTTTAATAAGTTTTTCTTTAAAATAAAACAATTACAGTTATTTCTGTTGCTTGATTAAAAAACCTCTAATGACTCCAGCTGAACTTTGGCCAAGAAGGTACAAATATATTATGCCCGGTTGCTTAATTATGTTTACATCTAAATTACTGCTGTAGATCTTTGCTTTCTTGAAATTGATTTCCCTCTCCCATTTAATTTCATAGAACAATATGAAAGAAATGAATCTTCGTGAAAGTCTCCGGGTTCCCTAATGCAGCAGTGACTCCATAATGTTAGCTACCCTTTGTTTTTATCACGCAGAACCCCAGGGGAGTATTAAGGGAGGATCTTTGCCATCTCAGGTTAATAATCTCAGGAAACCAAATACTGCAGTAAGTCAGGAAGGTCCCAATTCAGAATTTGTTCAATCAGCTGTCCCTGAAATTTTAACCCTTACATCAGAGCTGGGGCTCTGGAATAAAAGAGTTAATCATTTGCTTGCCCAAAAGTCTAAATGAGATCAGAGTTCTGGGACAATGAGAATTTAAAGGTCTAAGTTTTAAAACTGATAAATGGAAATTATTTTTAAAATAATGATGCAAGACAGAATTGATGAGGAGGAGAGAGAGGATTGTCCAGTGGTTTGGGCACTACCCCAGGACTTAGGAGCTTGTGTTCAAGTCACTGCTTTGCCACCGAGTCCCTGTGTGACCTTAGGCAATCACTTAGCCCTAGATCCTCAAAGGTGTTGAGGCACTTAACTCTCATTGGTTTTGAAAACATGTACCTGTGAGGATCTGGGCCTTAGTCTTTTTGAGGTGCTCAAATACTGTGGTGATGGGGGGACATATACAGGTAGGTAAAGGTTGCCACAGATAATGAACAAGGATTTTTCCGAGATTCCTGCTGGGAAAATGGAGTGTAATGGGCAACGTTTCAAAGAGGCAGAGGATATGCAAACAGAATGTAGAGCAGCCATTCCATAGACCACATTCTGACAGATTCTGTCCATAGGCAGCTGCCATAAAAATCACACCCCTCCAATTCTGATGCCAAACCCTCCCCAATGAGCAGAGAGACCAATCCACTGTCCACCTACAACAGGTGTTGCTGAGAGGTTTTCTGGGGTAGAGCCTAGGTGTCAAGGGGTGGGACTTTTACGTTTATGGATATATACACTCATCCTGGTAGGAAAACTCTGTGTTGGGGCCTGCTGCAGCCCAAACCAGGGGTGCACATTGGCATTGCTAGCACACTTGGGGTGCTATAGAATAATTAATGGCTGTGTGCCCACTATAGGAGCCATTGCATCCTGAGCCTCAGTCAATGTTGGTGCCAAGTGACAGGAAAGATTTACATCTACTAGACAGAATGGGAGCATGGCTTAGACACACTCCAAGGCTTGAAGGGAAAAGGCCTGAATTCTGAAAGCATGAAACCAAATTAAGTTTTGTGGGTGCTGCGCTGCCCTGGCTGAGTCCTTGCTATCTGCTGAGCTGGGAACTGTACATGAATAGGGCACCAGTAATGTAGCCATAGTAGGTAAACACTGGCGTTTTGTCTCTACACAGCTCCTATTGCTTATCTAATCTACATTTTTATAATGATGTGGTTAGAATTAAATGATGGTGTTTCAATCTAGTTATAGCTGCATTTACCAGGCATATTTCATCTTGACTTATAACACTGGAATTTAAAATATGGCCAGAGGCCATGTGTGCCTCCTTGCAGCCTTTCCGTTTATTTACTACCCCAGGCCTGGTGACAGAGAAAAGCCGAGGAGGTGGTGGAACTCCACTGACTCCATGGACTTGGAGGAGGGCGGGAATTTGCCCCAGTATCTCCAGACTATCTGTGTGTATGATTCTTCTTGATTGTTTCTCCATTACTCCAGTGTAAATGAGAAGCAACTACACTGAAACAACACCCATTTACATGGTGTAAATGGACATAGCTCCAATTGACTTCAATGGGACTATGCTGATTTACACCAAGTGAGGATCTGGCTAAGTGGTCTTACAGAAGAATAAAACCAATGTGAGAGGAAACTCAGGCCTGGTTCACACTTAAGTTTGACCAGCGTAAATACATTAACAGGTGTGATTTTTTACCGACATAACTATACTGATAAAAGCCCTAGTCTAGTGGTAGTTATAAGGCTCTTTATAGCATTATCAGCAGTAGATGATTTAACTGGGCTGAACCAGAATAAGCTATACCTGTCTAAGGCTACGTCTACACGTAAAATACTAAAGCAGCATAGCTGCAGCTGCACCACTGTAGCACATCAGGGCACATCTACATGATAAAATTAAGTTGACCTAACTTGCGTCAGCATACAGCCGCAGCAGTATGTGCATCACCTGGGCATGTCTACGCTTTGCTCCTTGTGTCGGCGGTGCATGTCCTCACCCGGAGAAGGTGCACCGATTGAACTGTCAGTGTGGCGCATTGTGGGATGGCTCTTGAACGCCAGCAGTCACAGTAAGCAACCAGTGTCTGTGCTGGTACTGCATTGACCTGATCACATCGGCCATGACTATGCTGCACAGGGAGGTGATGTTGCTAAATAGGTGTAGAGAGGCACTTATGTTGGTGGGAGCCAAATTTAAACAAAGATCCTTCCCCAGCTACAGGCCCCAGCTAGTGTCAAGGGGCCTAGAGTAAATGAGAATCAGGCCCACTGTGTGGTAGGGTTTGCAGGATCAGGCCCCTCTTCTATATGCTTCTGAGTTGCATGGAAAGACAATGATGCTATGACCATTTACACCAGCTGAGGAAGTTCTAAAACATCCTGGGCGATTTCGTAGTGTTGTTTTCTTTGATGTGGATGTCCTGGGGTTGTGGAATGTGCTGGATCAGCAACAGAAAAGGTGCGTGGAAGTAAATAAGCTGGTTAAACTCTCCGAGCTCATTCAGTAAATACCCATAATTAATGCTGTGGTTGTTTCTATAGTGCTTGAGATGTGAGTGCCTTTTCGCAGGCTGAAATACGAAGACCAGAATGTTGCCCTGAGGAGCTTACAATCTGAATTAGATGGATAACATAACAAGCAATGGCAGCAAACTTCTTCGTGTGTCTTCTCTATTTTGTGAGCTTGTCAGGGCAGGGAACACTTGTGGAGTAAAGCACTACTCAGGGTGAACAAGGGCATCACAATCTGGCCCTTTGTGATTTAACTTAAACTTGGACGGGGTAGTCTGCAAAAGTTTCACCTTTCCCTCGCCAGCTGACTGACTACACAAAAGAAAAGATATTTCCCTTTACTCCAATTCCCAATGAGAATTGAGTCCTGATTCCCACTTAGGGTATGTCTACACTACCTGCCAGATCGGCAAGCAGCGATCAATCCAGTGGGGGTCAATTTACAGTGTCTAGTCTAGATGTGATAAATCGACCTCCAAGCGCTCTCCCGTCAATTCCTGTACTCCAGCTCTGCGAGAGGCTCAGGCAGAGTCGATGGAGCGGCAGTAATCGACTCACCACGGTGAAGACACCATGGTAAGTCAATTTAAGTACGTCGACTTCAGCTACGTTATTCACGTAGCCAGGGCCGGCACCAGCGCAGAAAGCAGGTGCTTGGGGCAGCCAATGGGAAGGGGCAGCACATCTGGGTCTTCGGCACCGAGTCCCTCTGTCCTTCTCGGAGGGAAGGACCGGCCGCCCGATTTGCCGCCAAAGAATGAAGCAGCGTGGTAGAGCTGCTGCCGAAGTGCTGCCGATCACGCCTTTATCTTTTATTTATTGTTGTTTTCTTGGCCACTTGGGGTGGCAAAAAAGCTGGAGCCGGCCCTGCATGTAGCTGAAGTTGCATAACTTAGATTGATTCCCCCCCCACAGTGTAGACCAGGCCTTAGCCTTGGTTCCCTCCCTAGTACCAGAGGAGAATCTAACCCAGATTCCCATGTGCTCCTGATTCCTTCCATATTTCCCAAGGAGAATATTTCTGATTGTGAAACCATGTGGCTAGATGAGACCTTTTAACTTTATTGCTCTGACTTGCCGTAATTCTCAGTTCTCCCTCATTTCCAGGAACATAACTCATTTTAGTCCCATAGTTTCCTACTTTTTACACAAATGTGGTGTCACCCTCACTTTCACGGTTGACAATTATTTACATGACAAATAAAGCATGATGAAACAAGGCATATAGAGAGAGATTTACAGTAACTGAATGGCCCCCACAGCATTTTAAGTTTCCCGCATGATTAATTATATTTTTTGCAGCACTTATTTTGGATCTCTCTCACACATACTATCCCACCTTTAGGCTCTGGCAGCTTGAGAGGTATGTCTGAAGCTCATTACAGACTGTCTCACTCCCCAGCCAGTCTTGTTAGCGGAGGAGAGCTTGCATAACTGGTAGGATCCCAACAACCTGCCAAGTGTTGTTCTTGGTTATGAACCTTTCAGGATGTCTCACGTCTCTTTTGATCCGACTGTTGAAAAAACACATTCTGATGTTGCCCACTAGGGATTAACTAATTTTTTTCCTCCCTAACACACCTCCAGTCTTGTAAATAAAAAAATATCTACACATATAAATGTGTGTGTTTATATAGAGATATTGCATGTACACACACTCACATACATTTTTCAAAAATCCATTATAGAAGCTTTCGCCTTCACTTGCAGTCAATTTTTAGAATGACATCAAGTTGATAATGAATGTGACTTCAGTACCAAATGATTGGGCTCGCTCATTTCATTCCAGCTTCCTAAGGCCGGTTTTGAGCAAGAATGTGAAACTTGCTGTATCTATTTTAGATTCCTTCATGAAAGGAATAATTGAGATTGAGATTCTTAGTCACTTGATGCAGAAGGTCAGGGAATTAATGCTGTGTTATATCCACACCATTTGTTTACCAGGCCTTATTTTTTTGCTGTCTGTAGGGGAAAACAAATGTGCCTTGGAGAAGGTAGCACATCTTCAATGCAGCACACATCATCCAGGCTGTGAGTACAAACACTATTTGTCTTTATTTTGGGGGTGTTCCAGGGTAGTTTTGTCATCTTAATGGATTGTTAGCAATAGAAAAATAGGTATTAATATGGAAAAATAATTCGAGTGAATCCGTTGACTGAGTTGTATCATTAGTCTGATTTTCAGGAGAACTTAAAGTAGAAGATCCTTAACTAATTGTATTAGTTGTCACTCCTGGAGCATCCAAGGCTCTAAAAGGGCTTTGCTAACGTTAATTAACAGGGTGGATAAGTGAGGCAGATAAGTCTTGGTATTCCCATTTTGGAGGGGTGGAGGACAATGAGACTCCTGACATAAATGCTGCCCACAAATAATTTTGGTGAATAATTTGCACCTCCCTCACTGGTAGCAATTGTAAGCGTGCTAATATAGGCCCGGACCTATCAATTCACTTAAGCACATGCCTTCAGTGGGATTACTCGTGTGCTTAAAGTTACCTGTGTACTTAAATGCTTCATTGGATCGAGGCCATAGATAGGGTACAGAAAGCCATTTCACCGCCTTGTTGTCTAGACCTGAGCAGGGTATTGATTAAAATAATAACAACAATAACACCTAGTTCTTATATAGTGCTTTTCACCAGCTGATCCTCAAAGTGCTGTATGAAAGACGTCAGTATCGTCATCCCCATTTTATAGATGGGAAAACTGAGGCCTGAGGAAGGTAAGTGATTTATCTAAACTCAGTCAGTAGGCCAATGGCAGACCCGGGAACAGGAGCTGGGTCTTCTGATTCTAGGCTAGTGCTGTGTATGCTACACAACATTGCCTCATAATACCAGCAGAGTGTCTGCATTTGCCATCTTAGTGCTACACTATTGGTAGTAGCAGTGGAAAGATTTTAAGAAGCAAAGGTCTAGTGTCCAGGGCTCTGTCTAACCACAACATCATACACACGCATTGCACCTTCTGTAGTCATTTCCACTGGTGCGAGGTGGGCATACAACTATGCCAAATTGGAACGGCAGCACTTTGCGCTCAGGTAGGTCAGCTCTCTTCACCAGGTGCAAGGCAAAGGAAGCTCCGGTCCTGTCAGTTTAGTCAGTAACTTCTCAAAGTAATATAAGGGGCCAGATCTTCATCTGGTGTAAACTGGCCCTGTAAACAAAAAAAAACTTCCTGAAATCCTCCAGAAGATTGAACATATATGCCTGTGAGATGGTCACCTGAACCTAATCAAATGACAAGATCTAAGAAGCAACACAGTAAAACAAACAACCCTTCCTTCCCCCTGGTTTTTTAATTTCATTGATCTGAATCCTAAAATCCTACCTGGAGGAGAAATGACACATTTGAGGAAAGCAGGAGGATCTGTTTAAAGGGTTGTTTTTTTTAAATATAGAATTGCCTGAAAGTAATCAATAGAATTATGCACTGTAGCTCTGAAAAACAAAATTACCAGGGCTGTCTGTTGATTTCAAAGCCCATGAAAACAAAGCAGGCTTTGAAATCTTTCCTCACAGGGCTTTTTCCCCCTTATCTTCTAAGAGATGGTCCTGAGACTGTTTGTTTTAGTCTTCTTTTTGAAACAGTTGAAAGTGCTGTTTTCTCAATTAGAACAAAAATTCTGACTTTTAATAAGGTCAAAATAAAGTATCCATTAGGCGTATTCTGAAATCTTCGTACACAGATGATCTCAAACCATCTATTAGGACAAACTTCAATGTTCAAATAAAAAAAACAGGGCCAGATCGTCAGCAAATGTCAGTCAGTATGGCTCCATGGAAGTCCATGGCTCTGTGCCAGTTTATTACACCTATGGATCTGGTCTGTATATTCTGCAATTACCTCCTTGTTATCTGCTACCAAATCCAGGGAGTTCTTTTCAAATTCACATGGGAAAGCTGGATATACAATCGTCCCAACTCAATTAGGGCCAGATTCTGCTCTCAGCTATGTTGCTGTAAATCCCATTGGAATTAGAACTGACCATACTTGTAATGTCTTTTAATGTGATTTAGCAGCTGGAAATAAGGACAAGAACCAGCAACCTGGGAAGATTTTTAAAAGTGCTCAGGACTCACAATTGGGTTGAGAGATTCAGAAGAGACCAATGCATTAAGTGCACATTGAACACTTAGCTCCTTTGAAAATCTGCCCGTACTTTCACTGTTGGGTGCTGAGCATTTGGAATTCTAGTCCCTGAGCAGTTTTGAAAATCTTGCCCTGTGCAACCAGACAGCTGTCTACAAACCATCATCAAGGACTCTATAACCACTGCCCGAACCATGCAACTCTGAATACTGCATCTGCCGTGAAACACTTGGCAAAGCTCATCTCATGCTGTGCTTAGGCAGATAGTAAACACTGGTGGTGACACCAAGAGTGTTCCATCAACAAGTCCAATTGTTCAGAATAATAAATGCTTGTTTTAAAAGATCTTTGATTTCTCTGGAGCTCCTCGATCTGTTGTTCCTCATTGATGCTAGCTAAATAATATTTGTGGGGTGAAACTGCAGCTGAGGATAGGCAAGCCAGTCCACAGCTCAATGTTGGTGATCAGGGATTTCTGAAAGCCACCAGCCAATCAATCTCAAGAAGTTACTAAGTGAGAGATGGAACATAATGGAAGTCATTATTTCTTTCTTATTCACGAAAATGAATTATTTAGTAAAGATTTAAACCTCTTTTTATTACAATGTTGAATTTATACAGCATACAAAACATAAATGCAGATTTCTTTATGACTCTTGCATCAGAAAGACGAAGTCTCACTCTCCAGGCAGTTACAGTTAGATTCGTTTGAACAGCAAACAGCAGAGGTGGCTGTGGATATAATAGGATGATCTAGTGCAGGGCCAGGAAACCTATGACATGCGTGCTGAAGGCGGCATGGGAATTGATTTTTCAGTGGCACTCACACTGCCACTGGGTCCTGGCCACCAGTCTGGGAGGCTCTGCATTTTAATTTAATTTTAAATGAAGATTCTTAAACATTTAAAAAACCTTATTTACTTTGCATACAACAATAGTTTAGTTATATACTATAGACTTATAGAAAGAGGCCTTCTAAAAACATTAACATTTATTACTGGCACACGAAACCTTAAATGAGAGCAAATAAATGAAGACTTGGCACACCACCTCTGAAAGGTTGCCAACCCCTGATCTAGTGGATAGGGCACTGAACTAGAACTCAGGAGTCCTGGGGGCTGTTCCCCGCTCAGCTACAGACTTTGTGTGTGACCTTGGGCAAGTCACTTAGGGCAACATTTTCAGGAGCACCTAAGTCCCACTTTCAAAAACGATTTAAGCATTTAGAAGCCATTGCCTGCCAATGGGACTTTGGCTCCTAGGTCACTTGGGTGCTTTTATGAATTTTACTCTTAATCTGGTCTGTGTCTTGGTTCCCCCCTCTATAAAAGGGGGATGACTCTTCCAGGGCTTAGAGGGATGTGTGAGGCTAAAATCCATTAAAGGGGCTCAGATAATGAGGTGATGAGAGACATGTAGTAGATACTCGGGTGTAAATCTTCCCGAAGTTCAGCCCTGCTCAGATGCAGGTTTTGGGTTGTGTCAAAGGCAGGAACTTTCCTCGTCATTGGATTCAATGCTCCAGCCTTTGCCTTAGGGTAACTAGGGAGAATATGACCATTGAGCAGGCATCCCAACTCTGCAGTTTGTTAGATTATTTTTCCTAAAGTCCATTGTGAGTCTGATTTTATTTTTTTTTTAATCTGAACATTAAAAGTCCATGGAGATGAGAACAAAACATGTTGCGAAAGAGGCAACCCTCTCGCCATTAGCTGGGTTGCAGGGAGGGTGCAGTTTGAGAGTGGAGGCTGGGGGATTGGACTGTGAAACAAAATGTCATTTCAGTGGGGGGGTGCTGCCTAGCTCCAGGGGAGGCAGGTGCTGCTGTGGGAGGGGGCTGTGGCTATATCAAAAGTTGGGGGGTTTAGATAACATGATCTTGCCTCATTCCTTCAGATATGTAACATTTCTTTCCAGTCTTGTGCGAACTGTAGGACAAGCGTGATTAATCTTCTGTACTGTATTCACATGTAACAACATTATAATGCTATACCAGGGGTGTGCACAAGGGGGGGCTAGGGGCATGACCTCCCCCCCAATAATCATTGGGAGCACAGAACTCCACTAGCCCCAGGGTTGCGATAGGGGTGGAGCAAGCAGTGGAGCACAGAATGTGCCCCTTGAAAAGTGGTCAAATTTAAATTCCTGCACATGCCCCTGCACTATACTATTGGTATCAGAGTGGGCCTTTCCATACGGGCTTTACAACTGAACTGCGCAGAAGTATAGTGATGTAAATGTAGTTGTGATGAAACTGATTATAACACAGGATGGTTGGAGGACGGGGATCAAAGTGTTCTGGCACAGGTTAGATCTCATCTTATTTGAACCTGCTCATAACATGGGTTAGCCTCCTCAGCGCTGGCTGACCAAAGGCTGTTAGAACCGCTCTGGGCCACAACTGTGTTTAAATAGTCTGTAAGAACAGTTGTGTAAGTTATAAGGCCTGTAAGGTCTTAATCAATTAACAACCCTCAAAACATCCCTGTGAGGTAGATGAGTATTGTTCTCCCTATCTGGGACATGGAGGAGCAGAGGGGTGAAGTGGCTTTTTTTAAGGTCATGCAGTAAGTCAATGGAAGATTTAGGATAAAACCCAGGAGTCCTGACACCTGCTCTAAATGCTTCCTCCTGCCTGGCTCTGTACGCCCAGATCCGGTGTCGCTATGGCAGAGAGATGTTGGTGCACCTTGACTGCAACCTAGAGAGCAGAGAAGCTCGTAACTTCTGAAAATAATCCTAACATTTTACTGCCCTGTTGTTTTCCCCCATTAAAAACAAAAAACCAACCAAGAACAAACAAACAGACAAACAAAAAGGTTTTTAAACTGTACACAATCATTCCTCTGAACTACAGCACTTGTCATCTCAGATTAAACATGAATAACTAATCAACCAAACACAGATCCAGTGATGGGGAAAAAAGCCACATTGAATATAATGTGTTGGGTAGATAAAACAGACATGTTAATTTCGCTGGTATGTAACAACATTGAGACACAGTATCACATGGTAGCTGGGCCCTCTGGATAAACTCAGTCCTGAACCAGAGTAGGAGTGTCCACTCTAGCCAATTAAAGATGGCTGGGCTACTCCTGGCCCTGTAAAGGCCTGCTAGTGGGTAGTGGGAGGAGGAGTTTAGTGAGAGAGGCTGTGCTCTGAGGAGGGAAAGCTATACTAGAGTGGAGCTAACTCCTGTGGAGGGTTCTCTGGAGCAAGGGTGCCTAGCGAGACAGAGAGGGAACAGAGCTGGTCAGAACTGGGAACCTGCCAGAGGCCCCTGAGAAGGGAGAGCAGAAACCTGAAAGTAAGGATGGAGTTAACTGTTTTTCTGTTTTCTGGCTTCTGTTAAGAAAATAAACCTCTTTCCAAGAGACTGGGCATGGCAGCACTTGCTTTGGGACTGGGAAGAATCCTGGCCCAGTGTTGTGCATTTTAACTTTCCAAATTAAGGAGATAAGAGTTTGCTTTAAAATACACCTGCCAGGGGTAAGTGGCTGTGGTCTTGCAGGAGGCAACATCCTTTATACCTCAGAGCCCATTTATTCTGCTTTTCAGGTACATTGGGGCTCTGAGTTTCCTTTGCCCAGCCCCTTATATAGTCATTTATCCCTATGTAAAACACTACCATCCTCTTTGCTGCTTTCTAACCTCATGTGGGGCCATCACAAATTAATAGATTTTAAAGCCACAAGGGAGCCCAAGAATCTAGTTTGATCTTCAGTAATGTGTCGCAGGCCATTACATTTCACCCAATGAGCCCGTGTTGAGCTATCAAGAAAGGTATCCAGTCTTGACTTGAAGGTATCAAGGGATGGAGAATCCACCACTTCCTTTGGTAGCTTGGTCCATGGCTAATCACCCCTCAATATTATTTTTTTTCCTTATTTCCAATTTAAATTTTTCTGGTTTTAGTTTCCAGCTATTGGATTGGGAACTGAGGCACAGAGAGGTTAAGTGACCTGCCCAAGGACAAATAAGCACTCTGTGGCAGAGCAGAGAATTAAACTTTGGTCTCCCATGACCCTGGCTAGTGCTATTACCATTGCATGCCATCAATTAAAGAAGAATATGCATTAGGATGAATTGTGTGAAGTTTGTTTTTAACCTTTCTGTATTTGTTTGCACTGTATCTTGTTCTGAGTACAGGAGGAGGAGGCATGTTCCTTTCTCTCCAACTGGGGGGATATTTTTACTTGTTTATTCAAATACTGCATTTCCTCCACCTCCATCCAATTTCTAGTCTAAATTTCTTCGTTAGCCATGTGTCACAGTCGACTCCCTATTGAACTCTCTCTATTATTACAGGGCTCAGTTTAGTGTTTACATAGTTGCATGGACACCCACATTTATGGCTTCTTTGAATTCAGTCTTTCAATATGTGATTTATCTAGTTCTTCCTTCTTCTCTTGGGTGAGTTAATTCATTCTGTCGTAGCCACTGTCATAAGTGCTGTTACAGCAAGCCCGGGCTGCATACATACAAGCACCATGGCTGCCACCTCACCATGTACATCCAATATGAGGATTAGAGCTAATATGCCTGTCAGCTGTAGCAGTTTAGGACTTATCAGCTGAGCAAAGGAGCAGCTTGATTAGCTCAGCCAGTACAGGTCACCACTGTGCACATGAGTATGTCCAGTAGAGGGCAGTGGTCCTCATACACACACACACACTCGCTCATCATCCTCTGGGCCAAATTCTTCTCTGGCTGATGTCAGTGTGTTTTGTGAAAGGCCATAGGGCAGGACAAAATTTGGCAAAGTGAGTGGTGATGTAAGTAGTGATGTACCTTACACATCCAGGGTGAAACCTGGTTAGGAAATGGGTACAAGAGGCACAGAGGAGTCACCTGCACCAATGTGCCGTGGAAAATAGGTGTAACTGGTACTGGACTGGTATTCTGTGGGAACCAGATTGAACTCTTTGAATTTGCATTTGTAGTTAAAATGCACCATATCACTGCAGTGCTGAATTTGTTCCCAGAAATGTTGGGAGTGGTATGGGTATAACCTAAAATAGAGGCAAGGGATGACTTATCTAACACCCTCCTTATAGTTGCTGTCCCTGCTGCGATCTCCCTGTCTTCCACCCTCTGGGTATGTAAGCTACTCATTTTGTACACACAGAAGCAGGTTCTGCTCCAGTTTACACAAGTGTAAATCTGGAGTAACACCATTCACTTTAGTAGAATGATTCGAGCTTTAATGTGGTGTAAATATGGGCAGAATTTGTCTCGGTGGCACTACGGTCCCAGTCCTGCAGTTTTCCTAGCTGGCATTGTATTGCAATTCTTTAATGTCAGTGGGAGTCTTGCTTGACTATGTAATGCAGAATAGAACCCTGTGTCCGTGTCAGTGATTTCCTTATCTAGACATTTTATCATCTTAGGCCTGGGCTACACACACAAGTTATATCACTTTCACCATAATGGAATACTTAAAGCAGTGCAACTTCCAAGTGTGGACACAGTTATACAGCTCTAAAGGTGATTATGTCAATATAATAGCTATTCCCATGTGGGAAGGAGAATTAACTATATACTAAAATAAGGCACTTTTATACTAATTCAACTCTTAGCGTGAACAGGGTTGTACTGATATAATTATGAAAGTGTAAAAATCGTACTCCTTACGGGTGTTCTACCAACTCTAAAAATGTGTGTAGACCCAGCCACAAGAGCAAGAGAGGAGAGAGGAAAAAATTATGGATTCATAGATTTTAACGCCAGAAGGGACCATCTGATCATCTATTCTGACTTCTTGTATAACACAGGCCTTAGAATTTCAGCCCATTACCCCTGTGTTGAGCCCTGTAACTGGGAGGAGAGAGAGAAAAAAAAAAAGCCTTCTGCAAACAGACAGGAAATTAACGTGACGGTTGTAATAATGTTTGGTGATATTGGAAATACAAATGTCTGTGGCTTCGTCTGAGGATGCAGCAACATCATGAAGAAATTATGCAAAACTGTATGCACAAAGGGAAACTGGGAGACTATTCCTTTGTAACTGACGTGGATTACACTTCAGATAATGAGACAGGCAGTTTAGGGGCAGATTCAGGTGTCTAGATCCCATTGACTTTCAGTGGGAATTTCATACCCAGTCTTTGAAAATATCTTCCTTTATTTGGTACCTGTCTACCATATGAACTGGTTAAGAATTTGGACTTGTCACCATGAGCAGTTTTGGTGTGGCTTGGGTATGACTGTCTATAGAGACAATGAACAACATGAGCCTTCTGGGACTCTAGCTGAGGAACGTCTGGAGATGGAAGGACGGTTGCTGGGAACAACCCTTCAGGTTCAGTCAAAAAGGGGATATCGAACCATTTCAGGGCATTTCCATTCACTGCCCCCTTTTCTTGGAACAGTGGTTTCAAATGCCTCTGAGCAGTCCAAAGAGTATGGATGTATTTGTCTCTCATCTATAGCATTCAGGTACCAGAGCAACAAGTGGTGTCACTGTATCATGCCCTGGTGAGAACCCTGACTGACAAGGAGCCAGGCAGCTGCTGGGTGGCACTGGAGATTGGCTTTGGCTTGCTTAGAAAAGGAAGGATGGCTCTTAGCTAGCACTTTTCATTGTAGTTCTTTAGTGTTTTACAAAGGAGGGTTCATATCAACATCTGCATTTGACCATTGCGGTTAGCTGAGGCACAGAGAGGCGACGTGATCTTGCCTGGGGCTATGGAACAGAGTTGGGAGGAGAACTCAGATTTTCTAACTTCTGGCTCAATTTTCTATCCAGCATAAACCAGGCTTCCTCATTTGAACAGTGATTTTCGAGGTCACTAACATCAGAGGATGGTGTTTTGAGAGAGACTAGTGAGAGGACTGGTGGACATGGGCGATTTGGTCTCTAAAATAAAGTGATCATTCAATTGTGGAGAGATAAGTGCCACCACTCAGCCTACAGTGTGTCCCCTGGCTCACAACAAAACCACAGAGCAGAGTCATAACTCCTCAACTCCCTGGCCTTAGTCCATCTACCCCTCTGCCAGTCCCATGTGGGACAAAACCCACAACTGATGAGACAATACAGTAGAAATACCAGGATACTTTTCTGTCCCCTACATAGTTTTTCCCCACCTACCAGACATTTTAGCTTTTAGAGTTTGTAAAGCACTTTGAAGATGAAAAACGCTCCTTGCTCCTGTTCCCTTCAAAGGGAATAGGGGCTTGCTTAATCATTAGACATTGTAGCTGGAAACCTAAATACAAAAGTGCTGTGCCAGTGCAGGAGAACCAGACAGAAAAAATTACTATTGACAGAGTGAAACTGACCCGTCTACTTAAATCACCCAAGCTGAGTAAAACAAGCAGCTCAGATTTACACTATATTTTACAAATAATTTGACTTTTGATTCTCTATGATATTACTGGTAATACAGGTAAGATACTTTTTAAATACACGAGTCCAGATTATTTTCTTAGTTATGACTGGCTTCATTAGAGTTACTTATGTCTGAGTGCAGAATTTGTCCCAGGATTTTTATCTTGACAGTGTCCCTTTAAAATTTTGCATCATGGTAAAAAAGATTAAAGGGGCAATGTCATCTTGAGAATCATGTTTCTGTCTGGTAATTTCCCTGTGATTATTATGAAGAATATCTAAAATCTGAAAGAGGCTTAGAGAGAAAAGGATATTTCCTCTATTGCCCTCCCTTTTTCTCCCTGCCCCCGCTTTACTTTGTGCATTTGACAACTCTGTGTTTGTCAGTTTCTTTGTTTTGCTGATAGTCCATTTCAATTCCTATCTCACACAATGGCAACTTGAAGTCGTTGCTGTCAGACCTTCCTCCCCCCATTTTCCCTTGCTGTAAAGACCCTTATAAATATCAGCAGGGGAGCAGAAAAACAGTGGTACAAATATATTTTAAGAAAGAATTTATATTGTACAAAATTCAGGACATATTGTACCATATAAAGGCTGTTGTATTAGAAGTTGTTTTTTTTTTAAAGGAGTCAGTATCACAATACAAAGATTGCTGTATTAAAGAAATACTATCAATATGAGTTTTGGGTCCTGATACTGCAAAGGCTCATGCTTAAATAAACACACTCTTAGTGAGTCAAAAAGACTATTCACAACGTGTACAGTTAAGCATGTTCATGTGTCTTTGCAGGATCAGGGCTTCTGTTTCGTCAGTGAGAAAGCATCTCAAGTACCTCTAGGTGAAACTTGATAGAAACATTATGCATATTTTAAAAAATAGTTACTAAATAATTGCTAACAAAACATCTAAAAATGTGACTACTCACAGATGTATATTTTCAAACGTGTCTTCTGATTTTGGGATCCTCAGTTATGCTGTGCCCAAAATCAATGTCAAGTATCAGAGGGGTAGCCGTGTCAGTCTGGATCTGTAAAAGCAGCAAAGAGTCCTGTGGCACCTTATAGACTGACAGATGTATTGGAGCATGAGCTTTTGTGGGTGAATACCCACTTCATGTGATGCACGCAGCCTGCATTCATTCTACACTGTTCTCACTTTAGGTGGAACTGATTGCTTTAACCTTATATAATTATGATAATAGTTGGCATTTCTAGAGCATTTTCCATCTGAGTTTGTCAAAGTGCTTTACAAACACATTGTGTAACATCTGGGCAAAATGGGACACAAGTGGGTTTGCCTGAGTAAAAATCTGAATTAGCGTGCACAGGATACCTTTTGAGGTAGTTGTCATTATCCCCATCTTCAGGGTAGGAAGCTGAGCACAGAGAGGTCAAATAGCTTGCTCAAGGTCACGCAGTGAGACTGTGGCAGACTAGGGAAAAGAACCCAGACCTCCAGACTTCCAGCCTTGTGATTTAATCACTGGATGATGCTTCCTTTGGATTTGTGAATTCCATGCAGAGTCCTGCTTTAAAAAAGTTAGAAACTAGCTCTGTGTGTGTGTGTGTATTTAACAGGAAGACCCTGATTCCGCAAACACGCACGTGCTTAAGGTTGGCACCGTGAACAGACTGGGGCTGTAGGTTGCATACACATGTTCGGCACTACGTGTTCTGATTGACATCTTCTCACTTGACAATTAAATCTAATTTATTTTAACAGGTCACAAACTTTTTTTTCTTTTTAAGTGAAGTGTCCCCCTCCTCACCCAATTATTTCCTTCAGGCCAGTAAAATTCTTTGTTAAAGGAGGGAATAGAAAGGGTGATGCTGGCATCCATGTCTCCTCCCTCATTTTGGGGGGGGGGGTCTGATCTTGCAGCCGCAAGCAAAACTGGCACTGTAGCAGATGGAGATTTCGACTGAGAACAGACTCCAACATTAGGCCTTCGGGGAGTAATTTAAAGTGACAAAGATGATGATGACGTGTTGTTTCTATTTCATTAGCTGTCAGAATCCAGACCCATTGTGCTAGGCGCTGCATGAATTGATGCAAAGACAGGACACTTGCTTTGGAAGATCTTGTTACAGTAAGCTATTTATAAATCTTATTTGTCATTTGGGGGTGTGTGGACTATCCCCTTCTTTTAAAATGTCTCAAACTGGACACCCTTGCATCATTTGAGGGGGGTGTCACTCTGATAGCAAAGGCTCGAAGACCGGTTGCTTTAGCTGCAAGGTTGTTCTTATTTATTGTAGACTTCAAGACGATGACAGCTGCTACTCCTGTATTTCCCCCCCCCCTGCTTTGCAGGCAGCCGGCTCCCAGGCATAGATGGACCATGCCTACAGCCGAGCGCGGTTAGCAGCCTTCCCTCCAGCCCTGCGAAGAGGCAGCTGAAGGATCCAGGTCACGGTCAAAGAGTGTGAGAGCAGTTGGGGGGAGGGAAGAGGGGCAGTGCTGAGACTGATGACGTCCTCCGAATGGGTTACATTACGTTCTAGAACTCCGCCCCACGTGCGTTCGGGGGAGGGAGGGAAGAGGAGGAGGAGGAGGGAGCAGGAGATGGAGGGAGGAGAGGATGGTAGATGGGGGGGGAGGGAAGGAGCTGAGCTAAGCTGATCCCACGTGTGACGGATCTGGCTGCTTCCCCGGCTCCTCTCTCCAGTAATATTCTCTGGTAGGAGAAGAAAAAAGAAGGGGGGGGAGGGTGGTGGGGGTTTCTTCAGGGGCTTTCGCTGTGCGCTGCTCAGGATCACTGTGGGTTTTTGCAGACATGGAGGCAGATGGGAGCCAAGCTACCTCTGGAAGCCCAAACGACTCCCAACACGACCCTGGGTAAGTTTACCTCCCCTGCCCCCCATTCCCACTTGATATGCTTTCCTTGGCCGGGGAGGGGGGAGGAATAAGAGAGAGCCCCGAAGGCAGAGCTATGCGGTGCCCCCGTGTCCCTGAGTTGCTCACCTTGGGTGGGTTGCACTGAACTGCCCCCCTCCTCTCCTCCCTTCTTCCCCACCTCCTCTCTTCCCCCCGGCGCGCTCCCTCACTCTCTCTTCCTTTCAGCTTTTGTAAGTTACACGTCAAAATGGCCGATCTGACATCTGTGCTTAACTCTGTTCTGTTTTCTTCTTCCAGTAAAATGTTTATTGGAGGCCTGAGCTGGCAAACCTCACCAGGTAAGGGACAGGGTGTGTGTGTGTGGGGGCCCACCACCCTCACCCATGGCTGCTTGATTGCTCTTTGTTATCCCAGTGCAGTTACCTCTCCCCGTTGGGGTCCCCCCCCACAACACACACACTTCTCCTGAACAAGGTTGTAGATTTGTATTCTTTCCCCCCCAAATAGCAAAGCCTTTGTCGAGTCCTCTATTCGACCTTAAATTGTGTGTGCGCGCGCGCCTTTAAAAAGAAACGCAAAACACCCCCCATCCATCCCACCACAAATTAAAACTCCTTGAGTGATCAGAATTGCATTTGCTTTTATTTCTCTTCTCTCCTCCCTCTTTCTTTCTCTCTCTCTCTCTCTCTCTCTCTCTCTCTCTCTCTCTACAGATAGCCTTAGAGACTATTTTAGCAAATTTGGAGAAATTAGAGAATGTATGGTCATGAGGGACCCTACCACAAAACGTTCCAGGTAAATCCTCCTCCTCTTTTTAATTTAATTTGTTTTACAATCAAAGTTTTAAAGTTGTGTTTGTGTGTGTGTGTGTGTGTGTGTATTGTCTGTGCAGAAGTACCTAGGAATATGTCTGTACCTTTTTAGTTGAAAATGATTTTTTTATAAACTTTCCCATCCCCTAAACAAAATGCTGAAGGCTATTGATTGTGACCTGTTTATATGATTTCCCCCCTTTTTGCACTGTCATTTTAATTGCCCTTTCATCTTTTGATTAATTATGGAGTACTCGAAATAGAACATACATATACCTATTTTTGCTGTGTACTTTGCAGACAGTTGTGTGTGTGTGTGTGGTTTTTTTTTTTTAAAGTATCTTTGGTTTCCCCTTTCTCTCTAAAACAGTGATCTCAACACCCCAGTCCTGTGTGCTCCAGTATAAAACAAAGCATGAAGAGGGGGTTGAAAGGTGAAGGGGAGGTGGGATTGGAGAAACCTAGATTATCTCCTCCCTCCTGAACCTGAGATGTTTTTCAGGGGAAGTGGGCAGATGGGGAAAGGAAGAAACTGTTCTTTATTTTTATTAGGCTTTTTTTTTTTTTTTTTTTTGGTCTAGCTCTTATGTTCCTTCCCCCTCCACCTTGTTCTTTGTCTCATTTCAGAGGCTTCGGTTTCGTTACGTTTGCTGATCCGGCAAGTGTAGATAAAGTATTAGCTCAGCCCCATCATGAATTAGATTCCAAGACGGTATGTGATGTGCGTTGTTGTTTTAATGTGTCTTTTATTTCCTGCAATGTTATGACTGTGACAGGCTTATTTAAAGGGACAGTGTCCTTTTTGTTTGGTTTGCTGGAGCTGCAGTTTTTTTGTTTAAACTCAACATAAAACTGTCCCTGAGCTAGATTTTCATTCTGATCATTTTTCAGATTTCACTTTTAACTGTGAAAAGCTATCACTTTAAAAAAAAAAACACTTTTGTTTACTATAACTACAAATCCAGATTATAATCTTCCAGCCTCACAGTGAAAATTAACAATATCATAGAGTGAAAAACTAACACTTTTTTTGGGGAGAGGAGGGAGTAGAGGAAGGGTGCATAAGTAAAATAGAGGCCACTCTTGGTAGGAACTTTTTTTTCTTTATTTTTTACATTTTATCCTAGAAGTTGATGATTTACACTTGAATGACACACATATCTGAAGTTCTTCCAATCTCACCTCTCTCAGAATAGTTTTTTTTGGAGGGAGGGGGAGGAGGATGTTGTGAGACTTACAAGTTTATGTGGTAAAACGTTTTGGGCTCTTTGGAAGAAGCACAAACAATAAATATTTTTGCAAAGCTTTTCATTGTAATAAGTCCCCAGTGGATCATGCAGGAAAATGCTCAAGAGATTCAGCCAATTTGTTATTTTTTGCAATTTTTTTTTTTTTTTTTACATGAAATGATTTGCCCCACATATTGCATTTTCAGTATTGGGTCTGGCAGTGGACATTTAGTGTTTATGCAAATAGGCCCTGGTTTTAATTCTTCTTTCAGTGCCATGCCAAAAAGTGGAGTTTGGGGCTTGTTACTTTGTTTCAAATATAAGCCTCAGCAAACTTAGAAAAAAGGACACTAGTAAAGGTCATTATTGCTTTTGGTATAGTGCTGTCTGAAAGGGACAGAATTTTAGGAAGGGAAGAATCTTTTTGATTTAACTGCCTGGCAGAACATCTGCTAAATGTGTCAAGTTTTTGTTATTCGTAACTGTCTTTTACAGTACATGTTTTGGATCTTAAATGTTTTCTTTCAACATGAGCATTGATGGTTGGTGGGATTATGTTTTAATGCTGTTAAGACTTATTTTGTGATGAATATAGCTAAATAAAGAACAGAAGAACTGAACTCGACATGAGTGCATGATATTTTCATTTTTTTTTTAAACTTACATTTTAAAAAATAACCCTACAGAAGCAGGTGGAATGTAGTGTTTTAATTTGCCCAGCAAATTCTGCTGGGCTTGTCTGAACACGCAGCTCATGCTTTCACATTCCTTAATAATTTGATTTTAGGTTTAATCAGATATGGCAAGATAACTGATTCAACTGAACTCTGAGATTAAACTCTCATCAGATTTCTGCTGTACAACTGTATTCAATATAAATTTTTTTAACAAAAAGAATAAGTTTAGATAAAAGATAAGACAGGCAAAATTTCTTGAACTTGATTAAACCCCCCCCAGTAACCTAGAAGCTCCCCCAAAATTATTATTGATGATTTTTTTATCTCCTTCCGTTAGCCCTGCATCACAGTTCAATCACTGGAATGTATTTAATTTGCTCATGGACAGGGGAAGGGCAAAGAAATAGACAAAAATAAACTTACATCAGATTTGATTATGCTGCAGTGATTGATTCTACTTAAACAAACAGAACCCACCCATGACAACAACAGCGTATATCAAAAAGTAAAACCAACCAAGTTCTCACTCAGCCATTTATTTGTAGACATATGATAGTAACTGTTCTTTAGTTTAACATAGCATTTGACTCTGTTTCAACGTTCAGCACAGGAGGCAGATCAGATCGGTTGGGTATTGGCATGGAAACGGCGCTCTTGTTTACAGTTACGTTAAAAGCTTTGTTTAGGTAATGTCCATTCATATCAGAAATAGTATTATAGTCATTTCCTAGAGGACTTGTAGATACAGTAAGTAGAATTGTATCTAACTAACATTTTTTTTTGGTAGAAGTTTTTGCTTTGTTTTGCTGGTTGTTTCAGTAGTTGACAGGGATGTGCAAAAGGTACGGATTTGCCATGCTGATTGTGTGTTCCCTTAAACACACTAATGACATCTAATCAAAAGTTTTCCAATGAGAAAAATTAAGTTATTTGAACCTAATATTTTCATTGTGGTGTAAAGACCCTTTGCTTTGAGAACTGGCCTCTGTAAACTGAATATTATGCTTCAGAATTTGATGTTTGATGCAACTTTTTGCCTGTGCCAAACTTTACAATAATGCCATTGTGGTGTGATTGGAGTCTTTTTAATTATCTTTCTCTTTTTGGTAATTTGTTTTTAAAAGCAAACAATATAACTTTGGAGGCTGATACAGAAATGTGCATAGTTGTTTCTGCCTTCAGGTATCTCAATGAAAAATCCACACCTGTTGTATTTCCCTGGTAGACAAGTACCTAGTCAGTGCTGAATATATTTGTAGATAATAATCTCTGTGAAAAAGGTTAGCTTTCTAGATAAAGGATTTGACTTTTTAATATTTTTTGAACAATAAAGTGGCACGTAATCACTCATTTCTCAGGTGTATGTTAAGAAGAAAAAAACACTTCTATGTAAAACAGACAAATTAATTTATCAATTGAGTATTAAATGATTGTACCATTCACAATTTTGACCTTTTAGCTGAATAAAACTACGGATACATAGAGTGACCTGGTGGGTTACCTGTCAGTGACATCACCATGAGCAACATCTCCTTGTAGCATTAGTTTAAAAAACTTAAATTTCTCATCCACAAAGTAATCTTAAATTAATATTCCCTTAAAATAGTTTCTATTTCAAAATATCCTTTAACAAAGCCAGGATTTAAATTTGATATAAAAAAAAGTAACACTGGAAGCTATTAAATGTTACTGCAGTTATACACGCGGGTTTTCCCTTTAAATCATCCATTTTTCAAAACTTTTTATTAAGGATGTGCTTATGAGCAAATGCTGCTGAAAGAAGAGGAGGAAATTCATATAGACCTTTCATTAGTGTTTTTTTTTTTTCTTTAAAGATAGCAGTTTGAAGCATTATTCTGTTTAAAACAAGCCATGAATCTGGTGATGTGTATTTTTGGGTTTAATACCTTGAATGGCAGGAAACAGTTGTAATTTAAAGCTGTCTCATTTTTAAGTTGCTTTAAAATTGTCAGAGAACTGGGGACATGCTTTTTTTTAACTTATGAAGTCAAACAGACAGTAAATCCATCCTGCATCTAAAAATAAGATATCAAGGGATGAAACAAGGTGTTGGTTTTTCGTTGTTGTTGTTTGTTTGTTTGTTTGTTTTTTTTATTTCTGTGGCGGTCAGCTTTCCCTTTAAGATTACTTTAGTTAGCTCCTTCATAGAAAGTCTGCATAAATCTTTTAAGAATGTGGTTTCTTCTAGGTTTAGCACTCATGGTTTTTTTTTTTTTGTTTTTTTTTTTCTTTGGGACCATTCATGGATTTTTTTTTCTTTTTCATTTTTTTTTTTAATTGCCCACCTGTGTCCTTTCATGGCAACTATAAAGCAAATCAGTTAGGAATTCAATTATAAAAAGTAATCTGTGCAGTTGTTTTAACAAGATAGTTCTAATAATTTAAAAGTAAATCATTTGGATCAGTGTTTTGTATCTTTTTTTATTTTGGGGGGATGGGGAGTTCTTGTTTTCTTTTTGAACAAACTTGCAGATTAAGATTGTGATCCAAAATGGAGTCCATCGCTATACAAATCTACAGAATATGCCAGTAATATTTAACATCCAGCTCTTGTTGGAGAGACACCAGCCCAAAAAGTAGTACAGAGCATCTTGTGTACCATGTAAGTTATGGTATAGAATTCACTATAGATCACTTACAGATGAGATCAATTCAGTCCCACTCTAAATCTGACTGTAGTCTGTTAGCTTCTGAGTTGCTCCAGTGTGCTGAATTTTAAGCCTGAGAAATGAGGGATTTATAATTCAATGGTTTAAAAAAATTAACATGTTGATTTTCCCCTTTCTTTTCCCTCAGATTGACCCTAAAGTTGCATTTCCCCGACGAGCACAGCCTAAGGTAAGTAGGAGGATCAATAATAGGATTTTAGGCACACAGAGAGTCATTGTTGCCAGGCAGTTCAGGTTTCAAACAGGGAATTGGCAATGAAAGCTTTTAAAGCTGGAGCGCATGGCGTCTTAAGGGTATCAGCATATGGCTGTGAAACTACAGGAGAGCTACTTTGTGCGATATTACGTCTCCAGTTTAACTGTCTCCTTACGGAGTCCCAGTCATTTGTGCCAGTCTCAAGGAGTCTTAGCTTTTTCTCATCCTAATGGGAGAGCATTGCTGCATTACTTACAATTGTTACAGTATTTTGTACTGTATCTTGCTACAGTATTTATGAAGAGTGTTTGGTTTAAGTGCAGGGTTTCTTGCTCATTTCAGGCTGAACTTTGAACTCCTTGACTTTGATGGTTGGGGAATAAATCTCTGCCCTCATGCTTTGCGAGATTTCTTTTGTATAACTTTTGAGATGTCTTTGGGCACTATTAAGTGATGGGTAGCGAGTTCTTGAGTGGTCTGAGGCTCTGAACTTTTATAGGCATTGGGTATGCCTTTGCAAGAAGATGAACAAAGAGCTTTAAGTCTTTTTATCCTACTAGTCTTATTGGATAAGTGACCTGCTCCTTTTAGGGCATACTTTGTTATAATGTGGTCAGTTTCCATGTTGGCACAGACACTAGAGCCATGTGCAGAGAAGCTTTGATCTGCATGCTATCTCTGAAATATATCTTGGTACTCTTGGTGCTGGAGGACCTGTTTGTGGAATTGAAACAGTTCTTAATATTTAGAACTGATCTACCGCTTTTGCTAACCACGGTTTTTCAAGTTCCAGTGTGCAGTCAGTTAACTCGACTTTAGGAGTCTGAGTCTGAAAGAGAGTTTCTACAGTTAACTTTTCTCTTTTTTTTTTTTTGCTTTGTCTCCACTGCAAAAACTTAATTCAACTGTTATACAACATTAATATATATTAAAATCAACCTGGTTTGCTTCTGTATTCTGTTATGGTACTGCCCCTTCATTAAGAAGTGTGTGTGTGTGTGTGTGTGTGTGTGTGTGTGTGTGTGTGTGTGTGTGTACAGAGGAGAATAGGAAGTTGTAGACACAGGCAAAAGTGAATAGTGGTTGAAACTGGATGGGGAGAGACTGCCTAAACAAATTGAACTTAATATTTTTATTGAACATAATTCCTCATGAGAGCAAGCAGTTTAATAGTGCATGAAGTTATAACATTATATACTGTATAAAGCACACATCCAGAAAAAACTCTGTAACTTAACAACATTGGGCATATAGCAAGAGGAGAAATAGCATTTAAAAAAAAAATTTACATGCAGAAATTAAAACTAAACAAATGTACTTAAACCTTTCTTTGAGGGCTCTTACTTTCTTAAGATGTAACTAATGTTAATTAGTGACAAAAGAGGGGGCTGGCTTGTTTCTGTACTAAGCAAAGAGTTTTGTGTTATGTAGGGTTTGATAGCTTTGGGATTATGTTGTTGGAGTAGTGTTGTGTTTCACACAGTGCATTCCTTAAAGCTACAGAAGTCCTAACTAGTCTTGAAATTAAGTTATGAAGGTAGTCTTGCCTCGTAATATGTTTCCACTGAACTTTTTTTTAAAGCATCTTTCAATTTCTAATTGTCTTCTGTTACTAAAGCTGTCTGTACTTTCCGTGTTGTTTGCAAAAGCTTGTAATGATGATAAACTTTCCCGTAAGACTTCCTCTCAAAACAGTGACAAATGAGCATTATGGATCTGAGTGAGTTAATTTTTGATTGTTGCCAAAAATATTCTTCCATATTAAAGATCTGAATGCAAAATCAGGTCATCTTTGCTAAGTGGATTTAAAAAAAAAAGCCTTTTTTCTTGATCATAAACATCTCTAAGTTATGGGGCAAATGATGGCACATATGTAGTCTTCCACTCAGCATGAAGCCACCATGTATGGAAAGATAAGCGTATTTTGCAGTGTTTCTCAAACTGGGGTCACCGCTTGTGTAGGGAAAACCCCTGACAGGCTGGACCAGTTTGTTTACCTGCCCCGTCCGCAGATCCGGCCGATTGTGGCTCCCACTGGCTCCGGTTCGCTGCTCCGGGCCAATGGGGGCTGCTGGAAGTGGCGTGGGCCAAGGGGCTTACTGTTCGCCGCTTCCAGCAGCCCCCATTGGCCCGGAGCAGCGAACCGCAGCCAGTGGGAGCTGCGATCGGCTGGACCTGCGGATGGGACATGTAAACAAACCGGTCCGGCCCGCCAGGGGTTTTCCCTACACAAGTGGCGACCCCAGTTTGAGAAACACTGATATTTTGCCTACGTCTAGTCCTGATTTTTATTCAGACCTTTTTAATAATGGATTCAAATTTTTGTTTAGCAGGTTGTGTTTTTTAACTTTTCTTAAAAAAGGACTTAAAATTGGATGGAAACATAGTACATTAGTTGTAATAAAGAACAGATTTAATATTAGTGCTGTCATAATATTCTTTAATATGTCTTACAAATGAAAACCTGTTTTGACCTGTTTTTTAAAATTAGCTGTTGAATTAAGGCTTTAGAATTTAGCAGTTCACCTATCCCAGTTGAGCAGTAAATGTTCAGTGTTAAAATGCAACTGTACTTCAATCTAATTAACTAGTTGATGCTTGAGTCCATAGAGATTAATGCCATTAATGAAATGTCTATCTTTTTGTGATTTCTTTTCTCAGTAGTTCATCTTCCTGTTATGTTTAGTATCATATTAATTCTTTTTTGAAACAGACGCTTCTTGCACTCTAAAGTGATTGCTGTTGAAATATATTGGTGGAAGCTGGGTACTTGAAATGTTCCCCGTTCTCAGTCATAAGTAGCATGTAGCAGTGCTTTCCTCTCTCAGTATGCCTTTTTACCTGCAGAGCCAACCTTCAGAGGTGGCATGTTGGACTGTTTACAGAGTGAATTTACTGTTTATGTTCTGTCAGCAGAGAGATGTACTATGGTAACATTAGGATTATGTGCAACCCTTTGCCAGTTCACATACTTACCTTATTTCTGCACGTAAATTATTTTCGCATCTACAAATTATTTTTTAAAAGTCTTTTTTTCCCTCCCCTTGTGATGATCCAATCAAACAAATGTTTAGAGAAGGCCAATTGCTATCTTTCAAACAGGGTTGTGATAACACACTTTCCTTTGGGCTCCCTTACCTGTGTCTTCAGGATTTTACACCTCAGTGATGAAGCAAGAAGTGGCAGGCTGTAACAGCTGAAAATTCTTCCCCTCTTTTGTACAATGACCGTAGCAGATCTCTAGGCCTTTGCCTCTAATGGATTACACCATAATGTGTAATCCTACTCTTCTTGTGAAGGCTAGGGCAAGTTGCAACCATTGTTTTAAGAAATTGTGCTGCAGGGGTTTAAAACTTGTTGAGTCTATCCAATATGGCTAACACTGAGATGGAGGAAATATACATATACCATCTTGCAGTTGCTGCTGTTACCTGGTAAAAATTCTGAGTAACTTCCAGCTTCTGAAAGGAATGTTGCAATAGTGGAGCATTTATAGCATTACTAACCTGAAAATCTTTTAAAAAGAAAACAATATGTACACAGGAGAAAAAAGACCAAATTCTTCCATTCCCGGTATTAACAATAAGGACACTAACGGTTGAGGGTTTTTTTAGATGTACATGTTCCTGTTTTATCGAAACCGGATTATCCCAACCTCCTCGTTATCCGAATCTCTTCCTTGTTCCCTGACAGACCTGCCCACAAAACAATTCCCTTTGTGAACCCGCCCCCCAGTTTGCAATCTTGACCAGCTGTCAGCATGCAATTCCCTGATACCTGTGCCCAGTTGCCTGCATGCACATCCTCTGCCCACACCTTACATCTTGGTCTGTTCGGCATCATATTTCAGGCTCTGGCTGCTGCAGTGGCCCCCTGAGTGCCCTGGGGACTGTAGCACTGAGGTGCCCAGCTCCCTTTTCAGCAGGGCCTCTGTGATCCCCAGGCAGCCTGCAAGAGCCAGGGCTGGAGCGTTCACTGAGCTGAGCAGCTGCAGGAGGAGCCTGGGTGCTAGGGAGTCTGTTGCCTTGCTGTTACTGCACATGGATAGTGACAGCAGTGAAGTCCAGCTGTTTCTGATGGAAAGGCAGAGCATGTTTGACGCCCTCTTGGTTATCCAAATGCCTATTTATCCGAATAAAATCTCTGTCCTCTGTACTATTCATAAACAGGAAAAGTGTGTGTGTGTGTGTACAATTAATACCAGGGTCCAGTGCTGCTTGTTGTGAATAGTCCTAGCAGGTGGGGTAGATTGGAGCACTTGCCAGAGGGCAGATTACATATCAAAACACTATTGAGTGTAACCTGCTGACCTAAAAATGTTGTTTTTCTCCAGTAGATGGTCTGCACAAAGGACAAGCCTATGGTTGCTGCCAGCTAGTGGAGTTACTCCTTTAGTTCAAATGGTAGAGGCCTACGCTCTTGGTGCTGAATATCCTGGGTTCTGCGCCTGTTGTCAACCCAGAGTGGCGGTCGTTACATTTTCAGGACTGTATTTCAAATTAAATAATGCCATCCACACATGACCTGGACACATCATCCCAGATGACAGTTTCAGTCGCAAAACAGTGAAAAGATTTTGACTGGAGAGGATTTTGTGTGTTTGTCTGGATGCGCCAGGGAAGCATGTCTCATTTCAAGCTTTTAAGAGAGCATTGAGTATAAACGTTTCTTTATTAAAAGTAACCTGACAGCGCGTTATTTCAACCTCAGATGCTAGTCAGTGGACAGATTGTCAGCTCATTTCTTGCTTTGAATTTCCACATGCAAATAGGGATACAGGGTTCTGTGTGAATAGGTAGTCTCCCATCTAGCCAAATAAGCAGGCAGATTGCTGTCTGGGCATGTGGAACGTAAGTGTGCAATCAAACACACGCACCCCTCCGTTCTGATTGAAAAGCAGAATTTTGTAGCCTTCCCTTCCATTTGGATCATATTATTACACTCTAATATATTTAATAGTTATTGCAAAACAGTAAGGAGGGAGCAAGTCCTTCCAGAATAAATATACAGGCTAGATTGTCAAAGCTGTCTAGGGGGTTTGGATGCCTACTTCCCTTTAATTTTAATGGAAATCAGATGTCCAAGTCCCTTGGACAGCTGTGTAAATCCAAGCCAGATGGTCTGTTTTCTTACAGAGCATTCACCTTCCAGTGGCGTTATGAGAGCCAAGCATTTGGTGGTTGTTGCTGTTAGGAGTTCAGGGTGCGGGATGGGGCTCCAGGCTGGGGCAGAGGAGTGGGCTGTGGGGGAGGGAAGAGGGCTCTGACTGGGGGTGTGAGCAGTAGAGTGGGTCTGGGGATGAGGAGTTCAGGGCTGGGGCAGGGGGTTGGTGTGCAGGAAATGGTTGCAGGCTCCAGCTGGGAGTGCGGGCTCTGGGCTGGGGCTGAAGGGTTTGAGGTCTAGGAGGATGTTCTGGGTTGGGATTGAGGGGTTCAGAGGATAGGAGAGAGATTAGGGCTGAGACACAGGGTTGGGGCCAGAGAGAGGCTCAGGGGTGCAGGCTCCGGGGGGCGCTTACCTACAGCGGCTCCCGGAAGCAGATGTCCCTTCTCCAGCTCCTACATGGAGGCATGGCCAGGCAGCTGCAGTTGCCGGCCAATGGGAGCTGTGGGGGCAGCACTTGGGGCAGGGGCAGCTGTGGGGCGGAGCCCTCTGGCTGCCCTTATGCATAGGAGCCGGAGAGAAGCCGTGCCGCTGCTTCCGAGAGCCTCCCCTCACCCTGCTCCCCGGCTGAGTGCCTGAGTCGGGCCAGCCTCAGACCTCGCTCCCCAGCTGAGAGCTAGGGACCAATTAAAATGGCTGGTGGGCTGGATCCCGCCCATGGACCGTAGTTCTCCCACCCCGGCGTAGCCCTTGCCCACCAAGTGTTGTGCCCTGTCTCCCCCTATTGACAGCTGGGCCACATACAGTGGTAGATGAGCCTGCTACAGCCTTGCCTGTTGGATCTAGATCTTTTAGCTCTGGCAGTTGAGGCTCACGGTTTAAGATCCAGAAGTTCCAGGTTCAAATTCAGCTACCGATGACCCACCCAGGATGCAGCATCAGCCACGCTCTTTAATTTTTTCAACCAGAGGGAAAAAGAAATCGAGCAATGCATGTTGCAGCTTTATATTTGGCAAAATGTCCTGGGCTTTACAAGGGTAGTGTTTTTGAGCTGGGCTTTTTTTGTTTTGAGAACTAAACATTTCTTTTCAAATTAAAACACTTCAATGGTCTATAATGCCCAGAGACTGTTGTGAATTTGGGTATAGTAGATGTCTCCCTGTTAGCACTGTCTAGGGATGTTTGTTTAGACTGTCAGCTCTTGGGAGCAGGGACTGGCTTTTTGATCTGTTTGTACAGCACCTAACACAATGAAGTCCATGCCTAGGGCTCCTAGTTGCAGTGATGGTGACAATGTATTATGTTCCCTTTCACTTGCTGCTAACCAGTTGGAGATGACTGAATTGGGTTCCTTTTTGGTGGGCTTATTCCTTTCCTGCCCTTTTCTATATCTCCCCGCCCCTCCATTGTTTCTTCCAAGGCACTTTTTTCCCTGCACCAATCTTTGGTGAGGGTAAGTTGGGGACAGGGTGCGGAGGAAGGAGAGGTGAAGAGGAGCAAGGTAGCCAATACCCTGTCATGTTTCACTCTGTCTCCAAATTGAGTATGTGGTGTCTGCAAAGTTTTCAGCCTTTTTTCAGCCTGGAGGTAGATCTAGTAATGACTGATCTATAACCATCAAAATCATTTATTTGGCACTGCCAGTGACAGGCCAGTTAATGTAATGGATTTTTTTTTTTGGCTGTCGACTCTGGTGATTTTCTCCCAAATGTTGTGAAATCCAAGACATTAGGGGAATTTGACTTTTTTTTTTTAAAAGAGGAAAGTTATTGAAAAAGCATAATGAGGTATATATTGAAGGGGAAAAAAACAAGCTCTTTGCCTCATTAATGTATACCTAGATGCCCTTTCAGTTCCTTTTATTTATTTATTTATGATGTTACTATGTTTCAGCTTTATTGTTTTTAAGTAGGAAGGCATTCTGGATCTTATAGTACGGGGAGGGAAGACACTTACACAGAGCCCATCAGCTTAGAAAATCACACTTCTATCTGAAAATATTTTACCTGCTGTTACAAGTAACTACTAAGATTGCTAGGGCCCTAAATCAGAAGTCTGTCCCTATTTAGCAAAGAAATTGAGCACATGCATAAGTCCCATTTAAATCTGTTAAGCACATGCATAAGTGCTTTGCTGAATCGAGGTAGATTTAAAGAGCACTCTTAAATGGATTTGTTGAACTGGCGAGCCTAGAACAGGGAGTAGAAGATTACTTTGTGCAGTTGACAGTACTTTGTGTATAGTCAGTTTCATGACTTCTCTTGTAAAGTTGCGATTTGTTTCACTTGTTTTCTATGGGTCTCACCCAGAGAGAGAGATTTATTTAAATGGGGAGGGAGGGGAGCAGTGGTGTAAATCTGCAAAAACTGGCAGTCTGATGTAGGGGTACGTGGTGATATCTGATGCTCCTTTTAATTTTTTTAAATAATTGACCAGGCTCTCTTTTAGTGTCCAGTCCTGCAGATACATCCCATTGTGCTGAATCCTGTACAAACACAGAACTAAGAAATGGTCCCTGCCCCACAGGGCTTCCAATCTAAGTGTGAGACAAGAAATGGATACAGGCAGATGAGGGAGTTTAAGGAAACAATGAAACAATATCGGTCAGCGTGACAGGCAGCACGCTTTAATCGCTTGGGTAGTTCCATTGACTTCAGTGGGACTGTTCCTGTGGTTGAAATGAGACACATGCTTCACTTGTTTGCAGGGATTGGAGTTTGAGAATGTAAGCTGTTTGGGGCAGGGACTATTATGTTACTAATGTTTGTACAATGCCTAGCCCCAGCCTGACTGAGGTCTCTAAGGTCATACTGCAGTACAAATTGTCAAGTAGACCATGTCCCTTTAATCCAATCAATATGCAATATTGATAAATTCACTTCAAACGCTGGGATTTCACTGCTTCCTCTCTCTCCTGGGTTCTTTATTGCCTGAAGTGCTGCCTTTATTTTTCTTGATTGTAGAGAAAGTTTCAAGAATGTACTGAATCACTCCTATCCTGCTCTGTGGTGTTGGGCTTTCCTAGAGATCTACACACGGCTGTATTGTTGCAATCCAGTAGCTTTAATTTTTATTTAAGACCATGCTTTGTAAACTAATTACAAAGCACGGCCCTGACCCTGGGAAGATTTGTGCGCATGCTTAGCTTTACAGTCTCTGAATAGTCCCATAAAATGCAGGGCATAAAGTTAAATGTAAGTCTGTGTTTGCAGGATGGTGGGTTAAGTTTGTGTCGGCAGGGATAGAGAGGAAGGAAGGGGTGGAATAACAGAGCTAGAATGTTTCTATCCTCTCCATCCCCCAAGCAAAGACTTGCATTAATTTCCCAAAGACTCTTGTGTACAATAGAGAAGAGGCTTCCAGCTGACTGAAGGGGCAAAGGTCCAAGAAAACTACTGTAGCAAAAACTGATGCTGAGTGACAGTAATGAGGGGACCAAGCAGGTGGGAGGGGAAGTGGCGTGGGGGCAGCAGAGACTAATACCTAGTGAATTAAGTGGTTCCCATGATTTAAAGTTGTGAAGGCTTCTGGGTTTGTTTTTCTCCGTATGTGAATGATCAAAGATGGGACTGACCTCATTTCCACCCCTGGATCCAAATGCCACAGAACTTGGGCAGAGTTTTGGTATGGATCCTGGCTTTGTGAGTCAGATCCATGTGTATTGATAGGAAAGTTTCCATTCTTTACCTAGGGCTTCTGGTTGATTGAATCACAAAATCTTGGACAACTCCCTTCAGTTGCCCCCTCTTAGACTTGCTAATAAGATTCCCTGCCTGCTTCAAAAGCTTTGGTCACAAAATCAATAGGCATTTTCCCATCTATATTTTATATCCCCACTACCTGTCTTAGCTTGAATTTGTTCCATGGGTCAATTTTGCATCAGGGAGGAGGATGAGGGACATGAAACAAAAAGATGCTCTGAAAATCCCAATTCCTTATCCAAACTAAAAGGCCTGACAGATTTTTCAGCTCTTTAAATGCTGGAGCAAACAGAATGCCTCTTAAATAGAGAACTACTAGGAGACTTCGTAACAATTGCTGTATAAAGATTTAGTTTTTCGTAAACTTCCTGAAGGACAATTTCAGATCATGTATAACTGTGCAAAGAGGTTAAAAGAAACCAACCAAGCTGAGCTTTCACTCTGTCTGTGGATGTCTCAACCCTGTGTTGTGAGTTAGAGATTGTGTCCAGGGCCTGCTTTGGTGAAAAAGCTTGTCAGTTTGAAATCCTTAGCAACAGCAAATGTTTTTTTTCATTGGTCAGCCTAGTGGACTAGGCCAGTGCTGGAGAGGGTGGTGGTGGGGAACACGTCATTAGCAGTTTTTTCTGTTGCACTTGCTTAAAGAATTGAAAGCTCTTGTGAGAATAAGCCCTTCTCAGGCACAGGATACCAGCATGCAGCTTGCCTTTTGAGCATGGGCACGTGTGAACCACTTGTCTTTCCTCCACTCTGAATCTGTGGTACGTAACAATAGTATGCTGATATATTATCCTACATTTATATAGCACATCTCATGCAGGAGGATTCCAAAGTGTTGCAGATGAATAGAAGAAATGCTTCTCTTGTCAATGAAATGCCACCACTTCTGGGGCTGGGCATAGCAGATACTCCAAAGCCCCTCACTACGCTACACACATGGTGAAGCTGGGAAAGGAAGGGAAAAACAAAATAAAACTGAAGGTGGAATTGAAAGTTTTACACCATGCAAGTCGTACTCAGTGAAAAGCTCTTTTGTGGGTTTGTGGACATCAGCTGCACTGTCTGCTGAGGAACATGAATTTTGCATATGTCTAAACCCTGGAATTCTGTAGAGGGCTTATCACTCAGTGGGGAGGAAAGTTCTATTTCACTATATTACAGTAGCATATGGAGGTCCCAGCTGAGATCAGGCCCTGTTGTATCATAAGGACACATAGTAAGAGACCATCCCTGTCCCAAAGGCGAAAGATTGGAGGGGAAACAGGCATGGAGGCAGTTAGGAGTCTAAATACCTTTGAGGATCTAAGCCTGAGTGTCTTGCTCAGGGTCACATGGCGTAGCTGAGACTAGAACTCTGGTCAGTCGAATGCCAGTTCAGTGCTTAGCCTGCTCTGCCTTTTTCTGTATTGTATGTTTGATATAGGCCATACCTATGGGGAGATCCTGTGTCCATGAGCAAGGGACGGGAAATGCATGAAAGAAAACTGCGCCAAGCTTAAGCCATTTCTATCGTTACTAATATGCCGGGGACTGAATTGATTGAAATACTCAGTTAAAAAAAAAATAATTATGCTTCAGGCCAAAACTATTGCCGGTGTTGTGTTGGGCTAAGTGAGTTGTAACTGTTGAAATCACGAGATTGGTGGTACAACTGGGTTTCTGAACAGCTGCAGCGGCAGTGAGACGTGGGGGGGAAATTAGATAAGGGTAGGGTAGACCAGAGCAGTGTGAAAGGTACTTTGTGGTATGAGTTATGGTTAATGCTTGTCACATGGTACTTACAAGCTAGTGCAGAGCCTGGGGAGACGGGTTTGCACCAGTTGAAGTGGAAGAACAGGGAGAGAATAACTCCAGTAGTGCATTGTGATGTGGGGACAAATCCAGTCCCCCACCTGAGTAACCACGGTGGGGGGGTAGTGTCTACACTGATGTCATGGGGTAGCTGTAGACATGTCTGTGCTAGCTGTAACCTGGTTAGTTTGGGTACTAGAGCAGTGAAGCCACAGCAGCTGGGTCTTCTGCATAGGCAATTACCTAGGGTTCTGGCAAGCTTGTACAGAAGTCCATGAAGCCCCTTACTGCTCTGGTACTGGAGCTAGCTAGATTAAAGCTATCTTGTGTATGTCTACAGTGTGACTGCAGTGTAGACGAACCCTAGGGTGAGCATTAGAGAGATGGAAAGGAGGAGGGTAATGGGTTCTCTGACCATGCTCTGCCCCTGTGGAACTGAGGTGTGTGCCACACGGGGCCTTCTTCCCCCATAGGCCGACTTCTGGAATCCAGCCTTGTCGAGCGGGACCACACCACTTTCACTGTATGGTGTCTTGTCGTCTCCACATGCTGTAGGGGAGGGTGGCTGTAGTCTGTTCTGTTTTATGCAAACCAGGGGTATCCCCTAGCCCGCCTGAGTTTGGGTGTCTTGATGCACGGAGCACTGAAGACAGATTAAATCATAGTTGTTTGTCCTAGTTTTCCTTTTAGGTATCAGAGTGGGGATTTCCTGGCATAGTCAGTCCAAGATTCCGGTGGGTGGACGGGCTGTGATGGTGGAAGGGAGTGAGAGATTTTCTTGCCATGGTATTTGTATGTTTTTAATTCCTGACTCAATTAGTTTCATGAACTGTGATCAAAGCGGGAGGTTACTACAGTGGCGCATTGAGCCCAGCAAGTTATTTACTAAGGAGCAGTTGTCATCTTCTTGTATAATGGATTTTTTTCTTTGGCCAATCATCAATGCCATTAATTCTCACATGAAGTAGAAGGCTAGCTGAAAGTCCTCCATAGCAAAGATTCCTCCAAAATTTTGTGAATGTGACTTTGATTACATTGGAGTTACAATTAATTAAAAGTCAGCTTAGATCTCTGAATCTCAGTTTAACAGGTGTCCCCAGCAGTTATTTTCTTTTCCCTCTCAATCTTATGTCTATTGAAAAAAATGCTTTAATAAAACAAAAATCAATGAGCGGTTACCCATCCAAAGGCTTTAATGCTAAAGAACCTAAGACTTTATGGGAACTTTAATTACAGACATAAACTGTGATTATCTATTTTAGATACTTTTATGGCCTCTCTCGCTGTAGTATCTGAGTACCTGATACTGCAGAGAACATGTGGTATCAGCTACATAAAGTTCTATACATGTTAAAGATCTCTTGCGATGTGTGGAAAGTAAAATAAAAATAACTAGGCAAATAATTACAAAATGATGGCAAAGCAAAATATATGTGTTCCTGTGAAAAAAAGTAACCTTATTGGGTCCTATTCACAATTCAAGGAACTTGGTTTACAGGGTAAACATCTTATGCAGAGATGATCAAAGGAAATTTTGCTCTTTCGTAATGTTCTTAAGTATCTTTGGCAGGTGCAATTTTTCTGCTGTTGTGGGTGTGTCTCCCTTCATTTCCTTGAAATGTTTAAAGTTTATTTCAAATGAGAAGAGGACCAACAGCATCTGTTTGTCTTCCAGTCTCTAGAACTGGGGATCACTGGAATCCAGGCAGATGTATGCACACCAAGCACTCCTTGAAGTGGAACAGAGACTAGAGCAAGTCTTAGCTTGCATGATTTGGCCACTAGTGTGGATTAAACAGATAAAACATGCTCCTGTGTGTGGAGGAAGCTTGTTGGCTGTATGCATGAGTTCTTCCTGGTGCCTGGCAGGGTTAAAGGTCTAAAATACTCTGTACTAGCTAATGGTTGGAATATCTTGCCTGTACACTGCAAAGGTGCCTGCATGCAACTTTGTGCTGGTCTTGCACCAGTGGAACTCTCAGTACAGGTTTTGCCTAGATATGTATTTAAGTCTTTCTCTTTTGGTGGTCTTGGGCTCGAAACTCGCACCTATTTTTTTCAGAAGACTTTTAGACCTTGTCTGCCCTGGGAAAGTTTTTGGATATGTAATTCTCCACAGTGATGGAAACTGTAGGTATAACCAGGGCTTGGTCTTGCATTACAACTCCAGTGTTACCTCTGAGACAAAAGCATTTAAGTTCCTTAGGGTGGTTTTTTAAAATCGTACTCTTCATCTCTGTGTGCACGAGAGAGAGGTGGTGGTTACCTCCCCCCTTTCACAGATGGGGAAAATTGGAGGCACAGAGGTGTCTGTTTAGTCAGGCCTAGAAGTTCAGTGCTTGCCAAATACTTTTGAGATTCTCACATGAAACGTGGCCAAAATATTTCTCATTTTTGGAAAAGGGTGATTCCAAACCCTTAATTGCCACTTTGTCATTTCCCTGTCTATTAATCATGTACCTCTGAGATTGCTCAGCTGTGTGTGTGTGTGTGTGTGTGTGTGTGTGTGTGTGTGTGTGTGTGTGTGTGTGTGTGTTTTGGGACTTTTTGGTCAAAAGGGGCTGAGAAGCAGACATACTGGTAGTGTGATGATCGCTGTGGTGTATCTTTGCCTTTTTGTTGAGTGTTTGTAGATAACTTTGCTTCATTCTCCACAAAAAGACTTGAACTTTCTGCTAAGGATTGCCTTCAGATTGTCTCAGTGGGGCTTGTGGGGAGCTGAGAGATCAATGAGATTCCTTGTTGGTGCAAAACCTCTGCAGAATGTTTGTTTCTAATACTAGCTTGTTAAAAATGGCATTTCCTAACATGCCAGGTTTCGGTCTGCATTTGAATCTGCTTAAGAATGATGCCTGCAGCATTTAGACTGGGGACAGGGAAGAAGAGAAGTAATGGGGGAGAGGCATGCCAAAAGCTAAAATGTTTCACTTACAGAAACATGCTCAAGGGACAAGATTCATGAATGCCCAAAGAAACTGGTTCTCTAGAGCAGACCCACCTGATGCCGGCTCAGTGCACCAGGCTATCATAAAACTGGCCTTTTAATAGTAATGTGATCAGAGCAAATGAAGAATGCAAAGCAACACTTAGAAATTCTTAAATTTTGGGGGTGTGGGGAGAAGGGCAAGAGAGGCATAGTGAGCTAAAGCCTTAGGGCTGGTCTACACTGGAGGGGGAATCGATCTAAGATAGGCAACTTCAGCTACGTGAATAGCGCAGCTGAAGTCGAAGTATCTTACATCGACTTACCTACTGTCCTCATGGCGCGGGATCGACGTCTGCTGCTCCCCCTGTCGACTCTGCTACCGCCGTTTGCTCCAGTGGAGTTCCGGAGTCGACAGCAGCGTGTTCGGGGATCGATATATGGCATCTAGATGAGATGCCATATATCGATCCCCGAGAAATCGATTGCTACCTGCCGATACGGCAGGTAGTGAAAACGTAGCCTTAATGAGACATGGTGTTTAGCACATGCTTCAGGTAAACATGTGAACTAAGGAAGTCTCTTGTCTGCTTTGTAGCATGCAGCGTATTGTTTTATAGCAAGCCAGCTGTTAGAGGCAGGTTACAGGAGTCAAGACTCTTAGGTTTTATTCCTAGAACCTTGGGATATGTCACAATCTCTATCTCTGATTACTTACCTGTAAAAATAATATCTTTATGGCCACTATTACTGTAGTTCTGCGCACCTCACAACCTTTTAATGTATTTATCCTCACAACGCCCTTGTAAGTTAGGTGAGGTAATGGTGTTATCCTCCCCGTTATAGATTGGCAATTGAGGCAGAGTGAAGGTATGGGTGATGGGGTGTATAAACCCCACAATGGGCAACAAAGGGTTAAGGGATTATTTCAGCCTGCCCCGCCCTGCCATGCCACACCTGCAGCAAATGCTCTTTCTGCTGGAGGAATTAAAAGACAGGGAATTAGCTCATTTGGGTGGCAGAACTGGAGGTAAGCAGACCTGCAGCCCAGAGAAGAGGGAAGCGTAAAGGCTATGACACAGGTGCCTAAAGGGGCCCTCCCTGAGGGAAGAGAAGACCCAGTGCAGAGATGGAAGTATCCCTCCCTCCCCCACCTGTGGAGCCTGGACATTGGTAACCCCCTCTTATTTGGTTTGGACTTCCCCAACAGGGGGAAAGCCTTGGACTAAGCTGACCTGGGGGGAGGATGAGAGGAAGTAGCCCAGGGAGAAGAGCCTCAAGCAGCTTTGGTTGCCAGACCACTGGTAGCCCAAAGGGCCCTGGATCAGAGTCTGGTGGAGAGGGAGGGCCCAGGCTCCCCCACCGCAATCTCATTGGCAGTTAGGGGTTGTGATCATGACCACTAGGCCACACTCTCCAACCAGACCCTGAGTGAGGGCCATTACAATATGATTATACAGCATCCTAAGCCTTGAGTCCCAGCCCTCCTTCTGTCCACACACCACCAGTCTGGCTTGGGTCAGCAAGCACTGAGGACCCAGGATCCTACTGGGCGGGGGATGGGGTTGGTTGATGGGAGTCCGAATCCCACTGAAAGTCTGGTCCAAGCTTTGTCACTTTACAGTGTGGACGCAGCTCAATCTGTGGACCTGAGTTAGCGTAGTGAGGACATATTGGCATTGCTGTGAGACCTGGCTCCAGCAACTGCCAGCCCCATGTACGATGCGATGTGGAGGCTTAAGTGTGAGCATGGACCTCCGAGTCCACAAGCCCAGGAGCTGGAGACTCGGGTTTGCAATGCAGTGTAGACACAGTGACTTGCCCAAGGTCACACGAGAAGCAGAGCAGGGAGTTGAGCCTAGGGCCCTAATGACTGGACCGTCATGACTTCCCACTTTGTTCTTCCCCCATCCGTATGCTGGGAGCTGTAAATCATGTGCTTTGGCATCCATTGCATTTTACTGGGACTCCTAAGAACACAGCTCGTTGTGCTTCGGGGGATTCCTGTGGGCTTTGTTTTCACTAGGCCTAAGCTGTTCTTCAGCAGAGCTTTCCCCAAGCGTGCTCTAGTTCTGCCGATTAGGAGTGGGAGCCAGGCCTCACTGATTCCTGCTCCCTCCTGCATAATAAATCTGATACTAAAATTAGTGCTGGTCTCCCTAGGCCATAATTCTTGCTGAGATTATAGAGAATTGTGTGTGTAGGGAGGAATCATGGTGGTTTTTTTGTTTTTTTTCTTTATAACCTTGAGTGTCCAGTTTCCAGCTTGTTTGTTTTGGGTTTTTTTACTCCCCCCACTCTTTCCTACCCCCCTTTTTCCCTTTCTTTTGGGTAGTGCTTAGCCTTTCTCTGTATTTTGGCTGTTTTAAGCCTCTGTCACTGCAGGCAGATGAGTTCCTTGGGAGCTCTTCTGAAGGTTTTGTAATTGAGTCTTTTACCACGGCGACAGGATATTATTAACCTTCAGTAAAGCAATTTATTTCATACTCCTTTGTGGGGATAAGCTTTTTTTTTCTTTTTTCCTCCCCTCAAGAAAATATGTATGTGGAGAAGAGCCTTTACATACAGGGATAGTTGGACTTGAAGCAGCGATTATGACTTTTAAAAAATAATTTACATGAAAAATGGGCACTTCTGTTTCTGTCAGCCTGAAACAAACCTTTGGTCCTGAATGACTTTTTTTTCCCTTCGTGTGTTTTTTATTTTTAAAAACATACCTTTTGACTATAAGTGGCTTTGAAAAGGGGTCACATTTCATTTTAGAATGCTACATGTTTAACAACCCCGGCTACTTCAAGCAATAAAACATCTTGTTTTCATCTCTTGCAGCTGCTTAGAAAAAACAACAGAGAACTTGAGGGAACTGGCTTTGCTCTTGTTGTCTCCTTTGCCTTTAAATCAAATGCAGACATCTCTAGAGGCCGTTAAAAATTGGGTACTGGAGTGGGCAAGAGAACACTGGAAAAATAACCGGTCAGGTTGGAGAGTCAGTCTCTGTTTTCTGTTGGGGCTGAGGGCTTTGTGGTTAAGGCACTGGACTGGGATTAAGAAGATCTGGGTTTGATTGCTGGGTCTCCTGTCAACTCCTCGTGTGACCTTCAGCAAGTCACCTCACCTGTCTGTGCCTAAATTCACCATCTGTAATGGGGATGATGATAATACTTGCTTTATCTGTTTAGACTGTAAGCTCTTTGGGGCAGAGATTCTCTCATTACTATGCATGTGTACGGATCCTTGCACAAAGGGGCCCCAATCTCGGTTGGGGTCTCCAGGTGCTATTGTAATAAAAATATAATATATTTTAAAATGTAGCATTCATAATAGTAATTAAAAATGCCTAGCTTTTGCACAGCACCGTTCATTAGTAGACCTCAAAGCAAGGTCAGTATCATTTCCCCATTTTACAGATGGGGAAACTGAGGCACAGACAGGTGAGGTGACTTGCTGAAGGTCACACGATGAGTTGACAGGAGTTGACAGGAGACCCAGGAATCAAACCCAGATTTTCTTAATCTCAATCCAGTGCCTTAACCACAAAGCCCTCAGCCCCAACAGAAAACAGAGACTGACTCTCCAACAAGACCGGCAGTAACAAGGTCACTCAGCAGAGCAAGGCAGAGCCAGGGCTCTATCCATTAGGCTACAGTGCAGATTTACATGCAAATTTACTCTGCACCTAGGGTTGCCAGTTTTGTCTGGATGCATTCCTGGAGATTTCATCACATGGCATAATCTTTAATTCCTGGAGACTTCAGGCCAATCCTGGAGTGCTGGCAACCCTACCTATACCTTAGATAAGGTGCCAGACTGGCAGCCTAGAAGGCTGATGTCTCTGTCCACAAAACGGGTACAGTGCTGCCAGTAGTGGTGCTATTACTACCAATATGTTCTAGTCCTTCTCAAAGAGGACTATTCTTTGGGGTACAAGGGTAATTCAGAGCTATTACGTCTGGCTTCCTGGGTGACGGTGCCAGCGTAACACTATTTCTTTGTGATGGAGACATAGATCCACTATGAGCTGTACTGAAACCAAGTCACGGCATGTAAGCAATTCTATTTGTTTGTTTTTTGTTTTTTAAATTGGTAATATGTTTCTTTGTTCTCCTTTTAATACTTTGTGCTCCTAAAGAGCCTTCCTTCCAAGGAGCTCAGTGTGCCTGGTAAATATTAATTTTCCTCCCAGAACCCAAATCAGGTAAGGAGGTGGTAGTATCCCCAAATTATGAATGCAAACTCATGCTCCTAAACGTCTGTCAGTCTATAAGGTGCCACAAGACTCTTTGCTGCTTTTACAGATCCAGACTAACATGGCTACCCCTCTGATACTCGAGTTGCAAGGTAAAGTGACTTACTCAAAATTGCATGTTCTGTAGCTCTGGCAGAATGACAGAACTTTAGTGTCTGTAATTGTTGAAATAAGCTTAAGATACTCACCCCAAGCCCTCTGAGGGGGGGGTTTGGCCTCCTTTGGTCTAAAGCTCCATATCTGCCTCTTTATGAAATAGTTCCATGGAATCACTGTTCAAGGGTTTTGGAAGCCATCCTATAGATGCGATAGAGAACTACAGTAGAACCTCAGAGTTGCGAATGCCTCGGGAATGGAGTGTTTGTAACTCTGAACAAAACGTTTTGGTTGTTCTTTCAAAGGTTTACAGCTGAACGTTGACTTAATACAGCTTTGAAATTTTACTATGCAGAAGAAAATGCTACTTTTAACCACCTTAATTTAAATGGAACAAGCACAGAAACAGTTCCCTTACTTTGTCAAATCTTTCTTTAAACTTTCCCTTTTTTTTTTTCTTTTGTCGTTTGTTTAACACAGTAGTGTACTGTGTTTTTTTGGTCTCTGCTGCATGTCTGATTGCATGCTTGTGGTTCCAAATGAGGTGTCTAGTTGACTGGTCAGTTTGTAACTCTGAGGTTCTACTGTATACCCCTGCTTTAGGATGGCTCAATAAACCTACTGAATGGGTCTCATACTCTGCTGTGTTTAAAAACAACAACAACAACAACAAACAAACCAAAAAAAAAAAAAGAAAAAACAAACAAACACCCAACACCTCTATAGAACTTTTTTAGACCCCCGTTGGTTTCATCCCTATTAATTTCGATAGGGCTTTTCCATAAGGGTGATGCCCAAAGTTTATTTTGGTATTGTCTGATAGATGTTGGTTGCTAACCCTGAATATGAAATGCAGAGTAATACCTGTTTCCCAGAACTTTAGTATATTCAACTGGGAATATGATGCTTTGCATTGAGTGCAAGCTCTTTAGGGGTAGGTACTGTGTAAACAGTACCTAGAAAATGCGATTCTGATTTTTACTGGGACTCATAGTACTACTGCAATACAAATAATTGGAGCTTGGAAAAGGGGAAAAGAGCAGAGTTGGGAAAGGGATGGTTCCTGGCCTGCTTATGGCAGCCATGCCTTTCTCTTTCAAATGTCCTGCTGTGAGAAAATATTAATCACTTACATTTGTACAGTACTGTAATAAAATTTTTTGGGTTACCTCATCCTGCTGTTGCTAATGCTGTATATAAGGTTACTGAGGGGATTGTGGGTGACTTTTTATTATCTTGATAACAGCAGCTGAGGTTTTTAAAAGCAAAGGTAAAACATCAGACTCCCCTTTTATACTGTAGTCTTCCTGGGTCTTTAAACAGCCTTAACTTGCTAGGTTAGTGTGTTTTGTGTCCTGTGGCTTGTTGCCTCAACAAGGGTGCAGTTGGTATTTGCAGCAGGATGGTATATAAACGGATTCCACTGTAATGTTGATGCCCTTATCGTGAACGATCTGTGCTCAGTTGCCCTTTGAAAAGCAGCCTCTTGCAGCACTACCCGGCAACATATTTTGCTGAGACATACGTGAAATTTGCTTCCTCTGTAACATATTTAGTTAAAGGGAAAAGATCTTTTTCTCTTTCAACACGTTGGTTCATACAGCTGTGCAGTTAGCTAGTATGCTTATTTTTAAATCTTCAGCCCACAGAGCTTTCTATTTTAAAATACTTAAACTACCTTTTTGGAGTGTAACTGTGATCGTAAATGAAGCATGCTAGCTGTAAATTTTTTTTTTTCCTGATTCCCCACACAGATTTAATTAAAATATTGTGAAAGGCAGTCATTGAAAATGAGAAACCTTTTGAGTTGAAGGGACCCTTATTTCTCTCAGCGGAGCTTTTTGTCACCATAGAGATGAAAAGAGAAGCTCAGAATTGCACCTTCCCCTTGTGCTTTGGGAGGAGATGTGGTTGCAGGTAGCAGCTGTGCTGAAATCAGCAGGGCCCTTCAGCACTGGGGGAGGATACAGCCAGGCACTTTCTCATTGGCCGGGGACATGGACAGATTTTAACTCTTTGCAGTGCATAAGCGTCACATCAGGATTTTCTTCCTCGTTAATGGAGACTTTCCTATACTTCAAGGATGGAGTGTATTTAGATTTGTGAAAGAGAAGAATTAAATCCCTGTTTGTCTCTGTAAAAGTACAGCTAAACAACTTACTTTAGAATGTGACCTGTTTGGTTTGCAACTCTATAAAGCATAGTTGTTTCAAGTGTTTTTAAATTGCTGCATTGTTTTTGAGATGTGGGTGTATAACTCCATTAGGTAACGTTCTTGAAGTCCAGCTCCAGCCTTTTTAAGGCATACAGGTTAGTCTATGAATCACAACTTCTTTTCAGTCCTTCCTAGCAGAGTGTGAGTCCTTCTGCCTTTTATGTAAGATATCTATTTTTTTTTTAATAAGTGGGTTTAGTTTTTTTTTTCTTCCCAACAGCCCCTCTGGAAGTGAAGGGAGTAGAAAACTAAAAATACACATAGCGTGTGATAAAACTGCTCTGATACAGTTTCAAAGACCCAGCGACACAGAATGAAGATTATTAGAGGGTACGTAACACTGGACTGTGTTACACTTTTAATCATTTTAAAAACAAATTTTACCATAATTGCATTAAAACAAACTGAAATGCAGCCACAAGTGGATTCTTGGCATGAGCACCTTGGACAAATGAAAGTAAAAGGCGCATTTAAACTGTCTGCTGTTGTGTATTCTACACCATACCTGCTTCTGTGCCTGATCATAAGTGAGCTTAAAGGTTTAATTCTATGCTTTTCGAGTGGGACCAAACTTCTTAATGAAAAATGAGTATAACTCAAGTAATGACATCACTAATAAAGAATATTACAAGGTAGCAGATTGCGAATTAATGATTTAACTATTACATTAAATGTATTAGCTATATTTTAAATGAAATTAGTTTAAATATTGAGACACAGAAGGGGTTGATCCAAAGCCCATTGAAGTCTTTGGATCAGGCTGTCAGTGAGCAGGGACTGCAGTAAGCATGCAAACAGATTTGTATGCTTGAGCAAAGTTACTTATGTGTGTAAGTGTTTGGTGGATCGGGCCCTTGACAGTTAGTGTGGTTTGGATGCTAATATACTAAGAGGAAATAATGAATCTTATTTCTAAGGAGGTATCACATAAGGATCAGGGCCTTCTGGCACTAGGCGCTGTATTTAACTGATAGTCCTGTAATCTATCATTGGCACTGCATAAAATCTGGGCATATAAATATATTTCTTTAAGGAGGCATTGTTCAGGAGCTGGGCTCTGCTCTGACACAATTTGCCCTTGGCTTTCCTTGCCTATTGCTAATAGGAGCTGCTGGCCTCAATCAGTGTCTTTGAGAACCATCAATTCACTAATTGCTGATAATCAAGTCTGCTCCCTCCTCACGCTGAGAGCACTTTTGTTTGCTGCCTTTCTGCAAGGATTCGGACAGAGTCCTCCAGTGTTTGAGGTAACCAATAAAGGGGGGTTTGAGCTCTAATGATGTTAATTCTTTGAGGTGACCAATAAACAAGGGGCTATTATGCCGCTGACCTTTCCCGCCAAAACTAGACACTAAGGTCAGAGCCTGACAGTTGAGGTAGGGGGATGGGCAGGCATGTTGAGTGTTAATGGAGAACCATGGCAACTTGGAATTCCTCAGTGCCGTCTTAAACAGTGGTCTCACCATGTCAGCGAGCGGAAATTACTCGGAGTAAATGCCGTCCGCTTTTTTTCCCTTTTATTCCACAGTTTGTGATTAAAATGACAGCAGGCTCACTCGCCATGTCTGCATCCTGCCATTCCGGTTCAGCTGAGAGAAAGGAGACCCTCCGGGCCAAGGAGGCTGCTACTTTGTAGAGGCCTCTCCCGCCATCCTGCCTTGCTCCGCATGGCTTCTCGGCCTCCCGTCCCCTTTGGGTGACTACTCTCAAAGTTTCTCTACTCTCCTTGTGCCCTCGCCTCTCCCAACACAACCATTCTCAAGTGAGCCTGCCTCCCAGGTCCATAGTGTGCACTGCGAAACTAGGAGCCTGCCTTTCCTGCACCCCTCAATGGACCCAATCTGACACGAGCAATGGGAGGAAGCAAGGACAGGAGGGGCAGGAGATGAGCATTGACTGACAGGTTAACTATTCTGTGGAGAGCAATGGTTGATCCTAGACCTTGAAAACAATAGGGGCTAGCCGAGAGAAGAACAGAGACTGCTCTGAAGTACTCCATGCCTTTGTCCTTAATGTCTAATTCCTCTCGAGTTTGATGTCTTGTTAGAGCACAGCTTGGGAATGAGGAAATGCCTGAACTCTGTTCCTGTGTTTCTGCCCCTGACTGGCTTTATGAATTTAAGCAAGTCCAGTTAGCCTCTCCTTGCCTCATTTACCTAGCTACAAAATGGGCACGTTGCCTGCCTCACTAGAAGGTTTAAAGATTCCAGCTGAATCGTTTCCCAGAAACGATTACTGTTTGTCATTCTGTTCGCCCTAATGGGAATTAGTGTCTGTGCAGCAAGGGGACAATCCACGTCCCTGAAGGGAGAAACTGCTTCACTCTTCTGTGCATTAACAGCAGGGAACTGCAAACATAAAGTAGCTGTAAAACGAGAACTTCAGCTGCCTTACTTCAGACCTACATGATTGCTTGGTGAGGATTTTGTTGCTCACTGTATAAAATGTGTAAATCAGTATATTTTGGAGGGGAAAGGGGCTAGGAAAATAATGCATTGTGTAGTTTTTAAGTGCACAAAGAAGACTGCAGTTATGCACCTCAGGAATACATACACACACGCATCCTGCCACTCAGTTAATAGTCTCTGGTGCCAGGGTCATGCTTGAATCAGTTGTTAGCCACACTGTTACTTTAAAACAAGTCAGAGGAACAGATGATCACTGGGCAGCTTATGTTAAATAATCTCTTTCGGGCTTAATGTCAGGACTCTCTGAAGCAAGGAGGCGTGGACGCTTTGTCCCATCCGATGCCAAAGTTTCCAGTCTGGCCCATAATGCTCCTCCGTGTCCCTTTATTTTTTTTCTGTTGTTAATAGTCCTTTTACTGCAGAGGGTTCTCTCGTTGTTTCTGCGTGTTGGGTATGGATCTTCCCTCTGACCGCCTCTGCTACACTAACACTTGGCATGCAGCTTTTCACATATTTTTGCTAATCCTGAAAAAACCGAACACGGGGGGGTGATGGTGAGGAAAACGGAGTGGGAATGAGATGGGGTGGACCTTGCGGTAAGAGTTTGCTATTTTTGCCATAATTGAAGCATAGGGAAAGAGAGATCCAGCTTTATTGTGATAAAGCTGAGTGGGAAGAGACCCAAGAACCTTAGTTTTGAGCCCAGTGATCTGAGAAACCTGCTGATGCAGAGAAATGAAGGGATTTTCTGAGAGGAGGATCTGAGGGTAGGAGATTAGGGAGGCCATTGTTGTGAGTCAGTGGCGGGAGCAGGGCAAAGTAAGGTCCCACCTCCCCAACCCTGCTCTCTTGCCCACTCTGAGAGCCTGAGATCCAGGAACGTCTGCACTCCTACTTTTAGCCCCATCGTGCAAGTCCGAGTCTGTAGAACTAGACTCTGAGACTCGTTGCCGTGGTTCTTTTTTTGCAGTGTAGACATACCCTTAACACACAGCCGGGCTGGCTGGAGGGGGAGAGAGATATGTGACACATAATCGGTACTTAGGGTCCTAGGAACCGGAGATGAGAAAAGCCCTCTTAGATGCAACAACAAGATATCATCAGGGTTGTGGACCTATTGAGACATCAAGCTTTCTTTATTTACATAAGGTGTTTTATAATGAGGTTCAAGCTCTTAATCTTCATTGTTTCTTTCTCAACCCATGTGCCCAGATTTCTGAAGGACATTTATATACAGGTGAAGCAAGACCTCATATGGAGTGGCTGCACATTTTACACCCATATACATTGAAAGTCTGTCTTCTTCTGAGATCCAGAACACTTAAGCAGTGTTCCCCACCTCCTAAAAGAAAGATGGCCTCATAGCAAACTTCCCCTGACAGTGTTGCCAGCTCTTGAGTCTTGTAATATTTGATTTTATTTTAAACACCAGCTTCTGGAGTCATGTGAATCTCAAGTTCTATTTATATATTAAAAAGTGAGTTTCTATCCCTCAAGTTTGCAGAGATAAATTTGAAAATGTGAACCTTAAAGCTCAGAAACCAGAAGTCCACATGAAAAGAATGTATAGCTGGTGTATTAAAATCTCATAATTGGCTTTAAAAAAAAAATCTCGCTAGTTTTGGGGCCTGACTCATGAGTTTTGAATGTGTGAGGTTGCCAATGCTGTATTTGCTGTCATCTAGACTGCCTCCTTTCCCATTAGCAATTGTGAAACATCCTTATGGCAACTAAAGCAGTTGAAAAGTAATATGAGTAAAGTATTTAATGTATTCCGAGACCCGCTGCAATGTAGCAACTGGGTAAAAATGGGGTGGAACCAGCCCCTTGTGACCAGCCTGCTCTCTGTGAACGCCCATGTAGTGTGCTGTCCTTCCAACTTCAGAATCCGTTGTTCTTGTTCCTTTTTAAATTCAGAACTTTATCTCCTAGATATGTCAGCTGTCTTTATTTCTTCCAATTCTGGCTTATGTGGTGTGGAGGGGAACATAGCTTGTGAAAAGATTTTTATTTTTTTTTCCTTTCCCCAGAAACACACACAAGCACCGTACATTTGAGTCTTATGAGCCGGTAGACTTAGAGATAAATTAAGGAACGAAACTGTGGTGTTGCTCTGATGATCTGGAGTGTCAGTCAAGCTACATGAAATCCAATATGGCTTTTTTATTTTTTTTAAAAATAAAATAAAACTCATCCAGTGGTGTTAGTTCGTTTTTACGTTATTTGGCTGTTACCTCATTGCCACGCTGCAAACCACTGCAGTGGTCTGTGGTATTTATTTTCTAGCCCCTGATGATGAAGCGGGAGAGTAGTTAATTTAAACTGATAATAGATCACTTTAAGTGATCTCAGCAGGTAGGTTGATGATAATGTACAAGGTTAGGAGGCTTTGGATAGCTCAGGGGCTTGGAAATGGGGTATGGACCCTTTCACCTGTAGGATGCCGTTACAGATCCAGACAAGGTGGCCAGTGATTAAAAGTTGTTGCTGACTGGTGGCCAGCGTCGAATGTCTTAGTGGGTTGTGGTCTAGTTCGTGGTAAAACCACCACAACTGGTGTGCTCAGCAGAGAGTGGGAGGATTGTGTAGGGTTCCTTTTCAGTCCTAGAGGTATCCCCGATGAGGTACGTTAGGATTGTGTGTGACAAATTTACACTGCTGCCAGTCTCTTCTGTGCAGGAGATGAAAGAACGTTAGTCTATTTGTGCTGCAGTAGCATCTAGGAGCCTTCGACCTGAACCATGAGCCCATAGTACGAGGTGCTCTACAAACACAGAACAGTCCTTAAAGATTACTAGTCCCTTGTCACCAGCAGACTTAATTTATAGATCTCATTTATTGGATTTTCTCTTTTGGTGGTAGATTGGGGTATGTGTAAGTAAAAGTAAAGGCCTACTTCTGTTAGGAACATAGCGTGTGGGGTATCACAACAGGAGTGCCAGTATCATTTATATATTCCTGTTTGTACAAGCATACAGCATGCGTGATTGACACCACAGAAAGAGAGAGAGATTTGAATTATAGCTCTTGGTCCCAAAACTGCTATTTCTTCCAGTATGATGGAAGAGACTCTGTACTAGTGATGCTGAGCAATAAATAACGTGGAAAAGATTGAGTCACCTTTGTTGCAAATTATAGTTGATTTATTGCACATAATATATACAGGTACAACTAATTTAATTAAACACAGTGCCTTTAATGCTGGAAAGTTGCTGTTCTCCCTAAAAGCAAAACAGCCATATACTGTAATAAGGATTTAAGTGAAATAAGCAACATTGTATAGATAAAATCTGGCTTGGACTGATCAGCTTTTAGTGTATTTGGGGTAAAGGGGAGGGGGAATATGTATAAACATAATGTCCTCTTAGTCAATTTATGCCATAACAACGTCTGGTTTAATATCCTGATGCAAGTTATCCCATCTCTGGTTCGTCACATAACAGTAGCTTAAATGAAACAGCATGTGAAGCCATTATTTTCTTGGCTAACTCAACTGTGAAGTGCAAGGAAGTGTTTGATTTAAAGACTAGGAGGATCAGAGGCCCTAGGACAGGGATTCTCAGCCTAGGGATTGTGAAAAGGTGTTAAGGGGTCACAACCTCTCCAGTCTTCTTATAATGCTGAGATGCCCTCTCAGAATGGAAAAGGGCTCACGTCACAGAGAAGTTGGAGAAGCCCTGTCTTAGGAGAGCCATATAATATAGAACTTGCGATACTAGATTCAGCTTGTTTCATCACATCTGGTATCCTTCCTCCATTCACAGCCAATATCTGATGCTTCAGGAGAAGGCTAATCGAGCCTCTTCCCAAGTGCTGTGCATAGGGGAAGGAGATTCCTGTCCGACCCTGCATAGGTGGGTTATGTCCTGAAGTGTGAGGTTTGATGTTATCAGCATACCTGTAATGCTTTTATTCATCTCTTGGTAGCTACAATACTGGATCCTCTCTCTTTGATAGTTTAGTAGATGATAGTGGCATCATGGTACAGTGGCAGCATGGTACAGTGGATAGAACAGTGGGCTGGGAATCAGGAGACCTGGATTCTAATCTCAGCTCTTCCACTAACCTTGTATGTGACCTGGGACAAGTCACTTCCCTGCTCTTTGCTTGTCCCGCCCCCCAGTTTTGGTTAGACACTAACTTTTTTGGGGAAAGGACTAACACAAAAGGGTACTGATCTCCAGTGAGCTTTTAGGTGAACCTATAATACATAGTAGTTAAATAAGCGAGAGTGAAAAAATACATGTGTAGTTTTGTTTCTGAATTAAACAAGAAAAAAACATCAAGTTTAATATAAATATAATTTTAACTTGGATATTCTTCTCCCTTGTTATGATTTTCACGTGAGCGGGCTGTCAGGATTTGGTGAGGATGCCCTGCAATGCAACCCTTCCCGGCTAATCAGGATGCAGAGTTGAATACTCTTGCCTTCTTATAATGGGGAAGATGCTCTGCGATACTTTGCCACCATTACTTGATTATTTGTGAAAGCATAAAAGGCTCAAGTAGCTGATTGATTAATTTTCCCCAAGTTTTTCTTCCCTCTGTTGCCTTCATTCGGAATATGTAATCAGCGAAGGAAAATGTATTAGAAATAGATGGGTATGCATATGAATGCTTAATTTTTCTAATTCAGGCATTCATGTGGGCACATGTACCCTGATGCATGCTGTGCTAAACAAATCTTTTCCAGCACTTAAAGGAGAGCGATGAGTTTGCTGGGATTTTTTTTTTAATGTTATGCTTTTAAGGCTGGATGAGTTTCTGGACTGAAGCTGCTCCAATCAAGTGTTCATATTTTGGTGGGGCTTGTGTTAAGTGGACAGGGATGTTTCAGGGCTCAGGCTCTATCAACAGAAATCAAATATCCGCTTGACCTTTTTATTCCTAGCCCTGGGAAGAAGTCCAGCACCTCTGTGTCATAAATCTTCTCTGTGTGTTTACTTTGGTACAACACTTCAGTTAGTGTCAGTTAGGGCTTCCGGTTTTAGGTTTAAACAGATACTTGTTGGCAGAAGTCTATGGGGGGAAGTGGGAGGAGAGAGACTCAGGATTACCAATGTGTTTGCTTGATGCCGAGAGAGGATCTGAATATGCTTCCATGCAGCCCCTGGGGTCTGCATCCAGCTGAAGGGTTGGACCATTTGGCTATTTAAAATATATATTTTAAATAACTTCTTCCCCCTCCTCCCCAAAATAGTCCTTCCTTGCTGTTTTCAGAATATGAATGCCACCACACACATTAAAAATGTCTAGTTATATATCAGCCGTGTTATTCTCTCAATGCCTGTATTGGGAGTGACATGTAACTACAGATAGTTTGGTCTTTGAAAGGCTTGAAAATATCCTTTAAAATAGATGTTGGCCCATTGATGTTAGTTGGACTCATGACTTCAATTAAGCAACAATGAAATGGAAAACAGGTTTCAGAGTGGTAACCATGTGAGTCGGTATCAGCAAAAAGAACGAGGAGTACTTGTGGCACCTTAGTCTGACTAAAGTGCCGCAAGTACTCCTCGTTCTTTTTAATGAAATGGAAGCGAATGTTCTGTTGATAATATAATGTCTATCTGGGGAGGAATTATCTAGGACTCCTGAAGTCCCTGCCATTTATTTGTTGGATGGCCTTTGGTGCTCTGTGCCTCAGTTTCCCTTTAGTATAATGGTATGATGATACTTCAGTGCATGACTCAAGGGTGCTGTGCTTAATTGTAAAGTGCTTTTGAAATCCCTGGGGTGAAATGTCATATGTGGTAGGGCTGGTTGAAAATTTAACAGAAAATTTGGGTTTTCAATAGGATGAAATTTTTTTTGTGAAAAGTGTCTTTCTGCTCTTTTAAAAAAAAACTATCAAATTTTTTTCATCAGGAAAACTAAACACCAGAAATATTAGGCCAAAACCTGAACATTTTTTGGTTGCTGAAAACTGTTTTTGCCTTTTTTTTGGATTTTTTTCACTTTTTGATAAAAGTCAAAATTTTCTTCTGACAGTCTGAAAATGAAAAATATTTCCCTTTTTTACCTAAATTTTCTGTGGAAAACAAACACCATATTCTGACCAACTCTAATATTTTCTCTTCCATATAGTAATATTTCATGTCATACTCAGGGTTGAGTGTATTCCCTCCTATCAGTGCCGCAGGAATTGTTTTAATCTTTAAACATGGCTGGTGACTCAGAGACACGTCTGAGCATCTGATGAGCGTAATTGTCATTATTAATCTGCCCTCTGCCAATCTGTCTCCAGATTAATGGTGGGAGGAAGAGAAGGTGCTGCACGACTGGTGGCTCATACTACAGAGACGTGTGACTTCAAAGAAAGGGTTACAGTGAAGAAAAGAGTATGGCCAACTGGTTTCACACCTAAAAGAACCCCCCACCCCACCCCCAGCTCACCTCAGTAATAGCTTGGAAATAAAAGATTAGCTGATGTCTTGTGGAAATTGATGACTTGATATTTTTGAAGTGGAGTTTGTGTATTCCACAGAATAATATTTTTTACAGATGCATGTCAGTGTAAATAAAATATATTACAGATAGCCTTGGGTGTCAACAGTTGCACCCAGTCTACAAAGAGATTGTATTATTGTGGCATTTAGGACTGCTCAAAGCAACAACAGCCAACCTTGTCTTCCTCTCCAAAACTGATTCAAGATCCCAGCAGATTCCCTTTAACAATGCTTATTTTTCCTCTGTCTGCCCCAGTGATACTATTAAATCTGCTCCCTCTCACACACACTGCCCCTTGCAAAGCCATTAAATTGTGTGTAGGGCCTAAAAATTCACACCCACACTGGCTGGAGTCCAGCTATTTTAAACCATCTTTGTACCGTACATGACTTTTAACACAGGGTTAATTTCTAAAGTTGCTGGAATCAGTGTCCCGCTTGCATTTGGGCATGATTAGCCAATAAGAATGTTTTAATGAGATAATGCTTCTGTTTTTGTTTCACTTGTTGAGTGTGTGGTAAGTTAATATTTTGCTTCAGAGTTTGGGGTGGAGATGCATTGGAAACAGATAGAACTTGGCATTATTTCTACATGCTTGTGCGTTTTTTCTTTTAAATTCAGTTGAATTAGATCTCCTTTTAATAAACCCAGATTTTATTCTCAAACCCAAAAGGTGGACAAAAGGTTAACTTTATAATGTACATTTTTCTTAAGTAAGAGATGTCACTTAAAAATACTTATTATTTAGCAAAAGAACTTAAAATCTACTGGTTTTCTGTAACTCTTCCTGCTGAGTTCATTCCGTTAAACATTTGGTGGTGGGCTTTTTCCCTCATCTTCTTTGCTTATCAAACTTGACTGCTTCCTTAATGCCTTTTTCCTCATTGCTTTTATAAAAGCAATTTGTTGCCTTTAGCTTCTGAATAAATTGGGGAAATTAATAGTGCGTGAGTGACAACATTATTTAAAAATAAGTCAGAATAGAAATGGATGTTTTTATTATTTTTTTAAATTGGGTTTTTTTCTCTTTGAGCTCTTTTGTTTGAGCAAACAACACATTCTGCTTTGTAATAATTTTATCATGTGTGTGCAATTGTAATTTACATAAATTCTAAATACATTTATGAGCTGTGGGAAGAAGTTATTGTATCTGTGGCACAGTGAATGCAGAGGTTTATGCTCGTGGAGAGGTCTGGAAATCTTTACACAGGTACCCCAATACTGATTTAAAATCACTTTTGAATTATTTTCTCCTCGGCACATTTCACATAAACACACTTCTTAGAGATTGGGCCCAATCCTGTTGACGTTGAAATGGGTGACATAACTCCCATTGATTCTGTTAGGAGCAGGATTGGTCCTATTGTGGCTTTTTAAACAAAACAACCTAACCCCAAACACATACATGCCTTGGACCCTGATTCTGCAAACACTTGCATAGCTGTGTAAGTTTAATCACCTATGTGGTCCCACTGAAGTCAATTGAACTACTCATATGCTTAAAGTTAAGCATGCCACATGGGACTATTCATGTGTAAAACACTTTGCTTGAGTGTTGGACCTTAATTTCTATACAGTTTTTTGCATGTTTGTAGCACTGTTCATCCCAGTATTTCCAAGAGTTGCTATCACTCTGGTGAAAAGGAGAATTCACTGCTTGGATTACTAGTGTACTCTCAGCTATATCACTTACAATCTGGAAGAAAAAGTCTGAGTGAAAACCTGCATGGCAAGCCATAGGCCGTATCCTGAAAGCTGCTGAGCACACATCTCCCTTTGCATGAGACTTCCACCGGAATTTGGGATTGTCTGGCATCTCCAAGGGTGTATAAAAGGATTGGGATGAATTCAAGAGCTGTTTGAAATGAGCACCTGTTCATTCATTTGTTCTTCTTAAAGAATAAGGGAAACTCTGTTCCTACTGCTTCTCCATTCTTACTTTCCTCAAAGAAGAAACAAGGCAAGTAATGTCTGGGTGAGTTAATTCTTTTCAAGGTTGATGCAGTGGAAGTGTAGGTAGTAGAGCGCACCGTGAAAAGAGAACTCCTATATGCCTGGGTTGGGCAGGACAGCCATGTGCAGGTACATAAATAAGAGAACCTTCTCCAAATGTGTCTAAAGGGGGAAACTAACACATTGTAGCAGGGCTGGTGTGCCGCCTTGCTAAGCTGCCAAATGCAAGAAAGCCCTCAAGCCTCTGGTAAATGCTGCTGAGGGTGCAGTTTGCCTGCATGTTAAACTGGTATTCTGCTCCTCCTTAACTTGAGGACAGTGATAATTCTGATGCAGTGGCTGAATTTCTATCAGCTGTAGCAGTGCTTTGGGTTCTGGGTGCAGTTACAAATCCTCTTACATGGCTTTTTACTTATGTTGCCTAGAAATGGCAGCTGTGGGCAGATACATCTGCCAGTATGGCTCCCCTTTTAAAATTCATCTGATGGTACGTCCAGATTACCTTATCGGATCGTAAATTTTCCATGTCACATAGTCATTGTACCTCCTCTCCCCAGTCAAGTGTGGATTTCTCTGTGTGTGTGTGTGTGTGTGTGTGTGTGTGTGTGTGTGCGCGCGCGCGCGCATGCATGTTTACTTGTGGGGAAATTAAGTTTTATATAATCAATAGCAGGCTATTTAAAAAAAAAAAAAATCACCTGATCCAGCTTCCAACTGGATTATCTCAAATCAGCCTTCTGTGATAGCCAGTTATTCTCAGTATTTCAGCAGCACTTACAGGCCCCGGGAAGGATCCCATTGTTCAGGACAGTGTGCATGCAGATCCGTGCGCGTGCACACACACAAACACAATGAGAAACAGTTCCTGCCCTGAAGAATCTTGCATTCTAACTAGAGAAGATAGGGGTAATAATTCCTTTTGCCTATCTTACAGATGGGGAAACATAGAAAGAGGTGACTTGTCTGAGGTCAGCGGCAGAGTCAGGAGTGGCATCCAGGTCTTGTGACTCCTAGTCCTGTTCCCTATCCATTAGACCACGCTGCCAGTGCATATGTTTAGCTCTCAAAAACTAGTTTTTTGGTTTTGTTTGGGTTTTTTGCATGTTATGGTAGCTGGTTTACTGCCATCCAAGGATCTTTCTCCATTTGACTGAAAGCAGCATGCCTTCCATAAATGTTCCTTTAAAAGACAACCACCATGCATTGTGCTTTTGGGCTCCATGAGACAGCCCAACTGCTGGCTCCCTGCCAATCACCTTAGGAGCCCTCCTGCCAGGGTGTGGACCTCCCTGAATATCCTCTGTGAAGTTCAGCTGGCATCCTCCAAGTTGGCCACTGTCCACATATTGCCATAGATGTGGAGAGGAAGCCAGAGGCAGGACAAGAGTCTCTTTATAAGAGCAAAGAAGTGTGTGTAAGGCGGGGCAGACAGGAGGGGTAGAAGGGAGCTGTAGGGTAAGAGACCGTTCTGCAGTGCTGGGCCTATGGAACTCCAAATTCATAAATCATGTTCGGGCTTGGTGGGCGCTGAATCACTGTAGCCTGTGGAACCTCCTGGGCTAGCAAGGCAGAAGTTTCTGTTTGACAGAGATTGGGCTATTAACAGGGGTGGTGACTTTCTCTTTGCGCGTCTCAGGTTTTTGTTTGTTCGAGGGTGTGTTGAGGAGATGTGATGAGTAGGTCTCTCATTATTTCTAACCTGAATTTTCATTTCGAGCTAGGGGAGGGAATGTTGGCTAGCTGCGCTAAGCGAGAGAAACCTTATGTTCTGATTTTGCAGCCGGGTGAGGGTGGGGAAAGCTGTTTTAGTTTAAAAAACAAACCCCAAATAATTCTCATTATTTCTTTGACTCTGTTTAAAAGGGAGTTTGCTTTCTGGTGGCTTGGGGAACATCTTGCGTATTATTTGCAAAAGCTGGAATTCTGCTAGGTAGTCTCAGAATAAGTAGGTAGTTTTGGTATCATACAGGAACGTGGGTTTGGTTTTGTTTTGTTTAAAATGAACCTTTCTCTAAAGTATACACGAGATTCTAAATGAGGTTTCATTTGGGACCGGACGTTGCAATGATTTCAGTGGCAATTTTGTCTGCTTCCGAACTGAGTTGTCTTTCTACTTTGCATCTCATCTGCAAGGAATGCTTTAGTCGTACATTCTTATTTTTGGACTGTTGCTGGCCTTAGTGGGAAAGGAACCGGATAACATTCACTGTTAAAGTAAATAAGGACATGGTTTGTTTTTTCCCATAGCTACATGCTCACCTGGAGGCTGTTGCAGACTTTTCTCTAGCCAGATACACAGAAGTGTTAATAAATTAATCTACAGGGAGTCGTGCTTGGCAATGGCGCCAGGTTCTTTTGGTGTCCCAGCTGAGGGTTTGGCTAATGCAATCAAATAGACCTGTGCCTTTATGCAACCTATTTGAAGTAGTATCAGTCAGGGGAGATAATTATGTGTGTGTGTGGGGGGATGCACATGTGCATGTTTGTTTTTTAACTTGATTTCAGATAGTTATTAAAACAGGTTAGTTTTCCATATAGCAGGGAGTCTGATGCAACCTTTTTCTCTCTGAGCAGGTTGTGCAATATGAATTGTGAGGAGATGTGGCATTACTGAGAAAATGTAAGAGCACAGCGACAGTTCTGTACAGTGTGTAAGTGCTGAAAGAGGAAATGACCCAGAAGTCGTCATGGTTAATTAATTGAAGGTCTCTGCCCAGACCTGGGTGGCAATTACAAAAGCGCAGTAAATAAGATGCTTGGGTAAAAATAACTGCAGAAAATCATGTCCTATGAAACAGTTAATGCCTATTTGGAGTAAGTAGGTCCACTTTGTGTTCCTCACTTCAAAGATATAACAGATTGGAAAGGCCCAGAATAGGGTAATAGTTAATAGCGGGATGGAATTTGCTTACAAACTATATTGCAAAGGTTAGACTAATTACAGATGATTTTAGTAACACTAATTACACCTCTACCCCGATATAACCCTGTCCTTGGGAGCCAAAAAATCTTACCGTGTTATAGGTGAAACCGCGTTATATTGAACTTGCTTTGATCCACCGGAGCGCGCAGGCCCCACCTTCCCCCCGAGTGCTGTTTTACTGCGTTATATCTGAATTCGTGTTATATCGGGTTGCGTTATATCGGGGTAGAGGTGTATAACAACAAGCTGATTCTCCGGAGTTGAAGAGCAGTAAAATAAAAGTTGGTCAGATGGGTTGTATTTTAAAGACCAGTTTGCCTTAGCCTGGAATCCATTGCTGCAGGAGGTTGAGATTGGTATTGTGTTTGGATTAAAAAACAAAACCAAAACCCAACAAAGCGTGATCCCTACCAACGTTTATTAAGAGACTGATATGGGCAGCTGACCCTGAAACTTGATCTGCTATGGTGATGGTGGTGGGGAGTCCCCTTGGAAATGCAACATTGCTCATTTGCCTAATTGCATGACATTGGAATGTTGTCCTTCTCTGAAGACAAGCTGCCAGGCTAGATGATTCAATCGTCTGAACTGGAAGCAACTCTTACCTATTGCAACCTGTGCTCCCAATCTTTATTCTCCTCCAGCGGAGTTATAAGAACTGTGGTTGCACATCTGCCGTGCCTTAAAATTTCAGCTTTCTTCTTTGCTCAATTTCTATATGTACTTTTCCCTCTTTGCTTTTTCTGCAAGTCTCTGTATCCACTTCTGTTAAATGCCTTCCGCACTGAGTAAGTTTTTTATGATCCTTTGTGTTTAGAAGGTAATGAAAAATTATCATGACAAGAAATGCTGTGTATATTTAGTTCTAGTAAAAAGTGCCAGGCTGACAGCCATGAAGACTGGGAGTTGTCATTGTATGGTGTGTTTGTATTGCAATAGTGCCTCAGAGCCCCAGTCATGGACCAGGATCCTGTTGCACTATGTGCTGTACAAACACTAAGCTAGAGTTAGACTAAAACCTTCAAGATGCAAAGCTTTGCATTCCATTAGCAATCACCTGAGCCCTGCAAGTCCAAGACTCTGAATAGTCTGCATGAAGGTCATCATACAAGCTGGGGTGCTGGAACAATTTTTATAGTGGGGATGCTGACGATGGAAACCATGTATTTGGTGTTTATTACTACTTATTATTACCACGGTCAGGGGGTTTGGAAGCACCCCTAGTTCCAGCACCTCTGCGTAGAAGAGAAGATTATAAACCATGTGGCAATGCACTTGTGTAGCTCGGAATATCTTTGGTCCATTATTTAAACCCTTGGGAAAACTTTTTTGTGATAATGATATGAGGTTAATACCATGCACTGGTGTTCTCTGATTTATACTGGAACTTTGATAGTACAACAGGAGCAAACTCTCTCTACTCTCATGCTGTATAACTTATGTGGTTTTTGCATAGATATCTGCATCTCATTTTTTACCCTTAGAGTATATATTTTTACCCACTTGTGCAACATCTTACATTCCAATGCTTTGGAAAACAGGTCTGGCTTGGCCCATCACTGTATTTTACAGTTAAATTCAATTATGAAAGGCAGCGTTGCTTAAGGGTTAGGGTGCTAGACTAGGAGTTGGGAAACCTGCATTCTGTTCTCTACTATGTGACCTTGGGCAAATCGCCTCACTTCTCTGTATCTCTGATTCCCTTCCCACTTTGTCTGGCTTATCTATTTAGATTGTAAGTAGGGTGACCAGATGTCCCGATTTTATAGAGACAGTCCCGATATTTGGGGCTCTTTTTTATGTAGGCTCCTATTGGCCCCCACCCCCGTCCTGATTTTTCACACTTGCTGTCTAGTCACTAATTGTAAGTGCTCTGAAGCAGGGACTCTGACTATGTGTGCCTATAGCACCTAGCGCAATAGGGGCTTGGTCTCAGTTGGGGCATCTCTAATACAAAAATAATGGTGAGTGTCTTTAAATGCTTTTTAACATTTGTATCGCTCAAATTCTGCTTATGCAAAAAGAAAATGTTATAGGTAATTTAATTCATAACGTGGGCTCATAGGTTTGAGTTAAAAAAAAAAAATTACAAACAAGACACCCTGATCCCAGTTGTAGAGCAATATTTGGACTGAAAGAATGAATGTAGCATACACTCTTGAATCACATAGATTGCTCTTACGTTGACCCAATAGGGTATTCCAGGTCTTGATCCAGGAACTGAAACTTAATGGGGTGTGTGTGTGTGGTCTGCAGTTAGCTAATTGCAAAGTAAATATACATTTCATAATGAGGTTCACTATACAGTACATTACTCTGACTGCCATCCCTTTCAAGCATTGGTGTGATTATAGTTTAAATGCTGTGGTACAGGCTAACTCAAATGCAGTCTGTCACTGCTTCACACCTCAAGATATGTTGCAGCTGTCGTCCTTCAGATGCAAACTTCTTTTCAGAGCCATCAGGGCTGTGGTTGGCAAATATGAGGCATCCCCTTTCTAGGAGCTGAGAACACTCCTTTTTTAACATTCCTGTCCCCTTTCCTTGCTGGGAGTAAAAGGCACCAGGAAGACTCTTGAGGTGTTCTGCAAGACTGTGCAGACATTGTCACTATTGGGGCCACCCTCCTCGTGTGGGTGTTTTAGCATTCTTAAGCAATTCTCTGATGAAATACCTAATAGCTTCCGTGGGGATAGCTCGGTGGTTTGAGCACTGGTTTGCTGAACCCAGGGTTGTGAGTTCAATCCTTGAGGGGGCCACTTAGGCGTCTGGGGCAAAAATCAGTACTTGGTCCTGCTAGTGAAGGCAGGGGGCTGGACTCAATGACCTTTCATGGCCCCTTCCAGTTCTATGAGATAGGTATATCTCCATATATGAATATGAATAGATATTTGAGAGCAGTCAGTGCAGTTGGCAGTCTCAGCAGAAAGAACAAAGACTGACTGCCTAGAAAGGCTCAGTTATGCTTTCAGCCCTAAGGGTAGTCTCTTGACAACAGGGTTGAGGCATTTTGGCAGGCTAGCATGATTGCATGGCCACGTTTTGTGCTGTGGTTAGAGGACTTCAGCCTCCCAGGACACTTGGCACCTTTGTAAAGTTACTTAGAAGCTGTGGTCACATTTTTTTTTTCCAAAAGTGGCTGGTGATTTTGGATAACCGACTTGTGATGCATCAAAAGGGGCCTGATGTTCAAAAAGTGCTGTGCCCCTTTAAGGTGTGACAAGTTAGACAGGCCAAAATGGAGGTGCACAGAACTGCTAGCTGCTTTTGAGAATCTTGACCTTTAGGTATGTGTAGAAGCACAAAAAGTCAAACTCCTGTGAGGCAGAGGTGTGGGCAGGGGAACATGCTGGGAGTTCAGAGGCCTGGCTTCTGTTGCCAACTGTGCTTCGGGCCTGCTATGTGACTCTGAGCAAGTCCCTTCCTTTGTTTGTCCCTCTATTTCCCATCCCACTTTTTCTGTCTGTTTAGAATGTAGGCTCTTCGGGGCGGATACTATCATTGAGTATACGTCTGTACAGTTCCTGGTGCCGTAGGGCTTGGTTGGAGCTTTCTAGGCGCTATCCAAAAGGCAAACAATAAGAACCATGAAACATGGAGGCCTAATTCAGTGAAGCAGTTGGGACCAGGTCTCTGCCAGGTGGAAGGATGTGGCAGTGCATACCTGAAGGAGCACAACGGAGGAGCATTATCTAAACTCTTTGCAGCACCAGCTGTAAGACGTTACCCACTTTTTAAAAACCTTACTTGATCCACAAGCGCCCTAGTCCAGAAAAGTAAAAACAGTCCCCTCCATGCAGTGCTGTGTCAGGAACTAGTCCCCACTAAAGCTTTAGCAAAAAGTCTTTCCCTTTTTTAATTAAAGTTGTACAGTTGTTCTTACCGAGGGATCTCTTGAGCTTCTTTTAATGAAATGACAGGAGCCACTTGCACCTTCGTCAAATATGTTGCCTAATGAAAATACAGGAACGTCTTTGCTCCTGCTCTCTTTTCACAGCAGCAAAACTTCTGTGGGGAAAATGGTGCCCAACCTTTGCCTAGCTAAGAGTGAGGCTCATTGACAATTTGCTGGACACTAAAGGCCATGATCTAGTTGGCATAAAATAGAAGGGACTGCTGCTGCTGTCAACCTGGATATGGAGGTGTGTCTTGCAGAGATTACATGTCCCAACACATGTTGCTTCAGAGAGAAGGAGAGCCATATGGAGCAGTGAATGTTGGAGCTGGTCACTATGTTGGGCTCTGTGCTCGTGGTCCAACTGAAGTTGGCTCTCTAGGCTTCATTGTAGAAGTCAAATGGGGTGGCCCATTCCTGGACTAGATGCCAGGCACGGCCTCGGGGCAGACTTAGGGCTGGATTCTGTAAGGTGATGAGCTCTCCTTTTTCACTGAACAAGTTGTGCCCACCTTGTCCAGTCCTCGGAAATGGAAATGCGATGATGCACATACTGCTGTGTTATCTTGCTGTGCAGCTTTCGCCTCTCGGAGTATTGCTTCACTGGGAGTCTAGAGATCCGAATGCCAGATGGATGCTTAGAATATCCCCTCTTCTCGTCAGGAGTTTGTCAAGAGAACATTCTGCCAGAGGGGGTTTTGGTAGTAATATCTTCAATGAACATCGTTTATCTGAAATAAGTTTCCAGTCTTGTATACAAACAAGCAAATGCAACAAAACAATTAGGACCCCCTCACCCATCCCAGTTACATTGGAAAATAAAATTTTAAACGCTTGGAAAACCCCAGCACGTCAACGATGACATAAGGGCTTGTCTACACATGGAGCACTAAAATTCAAATTTTATTTTAATCTAAATTAACTTTCAAGTGAATCAAGCCCCAGCTTAATCCTGAAAAAATATAAACCCTCTGTATGGCTTAATGTTGGTTACCTTTTGTGGGCTTATAAAAGGGTCATATGAACGAGTGTGCTATAGTGCATATATTGTTTGTGTTGCTGCATGGTACAATCTTCCACATGTATGTTAAGGACATCACGAATAAGAAGAAACAATTCCTACCTTCCTGATAAAACTAATATTTTTTCCATGAAGACTCACATTGTTTCGCTTTCATTGACTTTTATAAATTAAGTTTTCATAAGCAGCAGTCTCCTCCTCTTCTGTAGATCAGTCATTGATCATTCCCTTTGCAGTGTTGTAGGATGGCTCTTGGCACCAGGACGAGCAATCAATAGCTACTGTTTAAAAAAAAAAATGTAGTTTCAAAGATTAAATGTTCTACCGGACTTAATCATTTGAGGTCATTTTAACCTTTTGCCCCTGGGCTAAGACAGCTGATCTGCCTCTCATTTTTCAGGGTTTGTTATCTTCTTATTTGAAGTAGTGTGCAGAATAGTAAATGCTTGTTGTTTTTATATGGTAGCAGTTTAAAGTGTGGGAGGGAATTGTAATTGCTGCAAGCTGTTTGACAGCTAATATTCCCCCAGCTTCTGATTAGGCTCCAAAGTGGGTTTGCATTATTTGACATCGGCATCATTTTACGACAGTAGTGGTTAACCTGAGTAGGACGCTCCCACATGATTGTTTTTTTTGTTTTTTTTTTAAAGGAAATGTGCCCAAATAAAATTAGATTTGAGTTGTTTCATCCAGATCTTTAGTCCAGAAGTGTAATTCCTTCTTAATAAGGTGTTTGCAGGGGGGACAGTGAATGTGGATGGATCATCTGCATGTTAAAAAACAGCAACTGATCTGTCTATCCAAGTGGAGCACTAATGGTACAAGAGACTGGAATTTGCCCTTCTGTTGTCTGCGGTGATAGTCACTCATGTAGGATGGTGTAGTACCTGTTCTGGTGAGCTTGCAGTCTAAAGAGACTAGCAACAGGTGATAATTTAAGGGCATGTTGATTCTGGGGATGAGATGTAAAACAGTTGCCTTGTAGGATCACCTTCTTTGTGAAAGAGCTGATTTTTTTAACTTGGAAATATTACAGTCTCCCTACCTGAACTTCTCCCTTTTTGCATTTTTCATTTCCTGTTAAACAGCTGTTGTGTTCCATTTCAGAGGTGGGCGCATTTTAGTCATAGATCAAGTGATACCTTGGCATGGATGTATATCAGTTTACTCAATTTGTGAAGTGTTTTGCGATCTTTTAGAATAAAAGGCATAGGTGTAAGATTTTTAAAAAATATAAGTTCTTCATTCGGTTCCTGTGGGCCAGTATTTGCTGAGTGTATGACCATGGATTCTTGTCTTTGTGGATGACCAATCACAGTCGGTCTGCAACCCTGCTCTAAGATATCTACTAGCTTGCTCCAGCACGGTTTCCATCAATGTTATACTTTGAAAGTTCTTTCGCTGACTTCACCATAGGAGACTTGGTGTTCTCGGAGGGCCAAATATGTCCTTTCCCTAGTGGTTCACTGCTTCCTACTCTCACTAAGGTTAGCATAGCAGCTGAGGAAAGGTCCCTGAGTGTGGCACTGCTGTGCTCCTGTAGCTACTTGGAGCCACCAGTGAGACCTGAGCGAGTCACCAGGACAAACTGCAAGTAAACCACCTTTTGTCGGTGTGGCTTCTGCTATGGAGAGGTTCTACCTTTTGAGCTCCCTCTTTGGATCCTCCTTTACACCCCCCCTCCAAAAAAAAAAAAGTTGAACAAGCTGATGGAAAACATCTACAGCAGGTCGAGGAGTATGATGAGATTAGATAAGGAGCTAACAGAATGGTTCAGGATGACCACAGGTGTGAGACAAGGATGCATGCTATCATCACATTTGTTCACCTTGTTACTGGAAGCAGTAATGACTGTAGCACTGAGAGGTGAAATGGGAGAAGTCATGTTATGTGGTAGAAGAGTGAATAACATGACATTTGCAGATGATCAAGACCTCAGCGCTGGCCAAGGAGGATTGCCAGAGAATAAGTGACAAGAGCAGAAAATCTTTCTTGAAGAGCAGCATGGAGAAAACAAATATTATGGCAATTGGAAGATATGCGAAAGTGTTAAAGATTAAACTCTGAGACCAAGAATTTAGAATAAGTGGAACAATTTGCATACCTTGGAGAATTAGTATTACAGAATGGGAAGTGTGAAGATGAGCTAAGAGGGGTTGGACTAGCAGCTACTGCATTTGAAAACTTTGCAAGATCTGGAAAGCGAAAGACATTTCGCTTAAAAACAAAAATCAGCACATATAAGGCAACTGTCATGCAGTTGCTGCTGTATGGGTCAGAACGATGGAGTATGAAGAAAGCTGATGAAAGATTTGGGCTGCAGAAATGAACTGGCTGAGGGGAATACTGACTGTTTCAGGACTCCAGAAAATAAAAAATGAAGAGATTAAAAAAATGGTTAGGGCAAGAAATAATCCTGTTACAGAAGATTCAAGGAAGATGACTGCAATGGTTTGGACGTGTGTCAAGAATGAACCCGGAAGATGAAGATGCATGATGATGCATAGCAGAGTGCAAGGAACTAGAAATAGAGGAAGACTGAGGATGCCTTGGATAGACTTGGTAAAGAATGATACAGAACAAAAAGCGCTAAACATGAATGAAACCTTTTAAGTGAGTACAAGATATAAAATGGTGGAAAGACTTCATTTGGCTCCATCATTGGTGATGGGTGGGACTCAAAAAGAGGGATGGATGGATGGATGGATAATTATGTTTACAAAGAACACTTTTTTGATCAGTTTTCCCATTATGTTTGGGGCCGAGGGTGTGAATATGATAACTCTTCCTTCTGCTATCCCTTCTTTTTGGATGACTTTTATCCATATACTGGCAAGATATTGAACGAAGTTTGCTGACTAACCCAGCATCCTCCGTTTGCTGAGCAGAGGAGCAGGCAGTTGGTATTGATATATCATTTTATCTTTGTTAAGTTGGATTTAGATCTCATGACCCAGGTTTTTGTGTCCTGAATTCTTTTTGGTGATAGGAAACAATAGCTGAAAAAGTGGTTGCCAACAGAATTCTGTCACTTACCTGGGACACTGTCAAGAACCCTGCAGAGCGGGCGGGAAAAAGTCACTTAGCCTCACTCTCCTACTCTGAAGTGTCCTCTAAATGTTGAAATCAACTTTAAAATAAACTGCTCCTAAACCAAAATTACCATTTCCCACCAACAATCCATTTTGAGAGAGTTTCTATAATATATACACAGGCTGGTGAGGGGGAGTCGCTACCCTCTGCCAAGAGGAAAGACACAACAGTTGGGAGAGGCACAATATAACAATAAATATTTTATTGACATGTTCCAAACATATTGGATATAAATTTCACAGTATTGAGGAATTGGGTGAATTTTCTTCACGACTGTCAGCTTCCAATAAATCTTAATCCATTTATTGGTTATACGGTTACATGTCGATGCGTCTGCTAGCAAGAAGACAAGTATGTGCATGTTGACGGGCTTTTACATTAACATGGGTAAATCAACTGCTGATGAAAACCCTCCAGAACAGCACCGAGTTCCTTTTTACTGCTTTCTCAGCAGCTGAAAGTAGAGTTCACTCCTGCTAATACAGTAGGAGATTCTGGTGCTCAGATAAGGAAGCGAATGAAGGTCCTATCAACTTGACCCCTGTTAGAAATGCAGGGGAGGGAAACCTATGTTTGCCTGAATGAAAAAAAGATGGTCAGTAGGCATGGAAAATTATTTTCCAGCTGCTTAGAAGGTAGCAGAGGGCTTGAGAGGAGTTGAGAGTTGTTTCCTTTTAAAACTTAATTCGGAAGATAACTAGAACTTTTTAGCTAGTATCTTTTTGCCCTGCCCACCATCTTGGTCTCATTACCAGTTAGCCCTGATCTGACTTCAGTTTAGTCTGTTGGTTAACAGTGGCTGTGTGTGTATGTGGCAAAGCTCAGCTCTTGGATAGCTGCGCAGGAGCAAAAATGTCTTTAGTGGAATGAGGCATTTGGCCCCTGCATTCAGGAGTGTCCGGGAGTATGTGGCATTCTCATCACATGCCTTTCCCTTCCTCTCCCTCTTCTTCTACCAAGTCCAAGACATGTGGTAGGGATTAAGACAGGCACTCACATGTAGTCTGGACTATTGCGGCATCTCAGGTTGAAAGGATGGCTGGTAGAGGAGTCTGTGAGAAATCTTACCTTGAGAAGCCACCTAGCCAGTGGATAAAATGCAATGTTTAAGTATCAGGGCTGACTGGGTCCTTCTAAAGCACTAGTATTTGGCCAAAAAACAACGAAGAGGAGAAGTTTGGTCAATATCCCAACCTGTTGTGGATGTGCACGCAGCTAAAATGAGCTTTTTCCAGAAACTGCATCCTCTCGTTTCTAATTTACACTGGCATGCTACTAACATGAATGGGCTGCCTTAGTCATTAAAAAGATTTTACTCTGGTAACGTTCCGCGAATATGCTTTTTTCATATTGGCTTTGCAATAAACATTAATTAAAAAAAATTAACACCACTTATCCTAATTTTAGATGCGAGATTTGAGTCTGGCAGGTCAGGCTGCATTTATTTTAATGTCAGTCTTTCCATGATTTCATTGCTGGAAGCCTTCGTAATTTTTATTCCTTCTAATTAGATTTATGCTGTTCTGAAGGCTTGGCTAATAGAACTCTGCCATACAGAGCTAACTGGGCTCTGTCTAAACTAGGTCTTTTGTGCTATCGGAAACAATGATGTATATATTTTAACTTCTTGATTGGGGGGCTTTGCGTGATGAAGTGTTTCAGAGGCTGTAGTTTTCCATCTCAGTTGGGTCTCCTCTTAAGCATTGTCTAGAGTTGGGCATGTTGCTAAGATGGCTATAATTTATAGATTGGTCAAGCTGCCTGTGGGGGAATAAGCTGTGAGTGTGTATACATCTTCCTTCTGCTCATAGACTTTGCAGCAGTCAACTTGCAGTTTAAATCCTGTTGCACGCATACGTACAAATAAAAGTTCTGTCTTTGTAAGTGTACTTATGACAGTTTTGAAATCAGCTGGGGTTTTACTGAGTCTGTAGGAACTTCTTTAGATTCAAATTGGTGTTAAGCTTTTTACTACTTGGGCTGCCATGCCTTCTCAAAGCAAAATTTACAAAGTTCTTGTCTTGTCCACCAGAAGAAAGCAGTACATGAGGAAAGCAGGCTTGGTAAGCCGTTAAAGAAAATGCTTCCGTACTGGAACACCTGTTCTAGTTAAAATTCGAATACAGATTTGTTAAATGTAAATTTTATAATGCTTACTGAATTGTCACAGGAGGAAGGAAGGAAATCTGGATACATTTGTTTCTTACGCTTCATTTACTAGCATGCCATGCACCAAGGGCAGCTGTTATACATAGAGTCTGGAACTTCTTGGTATGTTATGGTGAATTCTCTGCCACGTTCTGGTTGTTAATACTATTTATGTTACTGTAGCACCTAGGATCCCTAGTCATGGACCAGGACCCATTGTGCCAGACGCAGTATATAGCAGTGGTGCTGCAGTAGATAGAGAGGCCTTCTTTTTGATCAGAGTTCTCCAGACTCGGTATGTTAACATCCTTAAAAGTTAATGGAAGAGCAGAGATTAGGGTTTCTCCGGAGAGAGACACTCTTTCTGGCATCAACATTATTCAGTACTGTTTAAAAACAATTCTGCCTACCAGTAGGATCTGCCACATTTCTATGTCACTATGCTACTTCTGCTTTCTCATTCCTAGGTAGTTTGCTTTCTCTATAAGCTCCCTGGTTTGATCTGTTGCTACACCCAGAAAAGTCGTTTTCCCAACAGGTGTGGTTGGAGAACTCTCTCAGTGGGTTACTCAAAGAACCTAAGAAACCTCTCTGTAGCCATAAAGTAACATTGTCTTAAGGAAACAACATAAAGCTGCACTTCAAGGCATATATGACATATATGTCTACTTGTGTCCAACAAGGGTCAGGAAAGGGATCCCTCTTGCCTGTCCCCCTAAAAGTCTGTTGTGGATTTTCTTCTCTTTTCTCTGAATCATCAGAGATGGCTGCAGCTGGAAACGAAACACTGGGTGGGCTCTGAGGTGGAACCAGGTACTTTCTCTCCCTCTCTTTCAGGTGCTCAGCTGGCTGGTTCTTGCTCATATGCTCAGGATCCGATTGCAATATGTGGAGTTGTGAAAGAGTTTGCCCCAGTCAGATTGGCAGTTACCTTGGTTTTTTTTGTTTGTTTGTTGGATTGTTTTTCATCTTCCTCTGCAGCATTGGGTGCAGATCACTTGCCAGGATTATCTGGGTATATCTTACTTAATTCATTTTCTGCTATTGCAGGGGTCCCAGGCAGTGGTGCAATTCAGTCGCTCCTATTCTCTGCCTGTGGCACATAACAGTTCAGTTACCTGAGAACTGTAATACCTTAGTCTAATTTCAGTTGTTGGGTTTAGTTTGTGGGTGCCGAGTGGTGGTGGTGGCCTGACTAGATGATCAGGGGGTCTGTACTTTCATTACATTTTATGGCTCTGTGACTAGAAATGTGGTGCCTCCTACAATGCTGCTCTTCTCCCAAATCCCTATCTTGGGTCTAATGTTGGTATATTCAGCTTATTAGTTCCCAGACTAGTAGCTATAAATATTGTGAGAGCTACAATCCACCAAAGTAAGTGACTCAGACAATTTTCTATTGGGGAGGGTAAAGTGTGTAAGATCAAAAGGATTCAGTCTCTTGTAATCTCCTAACAAGCAAAACACTCCTTCACAAATATTAGTATGGAAATATCCTTTCATTACCTGAGAGAACAGATTAGTGTGTCTGATCTTTGCCTGAGCTGGACACAGGACATTTTTACATATTAGATGCAGTGGGGGGAAAAAATCTGCTTTTATCTTGCCTTGGTTCACCTGGCTTGAATCTGTCTTATGGTGTGTGCGGATGTGATAGGACATGAAAAGAGAGTTGCAAGAAGAGCTGAGTAATGCTTTAATTTATTTTGCATCTTAATCTTTGTTAAAACCTCTTAGTTAGAGGGTGATTTTCCATTTCATCTTGAATTATGTTGAGCTCCCATTGCAAACTGCAAGCCACAGCTTGCCTACTTCTTAAGCAAGCTAGTGCTTTTGGTTAATTCCCAAACTCTGCCTATTTCAGAGTTTATTTTGTTTTTATTCATTCTGTGCCCTCGTTTCAGACATTTTTGTGTTTTGGTATGAGCATGAGTGGAAAAGTTTATTCTTTCTTTAGGGAAAGGCAAAAAATGCTTATCCCAGTGATCAAAGCGAAGTTTATGGAAAAACCCAATGGAAACTATTTATTCCTGGCTGTTTAAAAGCCGATAATAGAGAGCAATGCAAGGAGAGCAGAAATGATAGGGTTCTGAGTTTAAACCCTTTTTTGTATCTGGCTGGATGCTCCCCTTCCTAGTTTTCTTTGAGATGGATGTGCATTCCCTGGCCCTGAAATTGGAGACCTACATTGAATTTCTGTTGACCAAATGTAGTTTCTTTACCCACCTTCAATATTTACTTACTCACACATGACGACGAGCCAAGGAATGGGAAATAGATGCAGCACCATGAGAGAGTGTTTCTATGTGAAACCATGGGTAGGGGACAGTATTTTGGGATGGGGGGAAACATATTTGGTTAAATCATGGAAACTCTCTTGCTTTAATATTATTTTTAAAGGAGTGGGTCCTTTTTTAAGACCTCTTTTTTTTTCTCTCCACCTCTTCTCATCCAATCGTGATCTTGGAAAAATATTACCATGGATAATGGGAAGATGAAAGCTCTTGGCTTTTTGCACCTAGTTGTTCCATTACATTCTAAGTGAATGAGCCTAAACGTAGATTCTTGGACTTTTATTTTGTCTCTAGCCCAGACAAAGGAGGATAGCACACTTAGCTCACTTGACCAAGCTGTCATCATTAGAGGGAGGTTTGCTTGTCTTCTTAAACTAGCGCTAATGAACTAGGGCAGGAATTCAGACCCCAGCTGCTGGTCAGAGCTGGTTCTGTAGCAAGCAGGGTTTGGCAAGTCCAGGTTTAAGTAATGCATTATTACATAGTCTTAACAAATATATTTCAACACTTTAAATGGTTACAACCGACCTAATGGACTTGACATGAAGATTTAGTGAGTCTGCTGGTGTTATAAGCCTGGAGCTGAACCCAACTCTTTCAAACAAATGAATCATGGACTGTATTTCCTTCCTCTCATCGCATCAGGGAAATCTTATGCAGCTGATAAGCTGATGCTGTCCAGCTTCCCAAAAGGCAAGGAGGCTGCTTGTAACTCTTTCCAAGCCAGAGGTATCTGGAATTACTTGTCCTGCTGCAAATTATTATCTAGCCAGGATACATTATTATTAGTGTCGTCGTACCTAGGAGCCCAGTCCTAGTTCTTCATACCATCAGTTTTTGATGGTCTGTGATCTTTCTTTTGTAGCAGGATAACATGCCTAGTTCTCTTGCTAGTTCTCGAGCTGTTTTTAGTAGGGAAAGCGGAATATGTTTCCCTGGTTCATCTGGCAAAGAGAACCTGTGAAACCTTGTTGCTATTTATTATACCACTAAATAGAACCCATTAGCTAAAGCCAATTCTGTATGTCTTGTTGATCACCTGCCTTTGGGGCCCAGAATGCTGAGGCCATGGCATATCTGTCACTAAAGACTTAGCTATAATTTAAGCTTCATCTAGTATTGATCTCTCATTCTGTGGATTGGTGCTGGCTGTGCCTGTCTTTGCTTTCCTGAATTTTTTCCTAACTCTCTCAGAGCTACATAGCAATGCCCAGTTTTGCTCAGCCTTTTGACATTTAGCAAACCACTGTTGCAGCAGAGGTATTCCACAGAGGATGGCTTAGTGTTATAAGCATCAGGTTTGAAATACCTTGATTCCTTGGAAACACAGGCTCAGACTTTGGCTGGGTTGCCTGAGCCCTTAATCCTTTATGTTGAAAACCATGTAGTTTACTTTGAGATTGGGGTGTCTTTTTAAGGTGAGATTTAAAACGGAGGCTTTGCGTGGATATCTCTACAGAGGACCATGGGTTTCTTCCAGTGTTCTTGGGCTTCTCTCTGCTGCTGGGATGTGACTATAGCTTCTAAAGTGCTTTTAGACCTTTCTGAATGATATTATTATTATTATTGTATTAATATACGCAGTACCAAGATGTGGCTGGTGATTGGAAGGTGCTGTGTAACTAAAGGTATGTCTACACCACCGGCCGGATTGGCGGGCAGCGATCAATCTATCGGGGATCGATGTATCGCATCTCATCTAGATGTGATACATCAATCCCCAAACGTGCTCCCTGTCGACTCCAGAACTCCACCAGGGCGAGAGGCGGAGGCAGAGTCGACGGGGGAGCGGCGGCCGTCGATCCCATGCCACGAGGACGCGAAGTAAGTGATTCTAAGTCGATCTAAGATACGTCGACTTCAGCTACGCTATTCTCGTAGCTGAAGTTGTGTATCTGAGATCGATTCTCCCCCCTCACCCTACTCCCAGTGTAGACCAGGCTTGTAAGATGGTAGTGCTCTGCAGGAAAAGAAAATTACTTAGCATCGCATAATTCTTAACGTCTTTAAGTGCTTTGGATGGCCTCATGGTAGGTAGGTGAGTATTGTCATCCCCATTTCACAGATAGGGAAACTGAGTCAGAGATCCAGGCTGGGATTTTCAGAGGAGGCCTAGGGAATTAGGCACCAAAACCCCCATTTCATTGGGAGCTGGGCACCTAGCTCTCTTTGGGCACTTTGAACTCTCCCCTCCCTCCCCAAGTGACTTGTCCACTGCTGCACAGTGAATGACTAGTGCACCTGAGACTAGAGCTCAGGTCTCCAAAAGGCCTGATGGAGAAGTCCAGGGTCGCCCAGCACTTGGCCTTCTAGTAATGCAGCAGGGTCCTTTCCAAGCCTTGGCAGTGATTTCTTGAGTACAGCATAGTCTACAAATCTGTTTGGCATGCTCAGCCCAGGGTTAGCCTGTCGCTTTTCCAAATCCACGATAACACTATTTCATTCTGTTTCTCCCCTCCCACACTTAGCATTATGAGCAGCAGTGTCCGATGGTGGCCATATGATGCTGGTGCGAGTTTGACAGAAGGGTCATTAGTTTGTCACCTAGGTGACGGTTTGTTACCCTGGCAGTTGTCTGGAGTGCTGTAAGCCACTTTACGTAGAGCTGACATGGGTTAAACACATTTTAGTGATGCGTGGGTAACTGTATACTTAGACTTGGGCAACAACGTCTTTTCCTTTTGCCTGTCAGAAAGCAGCTTTGGATTGTTGGATATTATAACTATAGGCATCTTTGTACCTCTTTGCACAGAAGGTGACATAAAGAGAGTTGCAATGACAGTGCACCTGTTCTCAAATGCCTTTAAAAACTGAATCCTCAAAACACCTCGTGAACTAGATTAGTACTGTTCCCATTTTACAGATAGGTAAACCGAGGCACTGAGCTGTGACTCATAATTGGTACAGGTGGTTTGGTTGCTGGCTGACTAGAACCCTATTAATAATAATAATAATTAATAATAATAATAAATCTGTAGTGCTGAAAGGTCTCAATAAGGAATCAGAGTTTCAGTGAGAAGACAGTCCAGTCATAACTCTGTGCCAGGCTCTAACCACGAAACCATAGTTCTTCCTTCACTATAAGATGCCAAATGTGGGTGAGTTAGTTTTTTTAAGTTTAACTTATGATGCACCTTGGTAACTAACCGTGAGAACTTTCTGTCTTGCTGATATGTGCAGTATGCAGCAATCCTTTGCTACAGAAGGGAGAACCTAAAAATCTACTGCAGCTTTTTGACAGCATTGATATTCTTCAGAGTTGGATTGCAGCTGGAACACATTTTTAAGCCATGCTGCCAGTTGCATGTAGCGAGATACTTGCATGTTTACAGGCCCAGCTGTCATACTCTGCGTTTAAAAAAAACTCTTTTTTTCATAAATGCCTCCTTTTAATATTATATGAGAAGTGAGGTTCATTTTAAACTCCACCCCCCCTATTTAAAAAGGAGGGTGAAACTTCCTTATGTCTGCTATCCAGGCAACATGATGGATGCCAACATTTGGAAAGGCCTTCATCTCTGGGACCACACCCTTCCTGCCATGGCTTATGCATTTGAGGTCAGAACATCCACCCACTGAAGTACTAATGGGCGACTCGAAGGGTGGTGCTAGACTTCCCTGGTTACCATCCTTGAGCTCTCCTCTAATACCTCTGACATTATCCTTTCCTAACCAAGGTTCCCTGAGCATAGGGAATATAATATAATTCTTACAAGCCTTTAAAAGAAATGTAGGCCGTCAAAATAAAGATTGATTATGCACGCGAGTGTCTCTTTTAGTTTTAACTACTTTCCCTCCTGCATGTTTAGAAATAACTAACAAATGTTCCAAACATACCAAACCTCTCTGAAGACAATGGTTCCATTGTGGCTGTGGAAATGATCCGTAATATGTAAATATTGTTGCTTCCCTGCCTCCTAGCTCTTTGTCCTCAGACGCTAGAGTTTACCAGCCCTGCTCGTCATGTTTCACGAGTACTCAGCAGAGAGTTGCGGAGGGATACAGATGCTGAAGATGCTGATTAGCCAAGACTGCCTTCTGGCTTGTATGAGTTTGTTGAAATATTTTTTATTAATAGGACCCAAATGTTTTTCTTTCATGTAATGCAGTAGAAAATAAGTAATAATGCTTTGCACACATGTATGCACTTTTGTTTTGGTTTTTACAATTTAATGTTATTTACCATATCCTAGCATGTGAGGCATCTAAACAGGAATCCTTCTCTAATCCAGAGATCTGAACGTGCTTTAGAAACATAATTTGAACCTCAAATTTCCCACCTCTGAGGGAGAAATACAGACACATTATCCTTGTTTTACAGGCAGGGGGAGATATGGGCATGCTTGCAAAAAGTCTCAGGTCCCCCTTCTGTTGGCTTGTCCACATGGAGGACAGCAGCTTATTCTATTGCTTGATAACCAGGTTATTCCTTTATGTCAGTGGTCTTCAACATTTTTACACATAAGATCACTTGTTAAATTTAAGTGCAGCCCAGGATCTGCCCCTGCTCTTTGGCCCCATCCCACTCACTCCATTTCCCCCTCCCTCTGTTCGCTCTCCCCCACCCTCACTCACTTTCACAAGGCTGGGGATGGGCTGGAGCTGAGGGGTACAGAATACGAGAGGAGGCTCTGGGCTGAGCCTGGGGTTGGGGTGCAGGTGGGGTGATAGATGCAAGCTCTAGGAGAGAGTTTGGATGCAGGAGGGGGCTCTGGAATGGGGCAGGGGGTATGGAGTGCTGGGGCAGGGGATTGGAGTGTGGGCTCCCATCAGGTGGTGCTGACCTCTGGCGGTTCCCGGTTTGCAATGCAGCGGGGCTAAGGCAGGCTCCCTGCCTGCCCTGGCTCTGTGCAGCTCCCAGCCGTGGCCAGCACGTCCCTAAAACCCCTGGAAGTGGGGAGGGGGGCATGTGGCTCCAAACACTGATTTTTTTTTTCTCATGTCCGACTGACTCGTTTAACCTTTGAACGTGTCCCAGCTCAATGGCTCTTGGATACGGCCACTGCATGGAAAAAGTTCTAAATATAGTGCTCATTTGTTGTTGAATAATAACTACAGAGGGTGGATGCTAGAGTTTTTCCAACCCCTTGCAGGCAGTATGCTATGCAGGAGGCATATACTGTAAATAAAAATTTTGGGTATGATGTGCAACCCTGCACTCCTGTTGTGCACCAAAACCAGTTACTGAGTGAAACATTGGAGGAATAGTTAAGCTAACCAGTCTCATTAATGTCTGTATGTCAGAAAAAGCCCTCTAAAAGAAATCAGGCTCAGTTTTTGTGGCCTAAATGAAGTCTTTCTCCCTACCTTCCTTTTTGCCTGCTTGTTTATTGGCCTTTAGCTCAAAATTGTCCTTCTTATTCACTATTAATTTGTGTTGCAGTAGAGCTGAGAAGCCTCAGCCAAGCCCGTTGTGCTTGGCACTGTCATGTGCACTTACATATAATAAGAGATGGTCCTCGGCCTGAGAGATTTACAAGCTAAATAGACAAGGGGTGGGAGATGGGAAGTATCTCCAGTTTACAAATGGGAAACCAAGGAATTGGGTAGTTTAACTGATTTGCCCGAGGTCACACAAGCAGTCTGTGACAGAGCCGGGGACTTTGATCTTCTGAGTCCCAGTCAAGGTACCAGATCATCCTTCCTCAGAGTTTTTATAAAACTCTTATTTCTGCCTACCTTTACATCTCCTCTCTTCCACCTCCTCATCGGACACTTCCCTCCCAGAGCCTTCTCTTCTGAAGAGCCTGTTTGTGCTTCCAATATCAGATGCTGCTATCTTTTTTTCTCTTCCTTATTCCTTTTCTCCCTGTGCTGTTGCTCATTTAATTTAGCACTTATGTATTATTTCACACTGTAAACCGTTTAGAGAGATCATTCGTCTGAAAGACAGTATACAAAACAAATGCACATTTTAATCCTGGGGACTGGGGTTTGCTAAATTCCCCCTCCGTGCGAAGAAGTGCCTTAACATGCATAGTTTGGAAAAAGCTTTTCCTTTCCTTTTATTTTAGACAGGGTTTTTTTTAAACACCTATCTTGATTTTGTGGTGAGCGTTTTTATATATATAATGTGAAGTTTTCATCTTTCACTGACTGAGGCATCAAGCAGATAAAATGCTGTAGCACTGGACTTGCATGCGCTGGCACAATTCCGACTGTATGGTTCTAACTCCTGGTCACTGGATCTTCACTGCTCATGGCTGAGGGCTGATCTTTAAAAAAAACAAAAAAAAACCACAACACACAAAACAAAAAAAGCACACCAGACCTTCATCTCTTGGGAGTGTGGAATGCAAATACCAAAAGGGTTAACCTGACAGGAAGGGAAGAAGATGAAAACCTTTGGTTATTTGCATATTTAGCACAAGATCGTAGCCAGGGCTTGGCAGCACAGATTTGAAACAGAACACCAATTCATATACACCAGAGCAGCACCCATTATTTATTAACCAATAATTAATGTTCAGTTGATGTTGTCCTTTATACAGGGCGGGGCTAGTGGTTAAAGTAGAGGACTGGGAGTTGGGAGTCGTAGGTTCTTTTCCCTGTGAAATTTTGGGGAAATCACTTGGCTTCTCTCTACCTTCTCTGCTCTGAAAAATGGAGATCTAATATTTACTTTCCATGCATGTTGGAAAGCTTAATTCATCATGGTTATACATCCCTTTTGAGAGCCACTGATGAAAGGGTTAAAAGAGCAGCATGTTGTTAGGATAAGCTTTGTCTAAATGTAACCATCAGGAGTATAGTTTTCTAGTGTTTAGCTGCCTTAAGTGAACATTTAAAAAAATTTTTTTTAACATTATGGGGTAAATAGGGCTCACTTCTGCCAATGCTTATGCCTGCACTTCAGAGAAACTGACCTTTCTTGCAGAGTTTGCTGAATGCTTTTTTCAGGTCTTGCACAGCCCCACTTGAGAGTGAATTTTTCTCTCCTGGGCCTTCAGCTAACACCATTAACAGTCACCCAGTTGTAGTTGCTACTTATCTCATTTCCCATGAACCCCAATCCTCCTCTTGTTGAAGTGGCAACACTCCCATTGTCTTCAGTGGTGCAGGCCTAGGCTTGTGATGGGAGAGGGCATCAATGTCTACCAGTTGATGCAAATCTTGGGAGAGAGAGAGAGAGAGAGAGAGAGAGATATATATATAGATAGATAGAGATATATATAGATATATATATATTCTGGGGGAAGGGATAGTTCAGTGGTTTGAGCATTGGCCTGCTAAACCCAGAATTGTGAGTTCAGTCCTTGAGGGGGCCACTTAGGGATATGGGGCAAAAATCAGTACTTGGTCCTGCTAGGGAAGGCAGGGGGATGGACTTAATGACCTTTCAAGGTCCCTTCCAGTTCTAGGAGATAGGAGGTATATCTCCAGTTATTTCGTTAATTTAAACATTGGGTTCCACGTCTGGTGCTCTCCCAAGTTTTTCTTCAAGTGCAACTTTTGTTTGTTTGCTTGCTTGTGGTTCCATGAGACAGGACTTCATTAATCTAATTATCTAGCAATGAAATGTTCTTCAGTTATGGGAAGGAGCGCTGTTGAGACTGGCTCTCCTTAGACTTAATTTTGTGGTTTGCTTGTCAAAGTTAGGTTGTCAGTTGGATGTTTTAAAGAAGGAAACAAAAGAAGTGCTTTCAGGAATGGCCTGGTGCCTTGCGGAACATCCATTAACGCCTCTTGAGATGCTCCCATTAAAATCACATCTTTTGAAGCGACCTGGCTAAAGTAAATAGAGTAAAAAAATTAAAGCAAGCAGAGGCTGGTATGAGATACCAAACCATGAATCTAACAGCAATTAATGGAAAAGAATGAACATTTTACAGTGCCCTGCAGTTATCCCTAGTTCTTGGTAGTTAACTGAAATAAGCATAATATCTATGTACATACTAGACTAATTGCTGATTTTTATTACTTTGCATGGTTTGGTACTCATATTCAATTCCATTATCAGGTTTCTTTCAGGGTACTATTTCCCCCTCCCCCTCCCAAATCACATTGACGCAAATAAGGAGTGTTTATAGTTACAGTTACATGCAATTAAGTTTTGAAGCAATTACATTACATGCATCTCTAAAACGTGTGGATAAGCTGTACATCTCAGCAAGAAAAAGGCCAAACCTGGTGGCTGTGTCCAGGGATGGGCTTGGCACTGTAGAGTCCTCCTCAAAGAGAAAGGAGAGGATAGTTTTGTGGCAAAGGCACTAGACTGGGACATGAGTTTAGGTTAACTGCTTGGCTCTGCCACAGCCTTCCTGCATGACTTTAGGCAGACTACTTTGGTTCCAGATTCAGCAAGATAGTTAAGTAACTTGCCTAACTTTAAGCACACAAGTAGGCCAGCTGGCTTTGTTGGAGCTATTCATGTACCTAAAGTTCTGTGCCCTAAATCTCATTGATAGCAGAAATCTGTACTGCTCTAACTGTACTGGTATTCTTAAAGCGGTATGACACCCTAGTGTGGCTGCAATTATCGGTGTAAATATAGTTTATACTGGTCTAACTATTCCCATACAGGCAGGTGAATAAGTTATACCGCTAAAAGGCACTGTTATACTGATGTAACTGTATTTACATGAGGACTTGTACTGGTATAACTTGATCAGTAAGAAATGACACCCCTAACCAACATAGTTATACCAGTATAATTTTCAAGTGTAAACCAGGCCTAAGGTGTAAAATTGGATTCATTATACTCCTCCTCCCCTCCCCATTTTGTCTTGGCTTTCTAGATTGGAAGCTGTTTGGATTAGGATTGCTTCAGCCCCTAGCTCAATGGGGCACCAATCTTGGTTAGGAGCCTCTAGATACAACTGTATTACAAACAGAGGGGAAAAAGCATGGTTATTCATGCTAGCCAGCTCATGGTTACTTGGTCACTCTGCTCCTGGAGTTCTGTGACTTACAGTATGAGTGAGGAGCTGTGAGTGTCCAGTCTGAGACCTGGTAACTTGCTTCATGTGTGGTATGTTTTTATCTAAAAAAAAATGTATAAAACTTCAGAAAATGCAATAATAAAATAGTAAAGAATAACACAAGAAAACAGTGTTATGCAGTGCGTTTCTGACCGGGAAGCAACAATCAACACAAGCTGCAATACTTTTCACTCGTGGGTGATACAGTAGCAGTTTGAAACTTCAGATTTATTACATTTGGTGTTTCTTTAAAGACCATGCGGGATCTGGAATTACAAGAATGCTTTCTTCTGAGCTGCATGAAAAAATCCCCAAAAGGACATAAATCCAAAAATATATTAAAAGCCAACAAAAGAGGCCAAAAGTTTTTATAAGATTGACTGACTATATAATGTTTGGCAGAAAAGACTAATCTGCCATGTTTTTGGCTGGGTTTATAGACGAAGAATAATACAATGTGATTAGTCTCTTTGAAGTGAAGTGTATGTAATCTATCTATCACTTTCTAATATTTAGCTACAAATTTCTTTCAGTAATGTACGTAATGGTTAATAAAAGTCTTGTTGTACCTTAGTTGTATATATTTAGCCATTTTTTAGATGCATTATACCATTGACATTTAAAAAGATGCAGCAGGGACTCATCCTAAGAGAGTTAAGTGTCCAACTCTCATCTTCCATAAGCTTGGTTAAAAATAGCAGCCTAGGTAGATAAGAATGGGTCTGCTTTGTATTTGACCTGATAGAATGTTCGGTCACTTGTGTTATGAATTTTTCTCTCTCTCTCTCCTTTTTTTAATTCAGCTTTTTTTTTTTAAGTGATGTGGTTGTGTTCTGTGTAACTGAGTTACACCACAAAGCACATCATGTGGGATAATCAGTTAAAGCCACTGCTTCCTGCTTCACTACTTTGACCTTCTGTTTCCATGTTTTCTAGAATGTTTCAGAGATCTTAAACAAAGATGAATCATCCACTCTGATTGGTGGTGGTTTTGTGTGTTTGTTTGTGTTTCTTTTTAGCTTACAGGGAAAACATATTTTGATTTTTAAAACATGTCTCACTGTAAAAATGCATTCTTTCTGCAGCTTGTCCTACTCAATATGGGTGCAAAGTTTTGTTTGTAATTTTTGTTCACGTTGAAGTGCCAACATGCTCTGAATTGTGCACTACACAGCACCTGCAGGTCCTGCTCCACTAACCTAATACTCATATCTTGCAAGGAGCTTTGTATAGGTGTAGTCCTGAACCCACACAGAGTATTTCAGTGGCACTCTGGGTACAGGGGTCTATCCACACAAATCAAATTGCAGGATTGGGGCCTAAGCCATTCTCCAGAGAAGTGAAAAAAAAATTCACTCTGTATGCACGTGCACACACAGACTTGGTTGGGATTTTTCAGTGAAAAGTTCTTTGTCTAAAAAATTTGTTTAATCAAAACTGAAACATCTTGTGGGAAAAGGTCAGTTTTGATAAATGTATTGATTTATTGACAAAAATGATTTTGTTTATAAATTGTCAAAACATTTTCATTTTGACATTTTCACATTGCAAACTTCTGGTTTTTAGTTTAAAATTACTTTGTTTCAAAATTTAAGCGAATTATGGTACAAATTTAAAAAAAAATATGGTTAACATAAATACTTCAAAAAATCAAAATGAAATATTTTGATTCAACATGAACTAAACACTTTTTGGACTTTTGGGTTCATGAACATTTTTGAAATTTCAACTTTTTTTTTTCTCCCGATTCAGGACAAGGAAAATTTCAGAAATCTAAAATTTTTCATGTGTGACAGGAAAACTGTTTCCCACCTGTCTGTCTGTCTGTGGACACCGTGGATACATGGGTGCACTTGCACACATGTTGTTAGGTTCAGAGATTTTAACAGTAAAAAGTTTAGAAAGAGATTAGAGATCCTATTTACACTGTCCGGGTGTTGCTTACAAAATTGCTATAATATTGACAAGAGATGTGTAAACAGCTATCGGTTTAGATGCTAAAGTAAATATTTAGCGTGATCACATGGGCTATCGTTATTTTGGGCTGTAATTATGTCAGGATGGCTGGGCACAGCACTGGAGAAGGCTGAAGTCTGTTGTTTATCCCCATAATATACATAAAGTATGGGCAATGGAATTCAAGTGTCAAATTGTTTGCCCACACTGCTGGGATAGCAGAAGTCAACAGGTATGTGGTTCCACAGGGACCATAATACACAGGCCCCAAACTAGACCTGTCATAAAACTGCAGTGATGTGGTAGGGACTGTATTCCCATTCTGTTAAAGGGAAGCAGAAGATGTAATTTCTTCCCAGGAAAGTCAAGATGGAGATGAGATGATAGTATGGCAGAGAGTTCGGTCAGCCCTGATTCCCATGTTCTCCCTTTTCTAAAGGCACAGGACTCTGCTTCCCAGAATGGACAATCCAGCATTGTACAAGAGAACGTATTATAAATCCGACTTCTTTCCCCCCCCAGCTCCGCTATAACTGTTTCCCTCGGTACAATGTTCATAATGTTCCTGAGTTGTGGTGTTCACAGTAGGGCTCAACGACTAAGAGTTACATGTAAACAGCTTTGTGGGCTACTTTTGCTTCCCTTGGTTATATTGTACACCTTAAACGTGCTATTTTTTATATATAATAGTAAAATTGCTGCTTATGGGAACTGCCACAGATAATACAAAAAGCTCTTTGAAAAGAGCTTTATCAGAGTACAAAGTACTTGGAATTGAAAACCCCTAGAGGGTTGCTCTGCCCCCGCCCCTCTTCATTCAAACTTGCAGTAGCGCAGGATCGAGATACATAGTGCCCTATTTTCAGCTGATTTGCATGTTAGAGAAAACGGAGTAATTGGTGTTTAACCAGAACAAAAGAGGATCTGTTTGGTAAAAGAAAAAGAATTCTTGAAGTAGACCCTAATACATATACTGCCTTTGTCTCTTCTCTCATTAAGAATTGAATAGGATGCTCTAGTAATTAGAATATGGAAGGCATTGCTTTGGTTTTGATGCTTTTTGAGCTAATTGGTTTGAAAATTATATTTGATGTGGCTCTAAGGGATGTTGGCACAACACCTCATTGGGACACGGACATCGTGTACTCCCACTTAACAGGAAAATATGCACTTGGAGGCAGGTTTTGAAACCATATTTATCTTCCCAATTGAATACACAGACCATGTCAGTGCTTGAAATTGTTACTTCTCTAGCTGCCTTGAGCAATTTATAATGACCTTGGATGAAGATTAACTCCTTCTCTTCCCTGCATTACCTCCCATCAGATATTTAGGATCCAGAATCTAGTCCCAACCAGGTTATAGCAGTTTTAAGATGTCAGGTTTATGCTACTCTGGTGTCTGTTGTGTTGATGTTTCCCATTCAATGGAAGCAGTCGGGCTGGACTCTTACAACAACAAAGACATGCTTGCCTACCTTTCCTTTTTCTTGACAGGAAGGGGTTAAAACAGGTTGATGCATGAGCAGGATAGAGCAGAAGATAGTGCTCAAGAACACCCATTAACTCATCTGAATTAGATTTCATGCTCTGCTCTGGGAGGCCTACAGGCCTCCCCTTTCTCACTTCTCTGCTTCTTTTCAGCTGTATTTTAGATTAGATTTTTCAAAAGTGCTCAGTGCCTAATGGTCCCCATTGAATTCAAGCTTAACATTTTTATCGGGAGCAGCATTAGGTTGATGCTGATGGCTTTTGAAAATCCCACACTTGAAGATGGTCTGAAGCTGGTGGCTGGATCCAAACTCTCTCCAAAAAACTTCAGGGCAAGTTCAGGTCTAGATTCAGTTCCAAACTTTATTTGGACCTTTTCTATTAAGCATGAGGAAGTTCTTCACTTGGGTCAGATCCATCCCTTGTCCTTTGATTTTTATTCAGGGTGGTGGTCTCTGTGTGGGTGGGATTTAATTTCATTTGAAAACTTATTTTTTTTTAAATATAGAAGTTCAGCAAGGGATACAGTATTTAATACTAAAGATTCAGGTATATGTCTGTAGCTTTAGAGATGGAAATTGAGTCATATATTGATTGGCAATGCTATAATTCTATGGAACACATTAAAGCCCCGGTCTTGAAATTGGATCACTGCAGAGCCCCAATGGCTTTACACAGACTGAGAGATTCACCTATACGGGACTTATTCAGGATCGGGGCTTTAATTATAGAGAGCAGGGGTGGCCGAGCAGGAGTGGCCAACCTGTGGCTCTGGAGCCACATGTGGCTCTTCAGAAGTTAACATGCGGCTCCTTGTATAGGCACGGACTCCGGGGCTGGAGCTACAGGCTCCAACTTTCCAATGTGCGGGGGGGTGCTCACTGCTCAACCCCTGGCTTTGCCACAGGCCCTCCCCCCATTCCACCCCTTCCTGCCCCCTCCCCTGAGCCTGCCGTGCCCTTGCTTCCCCCTCGCCCCGCAAAGCCTCCTACATGCCACAAAACAGCTGATTGGGAGGTGTGGGGAGAGAGGAGGAGGCACTGATTGGCGGGGCTGCCAGTGGGCGGGAGGCTCTGGGAGCGGGATGAGAGGGAGCTGCTGATGCATTATTGTGGCTCTTTGGCAACGTACATTGGTAAATTCTGGCTCCTTCTCAGGCTTGGGTTGGCCACTCCAATAGAGAGTATAGTACTGTAAACACTGATGGAGGAATAGCTAGTCTTTCATTCTAGGCATTTCCCAGGAGAATTGTATTAGGTAACTTAGAAGGACCTTAGAAATGCCTAAAACTATGAAGTAGGAAACCTCTTGCAGTATGTTCACGGTAACTGTTGAAATCTTAGACTACACAATTTTGGTTGCTCATACCGTGATTTATATGCAGAAATGGATTATTCAACTGAAGTGTCTAAGCATTAAATTTTACAGGATTACTTCAATGTTTTAATAAAGTAATACAATGCGAGGCAGTTATTTTATGAGGATGAAGTGAACTTTTAAGATTTCCCCTAAGGTTTCAGTGATAAAAAGAACACTTTTTCATTTTTAATGACTTCAGGTTCCAGGGAGTATGTATTTAGCAATATATTTGTTATCTAAAGGGCTTCTGTCTCCCAACCAGCGAAATCTGAATTTGTTTTTCTTTAAAGCATTTACTTCAGTCTCCTGATGGATGAGCAACATTCATTACTGTTGATGTGACCTGGTTATTTTCAAACATAGGAAGGGGCTGTATGATCAAGGGACAACGGAGATTACCTCTCCCATGCCTCCCCCGCCACTGTCCTCAGAATGGCCCTGTCCAGGCTAGAAGTTCTGGTCATGTTTAACATATTGTATTCCCTCCAGCATTACTTTTTAATGGGCCTTCCATACCTTGAATGTTTGTAGGTCATGCCACATACCTTCAGGTCCAACCGCAGGATTCACCACAATTGGGACTGAATTGTTACTGCCCATGTGTTAAGGGTGGGTTAGTGTCATCTTACAAGCCATGAATCTGACTAGTCTTCCACTGGTGTCCCACAGGGCCCCTTCCTCTACACTAGCAGCTTCTCTGGTTTATATAATTAATTACTGCCCTGGGGTTACTCTGGCTGGAAGCCACCTACTCATTTACATTTCCCAGTACAGACACCAGTTGCAAGCTGCTTCCATGGTACTAGCTTCCATCGGCAAATAGTTTCCACATCTATCTGTGCATATCTGGACATGAGGCATCTGTATCTAGAATGGCTGCTGACAACTGGGCAGCAACAGATTTCAAGGATCTGACATTTGGGCCGTGGCCTAGTGCAAAGAGAAAAATCTTCCGACAGATTCCTTGCCCTTTCCAGCTCCACAAGTGCCTCATTGCTTGCTTATCAAACCAGGTTGTGGCCTGTTGAGAATTGTAGAGTAGCCCACAGCTACCCTCACCTTTGGTGTATGTAGGCAGAACTAGTCTGGACTATATTAGTTCCCTAGGTCTAAAATTGATTGGCATCTCTTCTTGGATTGGTCACTTTAGAAGAGATTATCTGTGGTCATGGTGCCACTTTACATGCAAGATCTTAAATGACCACCTATGCCTAAGTCTCTCCTGTGTGAAAGAGCGTGTTCCATCTAGAACTTTTTGAAGTTATCGGTCCCAGGCGCACAGTGGTTCATGTTGCCCTGAACAGCCCTGAGTACCGAGTTCTCTGTAGCTTCCCTGGTTTACAGTTCTGCTCATAATGGTTATATTCTGCTTAATTTTATGCAACCTGGGTTCATCCTTCAGGCTCCTGGCAAGTTGGCAATGCAGCCCTTGACTGGACAAAGTTCAGGTATCTTGGGAAATCCAAATGCCAGTGGGGTCTTGCTTCATGGACACATCTGCTGTGCATACATAAGCATCTGAGGTAAGATTGCACTGAGGAAACCCTCTAAATCCCTCACTTTAACATCCTGCCTAGGTGTCATTTGAATTTGTTGGCTGATTAATGCTTAGGAAATTATAAATTAACCATATGGAACTACTTTACTTTAAGCAATTTACATGTTCTGATGGTAGTGATTTAGATTGTAATCCCCTCAAAACCTGTTGTTAATGACCAGCTTGTTTTCACCTCAGGCCATTAATGCTCTAAAACTGGTTGCTAGCTGCATTGAAGACACAGTTTTTATATTTTCCCTAACGAGGAATATTGCTGTGAACTGTATTTAATGGTTTAATAATTTTGATTTTTGCCTTGCCTTCTGGATATGCTGGTTGTTTTGTGTGTGTGTGTGTGTGTGTGTGTGTGTGTGTGTGTGTAAAAGACTGTGTTTAGAAAAAAATCTGTTTATTTTCTGTCTCAATAATGACTGATCTTCCAGCCAGCTGGAGTGAGGGATGTGCTCCGCTGAAGTGTACAATGCAGTGAAGAAGTACTGAGCGTGTAATGGCTTTGTGTTGGGAGGGGGTGTCTTGAGTGGGAAGCCTGCTTACCTTTCATGCAGGTCTCAGATATTGTGGATCATAAAGTCGTGGGAAAAATTAAGTCTAAATGATAGACTGAGGTTATTCTCCCCCCTAGTCCCATGTTTAATTTTTGTGCTAATTTATTACTCCTTGATATCCCTACTTTTGTCACCTGAATGCAAATACTACACCAGCAGCCTGTTTTATGGATAACACTTAAAAATAATGGTACAGTAATTAATGGCGAATTGCAGTGGAGATCCTATTGAAGTGCTTGTGATAGCCACATTAATTTCGAATGAATTAATTGTGGTTAATGCTATTATATTTAAGTACCATGGGCCGCAATAACGGTGATTAGGATATCACTGTAAAGTGTTAAGTTACTTAGGAACCACAACAAATGTTTTAAAATTGCAATTTACGGTGTTATCCTTAAATGTGTTTGACCTTAACAGCCATCACCGCAAGTCTCATTTTGAATAGCTGAGTTAGAAATATCTAACTGAGAAAAAGGGGGGGCTGCTAACCAATTTATTTTTCCACTGGGTTTCAGTGGGGGAACAGATGCGAGCAGATTCTTTGTCCCAGTGCTCTAGTTTATGAGCAATTGCAGGGTAAGGGAGGAGCTTTAACCCAATACAGTTGATGTCTGCTGCTTCGCTAACACTCAGCCATTAAATCTCATCTGTTACCAGAGGGTGGTCCTAACATAGGAACAGGGGGGAGAAGATGGTGGGTACAGACAACATGTAGCTACGTAAGAAGGATCTCTTGAATAGTTGTTTCCAGTGCTTCAGAGCTAATTGATGCTACAGTGAGTAAATGTTTTATTTGGTCGTTAATTTCTGAGAAAGGGAGAATATCTCAATGTAGCGCCCTTTGTTTCAGGACACGCTGAGTCCTCTTCAGTGATGACTTAAGTATCTACGAAAGGATAGTTCATCTGTCCCAGAGAGTTGGTCTTCACTGCAGGGCCTAATTCAAGGGAGTGGTACCTGGGTCTGGCAAACAGGGTTAGCTCAGCTCAAGTGTGAACAGCCACGCTGCAAAGCTCTATCCAATTTACTGTGTCCTCCCTGGTGTCACGCTCCCCTTGTGTGTTGCTAGGATATCTGGCGGCTGCGCTGCTCTGTGATTCTTTCCTAGTGAACTGTGTGAGAAATAGTCTGTCCTGGACACAGGATGGGAACTGTTGGAAGGGCATTGGAGGATGGTCACTGCTCGAGCAGTCTGTATTATAATGTGGGCAAGTTATCAGCCCTAGTGAAAATGGAACCTGGGCACTAACCCACACCTTTAGCTGCTCCAACTAGCCTGGGTTGAAAGCACCACATAACTTGAGTGAGAGAGTTTTGTGTGTGGACTAGAGGGGAGGTAGGGGCAACACCTGAGTAAGAGCCTGGGCTAACTCTGCAGTGAAGACCTACAATGAATACATGGTTGGCACCCCTGGGAAGAACATGTTCCTGCATGCCTCTTAATTATCCTGTTTGTTTTTGCCCCGTAACATAACTGCAGACCTCATGTATTTCCACTTTTGGTCCTCTTCCTCCCAAATACATATTTTAACCCAGTTGCTCTTTTGCCTAAGGACTAATGCAACATTTATCCTTGCCTTTCCTCCATAGGAACAGGCTATTTTTGCTTCAATTAGATCCTCATCCCCCTCACCAGCAACAGAAATTCTGGCTGGGATGCATTTCCAAACAGCAGGTCTTGTGCCAACTTTTGTGATTACATAACACCTACCTAAATCAGGGATCTCAGGCACCTAATTGTTACTAGTGATCGGGGCGGCTCCAGGCACCAGCTCAGCAAGCTCATGTCTGGGGCGGCGCCATGCCGGTTGCCATGAGAGTGGCAGTCAGGCTGCCTTCGGTGGCATGTCTGCGGGAGGTCCACTGTTTCGGCGGTAATTCGGTGGCAGGTATGCCGAAGGTGTGGGACCGGCGGACCTGCCGCAGGCATGCCACCAAATCCACGTTACCAGCAGACTTTCCACAGGCATGCTGCCAAAAGCCACCTGACTGCCGTGCTTGGGGCGGCAAATTACATAAAGCCGCCCCTGCTAGTGATAGTCATGGTGCAATGAGCAGTGCTCTTTGTCTCTCTTGCTTGGTTCTCATTTTGCTGCCTGTGCTATGCTGGTGGGGTAGAGGAATAGGGTTGCAGAGAGCACTGCAAACAGGTGAAAGGAGGAGTTGCCAAAAGTGTGTGTAGGGAGGTACTCGAAAGCAGTTGAGGTGGCTGGTGATGGTTGTGAGTATGTGGAGAGAGGGCCTAAATTTTCATGTGATTAGTGATTTTAAGTGTCTTACATTTTGAGGTGACCAACTTGTGCTGAGCACCCCTCCCCTGAATATTGGGGCCCCTTTAAGGTTTTTTTTTTGTTTTGTTTTTTGGAAAATGTAGGCCAGTGTGGGTGGAGCCTTACATATCTGTCCTAGCCTCGGGCGCTGCAAAAATGTAGGATGCTGACTTATTTTATAGCATTATTGACTGGAGACCTGGATTCTGGAGCAATTTCACAGTTTAGGGGTTCCAAAGGGAGCTGGAAGTGGGGAGAATAAAACACAATGGTATATCTCAGAGATGCAGGTCTGGCTTCTTCCTCACTACTGCCCCACCATAAGAAACTCCAAGATCTTCACACCTGGCTAAACACAAACCATAACTCTCTGCCTTCCCCCCCTCCCCCCGTTTATTTAGCATCCGTTGTGTTTCTATTCTGTCTATATGTACCGTTGTTTCAAAAAGTGCTACACCTGCACTCTGCCTCACAGTAGTTGATAGCACGGAATATAGTTAATCAGATTAAGACAGCTGCATTTTTGCTCATCTGACGCGTGAGTCGTCTCCACTATTTAGTAGATGTAGTTTCCGTCTGACACAAAAGAAGAGACTAATTCAAACTTTATGGGACTGATAAGATTTCAAGCTAGATCCTTCCTCAAATGAGTGAAGAAAAAACCTTGGTATGTTATCTAGTTCAGTAATCAGTTTCCAGGTTCTTTAATTAGATCTGCACTTTAGCTGTATGTCTCAATACACCGATGACTTATAAAAAGAAAAAAAAAAGCATACATTAATTTCCAGTTACTGATATTCTATGCCCAAATCACTTTTCCATTCTTTATATTAGAATTACAGTATTGGAATTATTCCTTTAACATGGAGTTCTACCTGAGTTAACCAAGGGAGTGTACAGAATGGCTGTACAGGTATATTTTTAGAAGATTTTTACAAGGGGTGTGTGTGTGTGTGTATGTGTAAAATATTAGTTTAGAGATGATTAGCAGTCAGGTGAAGCTTTGAATCCCCTCTTTTTTTCATTGCCTGTATGATTACTCATCTGCTAATTCAGTTGGGTATAGGTCAAAATCAAGGGTACCATTACATTTTTCACACCAAGTGGTTTCTGATTGGCCATTTCCTTGTCCTAGCTGTCATTTCATCAGCGCCAAGCAAGAAACTTTTTATTTGGTAGTCCTCCAGATGCAGGTTTTAAAAATGCAGTGGAGTGTTTAGTCATCTTCTGTTGAGGTTCTTATTCTACGCCTACTTGGTGGCTTCAGTCCGTTTTCTGGTGGACCAGGTCTGTGGTTTTTTAAAAAATAAATAAATCTGCAACTGGAACTAGCTAGCACTCTTGCTGTCAGTCTCAACAGAGAGGTCAGTGGGACCGTGGACCCTGATTCAAGGCTGCCTTCTCCTCTCTAAGTAGGGTCCTTCCAAAACAGAGCTCAGGCTGACGAGTGACAAGGCAGAAGCTTCTCCATTTGCCCTACCTGTTCTGTAGCTGAAACAGTATTTCAGTCTTCAGGGCCATTCTGGCACCTTTTTCAATCACTTAGTCCTTTCTATTAAACTAAAGAAAATTTAAGTATCCATTTCCTCATACTCATTTTGGAGTGTTGTTTTTTTAAACTGCACAAATCAGAATTTATCTAAATGGTAAGTCATTGTGCTTTCTGTCTGTCCCAGAAATTTTTGTCCCAAGCAATTTTCATTTCAGCAGTAGTCAATTGTACTTTGTTAATCCGGGAGGAGGGGGGCCGGTCACATAGGTAGTGTATGTTGGTTTGCATACATGACTAGTAACTATCTGATGGTGACGTGAATGTTTTGTTTGCTGCAAGCAACCAAACCAGGATATTTTTGTTGTTATATCCTGTTGATTTAAGGTAAGAGCTAAATCACAGCTTGCTCAGCTTGATTTACTGGTAGGAGTTTGGCCTGCAGTTTAGTGGTAAAGATCTGAGATGAATCCAGAAGGGAGAATGTGAGCTGAAGGCTATTCATGTTAAAAAATGTTGTTGCAAAAAGTTAAGAAAATAAAGTTTGTTGTTCCCTTACTAGACTAGATGAAGTAATAAAGGAAGAGAAGAAGTGTCTGCAGGGCAGCGTGGAGCAGCAGCATGATGTGGCGCTTGATGTTTTATCTTTCAGAAAACAGCGTTACATATCCGGAATTCTACTGAATGGCATCAGTTGCCAGCAATAACCTGCTGCAAATGGTTCATGATCAAAACTCAGATGTTGAGTTCAGCTGAAGCCCAAAATCTAAAAGGTTATCGGATTGTACTAATTTTAGCCTTTTAAGTGTTGTAACAACATATAAAAGGATCAGGAGAAAATGGATTTGGAGGAGAAAGAAGATTATTTCCTTCCACCTATATTACCTAAAGGAACACCTTTTAAAGTTAATGGAATCAGTCGTCTTTGTGTGATCCGTGAACTTGTTGATTGAGGTGCATGGGCTTTCTATGTTCAGTGGGGCAAGTGAAAAATAAATTCTCCTCAGCCACTTGTCATAGATGAAGACTACACCACTATCAGCAATACTTACCAAAGTTAGAGCTTTACCTGCACATACTCGAACTTTTTATTCAGACTTTTTTTGTTCTTAAATCTTGAGCCATTTAATATTTTAATAGTCATGAAATGAAACTTTCTCTGGTGTTGGTTGGTTGCAATTCGTGTTTAAGACAGGAGTAGTAAATTACAAGATGTAAAGCATCATTCAAGTTCACTTTAGGATTGTTCAGAGGCCTGCATTACCCCAGCATGAGGACCTATGCTTGGTTACTGTACTTGTGCCTGTTATTAATGACAGACTGTGTGTGTGTGTGTTGATGGGTGAGCACTGCTACATCTGAAGCCACTGTTGTCTGACTGCTAGTTGGCAGACAACAGGGCCCTCTTTATATTTGTTTGCACCAGTGTAGCCACAGCAGTGCAACTCTCCAGTATATATGCTGCACCATTGTAAAATAAGATTTGCACCAATGCAACTTCTGGGTAAGGCTTGCCCTTGCTTTCCAATGATGCAGCATGTCTACTTCTGGAGTTTGCACATCAGGTGGCCAAATTAGTTGTGACTATGCATCTTACCCTGTTGTTGAAGCCTACACTTAAAGTGGATCTCTTCATGGTCCGTATGCAGAGAAACTTGAGTTTTTGTCTTTGCAGAGCTGTCAGGAGCTCTTGGTAGCTGCTCTTCATAGCCAAATTACAGCATAGGTCCTCATGTTGGGGTAATGCAGGCCTCTGAACAATCCTAAAGTAAACCCTGATTACTGCCTACAGCATCCTTTTCAAGTGCCTCCTGCGGCTTTTTCATGGCCCTGTTCTAACTTTGGTAACAGAGAATACGCTGTTCATGTTTATGAAACTCTCTTAATTTGCACTGTTAAGAAACAGATGCAAAAATAAAACTGGACTGCAGAGAGATGTCAGATTAAATTTGGACTCTGCACTGATGGCTGCAGATGGTAACTGTGCTGAGCAGCATGAAAGGGTCATTATTAATGGTACCATTCCCTAAAGCTCTCGCGTAGTCTGAGCACAACCGTTAGTAAAGTGCATAGATCAGATGATGATGATGATGATTACTAATATTATTTATTATTTATTTATCTTAAAGTGAATGCAGTGCTGGGCTGACAGTTCTGGAGACTGAAGTCCGTCTGTCTGCAAAGCCAGCAACAGCACAGGCCTTTCTCTTTCAGTGTTCTGCTCACAGCCCCCCCACCTCCACTCCTTTGATCCTGACCTTAAGGGACGACTTCCATGTGAGAGTGGGGAGTTGAACCTCTGTGGTTTGTTCACTCTTTGTCTCCACCTCCTCTGTCCCCTGTCCTTTTGTCTGTAGGTACCATTTCAGTGTCAGTTGTGGTGATGGTTCTGGTGAGGTGAACACCTTCTCGCTAAGAACTGGACTGAAGGTTTCCAGTGTACTTTGTTGTTGGTATTACAGTAGCAGCTAGAATCAGGGCCCTATGGCCCAAGGCATTGTACACACACCTATAAGAGAGAGTCCCTGCCCTAAAGAGCTTACAGGCTAAATAGACAAGACAGTGGGAGGTGGGGGGAGATGCAGTGTACAAGCAGAGGGATGTTTTGCAAATCTCCTGTTAGTTCCAATGAATAGTTCCCATGCTAACTGTTGATGCAGACTTGGGCTGGATTTGAACTAGGATCTTTGAGCAGAAGTGAAAGGCCCGTAATACCATTAAGAGTCCCCTGAGCCATGTAGAGTATTCTAAAAAAATATTTAATCCCATTTTTCTTCCTTCCTTCTCTTACTTCGATGAAAACATTTGAAGCACCTATTTAAAAAAGCATTTAAAATGTTGAATTATGGCCATAAAAAATATCCTTGCATGGTTTTTTAGCTCCGTTTAATTTTTAAAGACTTCCTTATTGCTACTGCATAAGGAGAAAAAATTTAGATTATGGGGAGAAGCAAATGTGACATTCTGTTCCCTATTAAAAGTTAATTTAGGGCAGAACTGAAGGCCAAGATGTCTCTCTCCTTCCCTCTCCCCCCACGTAATGTAATTGACCCTTAATACGTCTGCAGGTCTTAGCATTTGTACTATGGAGGCTAACTACATTGGGGCACTTGTGCCAGGACAGTTGAAGTTAAGTTGCCATATCCAATATAAACCTCCCTTATAGTCATGGGTTTGAAGCTTATCTGTTTTTTAAAAAAAAAAATGCAAACTGCCTGAAATGAGGCAAAACTGATGTTGTTAAATTTTTAAATCATGGTGGTCATTTAAAAGACTAAATTCATGCCTGCGCAAAGAGCATGCACTAAATCTATCACCACCTAAGCCCTGTTTCCTGTAGGGCACAGCTCTTGTGTTTCACCCTCTGATGCTACGGTGTTGTGGCACTGTATAAACATGTAGGTAGGAAAGAATTTAGATGATTGTGGGGCCTTGTGTACAAGAAAATGCACCACCCTGCTTACCACTAACTGCAGTCCATCTCTGCAGTTTCTTTGCAGAAGTCAAGGACTGTATGGGCCACCTTTAATGGTGCTCTCTCCAGACCAGAGCTGAGAGTGTGGGGAAAGTCTTTCAATATGGGCAAGGAGAAGCCAACTTCTAGGCAACAGACTTATTTTCCCAGGCTGTCAGTTCAGAAGCTTTCACTGTAACTTAAAATGGGGAAAAACTGATTTGATTTCAAAACATTGCAGTCAAAAGCCCCTATTGAAATCAAGGGGAGTCAGTATCTGGAAAGACTGGAGAGTTTGTCCTGTGGAATTTGGAAAATATTTTGTTCATAACCATGATCCAAATCCATCTGTCATTTTAATACAATCCATAATATAGCAGCTACAAACTTGTAGAAGTAGCAACTGGAGGGATATTACTGAAGACTAATTGTGCAAGTGTAATTTTGCATAAAATGCATCATAAATCTTATTCACACCGTATACTGGTTTGAAGTTGTTTTAGCTTTCCGAGTATGAAATATCTAGGAAACTGCCTAAATTTGTATTTACCTTAGAGCGTAGCTGGTCAGTCTTCCTGGTTGTTAATAAATATTTTATAACCTCCTTTGAAAGATTATTAAAATAAATAACTAAATGACCTGTTCTCTTTGGTGTAAGCACAGCTCCGGAAACAGGCTTGGTTAAATTGTTTGATCTCTATTGGCTTAGCAACAAAGCACCCTTCATTGTAGGGCCTACATAAACACTGACTTGTTCTCGCTGTTCTTTTAAGTAAGTAAATAAATTAAATAAAAATTGTCATTAAATTTGATTGGTTTTTTTTTAAAAAAAAAGTGATAATATGAAATATGGTTTTCCATGTCCAGAGCATTTCCACTGGAGCGTTTTTTATAATGCCTAACATACACTAATTAATTTGTAATGCTCCTTTTTGAGATCTGAAGTATTATTCCTTTTTTACCAATGGGGGAAACTGAAGCACCGTTTGTGATTTGCTTAGTATTTCACTGTCTGCTGTCAGGATAAGAACAGAACCCAGATCTCCCAGGCCAGGTCTAAGTTGTATCCTGCCCCTGCTAATAATAAATCTCCCTTTACTATGTGAAGCTGTGAGAGAGCCCCTTGATGGGGAGGGCAAGCAGTCCTGATGGGGGGAAAAAAGACAGGTGTGTTGTTGCTTTGGACAGTTTTTATCAAAACTTTCTTGAGTAGATTCAAAACATTAGTCCATTCATCTTCACCGTTATCTCTGGGGTATTTGTAATCAGGAATATGTCGTCTTACTACATCATAGCAACTGCGTCTGAGCCATCTTTTGTGCCTATGTTACTTTGGGGCCTAATCCTGTGAACACTTATTGCTACGGTATTCAAGCATTGGGCCATATGCTAACTTCATTCTGTGTGCCAACCCCATTGTAATCACTTGATTACAGTGGAGCAAAATACTACTCAACAAGACGAAGAGTTGACGGACCATGACAGTGGGGTTACTCACAGTAGTAAGCATTATGCCTGGCACTATTTCTATAGGGTTTTGAGGCCTTTTGTTCTGTTAAACTGGCAGTGTGGTAGACACTTCATTTCCCAAACAGTGATAAGAGTTAAGGACAGAATGTCAACCTGACTCCAGTATCTACCTGCTTACCTACAAATCTCTCTCAACTAGTTTGTATTGCAACAAGAATGATTTATTTAAGCAAAATTTGATGTGTTTAATGTTATGCCATCCTGTCCATTGATTTGCTTTGTGATAGAAAAACACCCCGATCTTTGCTGGGAAGTAAAAGTCACTTCTGCTTGCATGTTAAAGCCATAAACTCTGCAATGTGCTCAAAGCATTGATCTTTTTTTCATTATTATTATTTTTTTGTGAAGACTGGGGAAAAGACAAAACTAAAAAAAAAACCTCATAATTTTTGATATAACTGTGGAAACATGGTTAGTTCTAACACAGCAGGTGGCTAAGGAACTCAATCTGTAGAAAGCAGCAGTGCTTTCAGTGCAATCAAAGTTAAGTGCAGAAATTTAATTAAATGGCAGCAAAGGCTGGCAGAAACTTTGTAAAGCAGCAGTGCATTGTCAAATTCAACAATTATTTCAAGGAACACAATCCACAGATGGCATCTAATTGATAAACTAAGGTTCTGGTGCTCAAATCTGCCTACATTTAAGCTTTTATTTATTTATTTATTTTTTCCTTAAGCAAAATATTTAAAATTTAAGGTTGCACCAGTCTTTTGAAAATGTTTGGTAAAAGTTGTATCTTTTTGATGTGTTAAATTCTCCAGAAACTTGAGCTATTTGTACCAGAAAGAGAAGTAGGGTGTTTTGTTTTTTGTCTGGCAGGGAAGATAGGATGGACTTGTGGTTAAAACACTGGACTGGGACCTGTAAATCTAGGTTCAGTTCCTAGCTCAATAATATACTTTTTGTGTGACCTGGGGCAGATGGTCACTTAATCTCTCTGCCCTCACTTTCCCATCTGTACAAAGAGCTAACACTTGCCTGTTTCAGAGGAGTGTGTGGGAAGATGAAAAACTCAGTAATGTTTGAACTGCCTAGATACTGAGGTGATGGGAACCATAGAAATACTGAGACAGATGTCTTCACCATTCAGAAAGTTGTCTACTTTTGCATCTTTCCAGATCAGTGCAACTCCCTGGAAGTCTGAACTTGAAATTCTGCTCCATGGATGCTCACTGGTGCCAGGGCAGTTTGTGGGTGTTGGGCTGCTGGCACTGACTCTGTAAAGAAGAGAGGGTGAATTTCATCATGGTGTGTAGGGTGCATACATGGCGAGAGGGATAGCTCAGTGGTTTGAGCATTGGCCTGCTAAACCCAGGGTTTTCAATCCTTGAGGGGAGCCATTTAGAGGTCTGGGGCAAAAATCTGTCTGGGAATTGGTCCTGCTTTGAGCAGGGGATTGGACTAGATGACCTCCTGAGGTCCCTTCCAACTCTGATATTCTATGGTCATGTATCCCTGAGGGAGTTCTGAAATCAGAGGTGACTTGCAAAGGTTTTTTTTTTTTTTCTTTTAAATGATCTTTGTCCTCTTCTCTTTTGCCACTTTATGTAAAAAGTTATGGTCAGGCATTTTTGCCTGTTTGCTTCACGAGTTTGACGCTATCAAAGATCCGCCACCCCTCCTTTCAGATAGGCTGAGAGAGCTTATTATGCACATCTCCAAGGCATCTAACAAGTCCTGCAGCAAAACCAGGGAGAACACTTGAAATTCAGAATATTAGAGTACAAAATCAGAGGAAATCACCATCTCCCCCCTCCCCATATTTTTTTGTTTTCTTCCATTTTTTTCCTTGTAAAAATATCAGGAATACATATATAGATGCATGCAGATGTGCAGACTCACCTCTGCAGTGCCTCCTGCTGGTTGTCCTCGGGAATTAGCTCACTGCCAGCCCAGAACGCCCTCTGCAGGTCAGTGATCCATCTGTCTTCTGGCCTTCATGTCCCTCCCTGGACCCCGGTGCCCTTTTAACTGGGTCTTCCCTCCCTGGGGAATCCCCAACCACTATCCCCACTTTGCCTCAGTTTCGCTACTGCCCAGTCTCCATCTAGCCCCCACGCCCTGGGGCGAACTGCAGTATCAGCCACTCATCATAGGCAAATGGGTTTGGACCTGCTGCTTTGCTTATCCCTGGGCTGCTCCCTGCAACCCCCAGTACCTCTTGACCTTATCCTAGGTCACAGCCTGGGGCTTTCCAGGCAGGAGCTCCCCAGCTCCTCTGCCTTTCCCCAGCCCTGCTCCACTCTGGTACCCTATGACTAGCTCCCTGCAGCCAGGCCCTTCTCCCTCTACAGCCAGAGGGAGACTCTTTGCTCCTGGCTTCCCTGGCCTTCTTGTACAGGCTTTATACAACTCTAAGCATTGTGCAGTGCTTTGGTACCTTCACTGGAGGAACTTCCTCCAAAGAATATTTTAGTTGAACAAGGGAGAGAGCGAGGGAGAAAGTCGGGTGTGTGTGTTTGAGTATATATATTTAGTTTTGGTCTTTGCATTAAAAACAAAATTGGCTTTCAAATTTTGCCTTCCCTCTCATTCATATGTGTTCTTAGGAGATGTGTGAGGGGAAAATGATCATTTCAGTTTGTATGTATAAAGTCCAGTATCAGATCTCCTTAATTATTCTTCTAAATAGGCGCTGTATCCTCATTGTGGCACTAAAATCTCCGTTAGTTGGGTTCTGAATGATGTAGCGGAATCAGTATTGTTGTTTTTGGTACCTGCTGTTACCAACAATAGTTTAATAGCACGACAACTTGTGTTTGCTCCCTCCCCTCGTGCCCCCCCCCTTCTCCCCAGTCTAAATATATCCAACCAGTCAATCAACACTGGCAGGCATCAATGCTATGGCTGTCAGATTGAATTAGCTCCGGATGGGCTAAACTACTGGCTTGCTTTCTGAGCTTGAAAATGTATTCAAATAGTGGCATAAAAATTAGACTTGCATATAGGTAGAGTCTGGTAACGGGCACTTATAGAGAAAGAACGATACAGCATTTTAGTAGAATATTGGTCTCCTTCCCATCTCTCTCTGTTGTAGATTAGAAATAATAAAATACATGCTGATGTTTATGACTACATGCTTAGTGAACAGAAAGGTTTGATTTTTCATTAATCTGAATTTTGAGTTTTTAATAGAACAAAGAGTGAAACACTAGAAATTAAAGAGCTGCTAATATCTGGAAAACTATTTGAAAACATTTGCTTTAGAGCCAAAACTATTTAGGTCTTGTATTCCATTTTTTCTTACCCTTTTTTTTTTTTTTTGAATGGAATGGTTTAGTGAATGCATTATCTGTGTTGTTGCTTATTCCCTGAAGTAGTTGTCCTCTAGCTATTTCCTGTGCAACAAGTTGGGATGTTACAAATCCAGGAGTGTAGTTTTACATGCAGGATAGTAGCAAGAGTAGATGGAATTTTGAAAAGGATTTTTTTGTTCCTTTATCTTTTTTAACTTCTTGGGGAAGAAATAAAAGGATTTTGCATAGCACCTTTCACAGCACTTTCTTCATAGTGAAACCTACAGGCACCATTTCAAACCTACAGCTGAAATGTAGATCTCTGTTCCTAGGGTAGAGCATGACAGTTGCGTATAGCAGAGTAGTGCATAGCAACACCACAGTGTATTAGATCAGTGGTTCTCAACTAGGGGTCCAGGGCTCCCTGGGAGGCTGTGAGCAGGGGGGCCGCCAAGCCTAGGGCCCAGGGCAGAAAGCCGAAGCCCTGCTGAATGGAGCTGAAGCCTGGGGCCCTGAGCCCCCCACCTGGGACTGAAGCCAAAGCCTGATCAGTATAGCTTCACGGGGCCCCAGGCAACTGGTTGCTACCCCCTCATGCTGGCTCTGGCTTTTATATGCAGAAAACTAGTTGTTGTGACAGGTGGGCCGTGGAGTTTTTATAGCATGTTGGGGGTAGGGATGGGGGACGACTCAGAAAGGAGAAGGTTGAGAACCCCCGTATTAGGAGATGACACAGAGAGAAATGCCATGTCTATTTGTAACTGCAGGGGGAGCTGAAATGGGTAGAACGTATCCAGCTGGAAATTGGGATCCAAATTGAGCATGTGAGTAGTTCCATTGATTTCAACAGAAGTAGATTTAGGCCAGTGCTGAATGCTTTAGAAAAACCTACCCTAAATACTTAGGCCACTTAAACACACTTCTCTCTCTCTCGCTCTCTCTCTGTGCGTGTGCGTGTATGTATGTATGTAGTTTGTGGTAGCACCTGCAATGCACTAGGTACTGTTCAGACCTAAAAGAAGACAAGGAGCTTATGTGCACTGACTTCTCCCAAATAGCATAGTGTTGAAAACGTAAAAACTCAAGAGGTTGTGCATTCCATTAGTATTTATTTATTTATTTATTTATTTATTTAATCTTAAGATCAGAGCTTTCATTTTAAAAAACCACTGAATGGATTCTGAGTCCCAGTTGCAGAACCTCCAGCCTGCTTGAGGAATCCTCTGCGGAGAATAAGAACAGCCTCCAACCAAATAAAGCTGGCATGCAGAAGAAAAACAAACAGGTCATTTTTTGTGTTCCATGTCAAAGTCTGATGGTTACATCAGGAGTGATGCCAGATGTCAGCCATTCGTATTTCACCAGGTCACAATAGCAGAACAGCTTGGAATGGGAGTGGTGTGGCAGGAAACTCTCTTTAAAAGCCTTTTAAACTGTAGGTAGAGAGCAATCTATTCTCCATGGAGAAGACCTGACATTCCTGGAGATCTGATTCCTCCATTTGTTCACAGGCCGCAGTTGTGCATGCTTCCCCCATGCTGCGCTGGCAGTGTGCTCCACACCTGACCTGGAGAGGGGGAATTTGGAGGTGCAACGAAATGTAAATTAATACGCCAAGCTGTGAGGCATTTCAAGCCATGGCTGCTGGGGTTCCATAGCTGGAACAGCAGGCTATTCGGTGGGGTGTGGAAGTGCAAACATAGTGCCTCAATACTGGGGCACATTCCTCAGCTTAGAGCCAGCCCGTTTTGAGAGTCTCTCGCTTGTGTTTATAAATATGTTTACATCAGAAATGGTGACTTGTTAGACTGAGGCAATGGCACTCCAGTAAATTCATGCAAGTTCAAGTAATTTGTTGTGTGGTTTCCGGCACGTTTTATCCTTCCTTGCATACCTCGTATTAAGTCATTTTTACTTGGGCTTTGGGAGGGTGAGAGGTATGAATGGTATGTCCCCTTCTGCCCACAAGCTGTAGTAATTGGTCTGCAAACGCACTGAGGTTTCACTGTCCTGGTTCAGTTTTGGTTTTTGCATTCTCCTTTGAAAAGCAATGATTCAAACTTTCATAGTGTGTGTTTGTTTTTAAGGCTGGAAGGGTCCATCAGCTCATCTAGTCTGACCCTCTATACAAGAGTGACCATACAGCTTCATCTGGTTAATGCTACAGTGACCAGCTGAAGCACATTTTCTAGAAAGGTGCCCTGGCTTGATTTGAAGACTTCAAGAATTGGGCTGAAGGTGCAAAGTTCAAGGGTACTTGAATTTTACCTTTAGCCTGGGCCCCATCTCTGCCTAAAAAGCTATGAAGCAGTGACTCTCCTTTCCTGTGCACAGAATCCTACAAGTGTCAGTTAAGAAGCTTACATTTAGATCACACTTACATTCCTAGCACTAATCTCTGTGTTTGCACTTTCCTTCATTCTCTAGGATATGTCTACACAGCAATCAGAGGTGTGATTGTGTAACCCACACACCAATTGCATCTTGTGTAGACAAATCCCATAGTAGCATTAATCTAGGGAGTGTGGCTAAAAATGTCAGTAAAGTTGCAGCAGCACGGACTCTGGCACAGGCTCAGAGCAGGAGTATGTACCCAGGGTTCCAGGCACGCTTGTACTGCCTGCGCTGAAGCACACATCGTTGTGTCTTCGCTGCTGTTTTTAGCTCTGCTGACTAGCTTAAATCTAAAGCGGGTATGCCTATGCAATCTACCTCCGGTTGCAGTGTAGACGCATCCTTGGAACACATTGTGGGTAGAGTGTCACACTGCAAATGTCACTTTATGCTCTTAATACTAGTGTTGAGACTGTATCAGAGTGCAAATGAAATATTTGCCTGGTGAAGGTGTACAAGTTTGTAATGGCTAAGTACAAACCTTTCATCGTTACCTGATCGTTGGAGATCATCTTCTTTTCTATGTCTTGACCATATTTGACCTTGCATTTCTGCCTCCCTTCAAAGCAACTTCCTTGTAAGGCCATTTGAACGTGTGGTATTGATATAACAGAAGTCTTGTTTCAACAAGTCTGCCAATCCATTGCAGAGGTCACTGAGTAACATACATATAGGTAAGTGGGACAGAGAGAACTGAAGATCTATCTTTTGTCGGAGCTAATTCTTGTCATTACTTTGTTTTCAGAACTCTTTTGCTGCTAGTTTGTTTACCTTTGTGTGCCTTGGTGTGAATTTAATGCTGGGGAATAGTGACAAGGCTTGACAGTCTTGCAGGTCGAAAAGGTCTGTTTTAGTCACAGAACGAGTACAGCCCATGATCGCAGCAATGTGAGCTTCCCCACGAATGTACATCAGTCCTGCCCTGGCAGGACTGCCTCTAGGTGCGAAATGGGTTCTTCTTTCTACATCCGGGTCCTGATTTTCAGCGTTTTTGAGCACCCACAACCGTAGCTGGAGTCATTGGGAGCTCCAGGTGCATACCATTTGTAGAACTCAGGCCCTTGGTGTTTGAGAGTGCCTGTTGTGGCTGTAGAAATGTGGACGCCAATCCACTGGGATCACAGGTTCTGGGTATAACATGAGACTTGGATTTTCAAAGGAGTTAAGGGCCCAGCTTGCATTGTATTGAATTTCCAGGGGAGCTGGGCACATATTTTGTTGCAACTTATGCTTTGTATTTCAGTAGCATCTAGGACCTGAAGTCACAGATCAGGACCCATCGTGCTAGGTGCTGTATTAACACAGAACAAAATGAGAGTCCCAGCACCTCCCTTTGATAATCATAGAATCATACCAGCTGTAATCCTTATTACCTTTATTCCCTCTTGAAAAGTGGATTGACCACATGAACCTTTAATATGTGGCAGTAAGAGTTCTGATAAATTTGTGTACCAATGCCCCTCTACTGTCTTTGGTTTGTTATGGAAGACTTTGTATTAGGTATTTTTTATAACGAGAGATTTTAAAAACACACACTTTTTCAAGGATCTTATTTTCTTTAAATAAAAAAGTAAAGGGCTTTGTTGAACTGTTCATCTGAAAGATTCTATAAAAGTACAAAGTAGTTGCAACTACATGTAACCATGGTGGGATTTATGCACTCGGAGGTGGCTAAAAAAAATACAAATACTATTTACTTCAGCTAGTCAGAAAATACAAATTGCATTGAATTGAAAATTCTGGCATTCGTTTTATAAACTAGAACAGAAAATAAATCTTGCTTTTATGCATGTAACATTATGTGAACACACACAATAATGGGTGCAGCATCCCTTGTATGAAATGTGAACTGGTGTTAATGTTGCATCAGTTTTCACATCTGTAGAATGGGGATACTGATACTGATCTCCTTTGTAAAGCACTTTGAGATGTACAGATGAAAAGCACTATAGAAGAGAGAGAGATTATTATTATTATTATTTATTATTATGACTAATATTATTTCAGTGCTAGATCCAGATTGTGCTAGCAACATTGTAGCTCTATTTCTGGGCATTTTGTTAATATATTTGTCAGGCTGTGTTATTGATTGCCCCCAGAGGGGCACTACACTGTGATTATAAGATCTAATAAGTTAGTTTTTGCTGCTCTCTGATAAGGTGTGATATAACTGGCAAACATGAAAACTTTTAAAGAATAAGTCTGTTTCCAGAAAGTAAGATTAATCTGCTCAAAAAAATGACATTTCATAGCTGATAGTAAAAAGATTTCACCAATATGTCAGACGTTTAAACCTGGAAATATTTTGTGTGTTTTAGAGTTGCTGTGGTCAACATGTCTAGATCCTTGATAGGAGTCAGTTTCAACCACCTCCTTTCTTCCTGTTCATTAAAAATAGTTCTGCTATGAAACTGCCTCCACTAGACTGGCCAACTGTGATTTGACTATTGGCAGGTTAAGTCCCAAAACTTGGAAGAGAATTGATATATATTCAAAGCAGAGCTGGGCGGGAAATGCCTCCCCCGCTCCACTCACTCCACTGGAAAAGTTTGGACAGATGAACTTTTTTCATTTTTCATCAAACTGTTTCTTCAGCTTCTAGGGTTTTTTTTTTGGTTGAAAAACTAAAAATTTGGTTCCAGAAGAACTCGAATTTTCAATGCAAACTGATTTTTTTCCCACAAAAATTTTTCTTTTATGGAAAATGTTTGACCATCTCTAATCTGTAGCCAACTTTAAGGAAACATTAATTTTCTTTGAGAAGTTCACAGAGGCCCTTTGTCCTAGATGCTGTGCAAATTATTATTATTATTTATTATTTCTATTACCGTAGCTCCTAGGAGTCCTGGTCATGGTGAGAACCCCATTGTGCTATTCATTGTACAAACTCAAATAAATAGGAAAACATGGTGCATGCCTTAAAGCCCTAAACATGTCTCTTTACTTGGTTGGGACCAAAGGATGCAGCCAAGTGGCTGTATCTTTGAAAACCCATATTATAGTGCAAGATTAATCACATGAATAAGAGTTTACAGGAATCAGGCTTCTGGGTACTCCCCCTTCTCCTCACAGTTCTTACTGTAAGACATACTTTGTCATTCTTATTTTGTGTCCAGCTCATTTAATGTGAGAGATCAAGTTATTTTTTCCTAACTAGGGCTGCCCCATTCAGGGTCTGGCTACATTTGGAATTTCAAAGCGCTGCCGCGGGAGCGCTGCCGTGGCAGCGCTTTGAAGTGTGAGTGTAGTCAGAGCGGCAGCGCTGGGAGAGAGCTCTCCCAGCGCTGCATGTAAACCACATCCCTTACGGGTATAGCGTGCAGCGCTGGGAGCCGCGCTCCCAGCGCTGCAGCACTGATTACACTGACGCTTTACAGCGCTGTATCTTGCAGCGCTCGGGGGTGTTTTTTCACACCCCAGTTGCAGCGCTGTAAAGTGTGAGTGTAGCCAAGGCCTTAGATCATCGCAACACAGCATGCTGAAGCTTTTTACACTCCTCCATCTTGCAAACCCAACCCTGCAAAAAACAAACAAGCAACCTCAGCCAAATTATTTGTTCTCCTGATGAGAATAATCTGAACATGTACTATCAGCTTTTGCAACATCTGGATGCCTGTATTGGGTTCATCTTATGCATTGGGCCAGATTTTGTCCATTCGCTACTTTACTGGCCATTATAATGCTTCCCTCTCACTCCTATTCAGATCTTTCAATCTTCCCTCCTTCTTATTTCCCTCCAGCCCTTAACTCACTTTTGGTTTTTATCTCTGTATTCCCTTCAGTTTGCCTAAAAATCTTCCAGGTAACTGTATATTGAACATAACACCTGACCCTGATATTAATACCCGCTTTATCCAGGATATGACTTTAGTGCTAGAAGCGATCGCTGTATTTCCCCAGTATTTTACAGATGAGCACTGAAAAGTGTCTTTATTCAGTTTGACTGTTGCTATTATGTGGCAAGGCATTCAATAAAAGTTGTGATTTATGAGATGTGTGTGGCCGTTGTTGTTTTTCGTTCTGTCATCTATCAGGGAGAGAAAAGCCAGGCCTGATAATTCTTGGCACATAGCTTTTTCAGTTAAGAATGTCAGCTGTCATGCTGTCAAGAGAAGTTATTGCTCTAGATTTAAAAAAATAAATAAATAGAGATCCAGCTTCTTACTGTGGTACGTTGATAAGGGAGCGCTTTCTGCATTTCTGAAAGTGTCTCCCCTGTTAAGGCCCTTGGAGAATGCCCACTTAAATTTCCAATGCTTTGTGCTTTTCGGTGTGTGACAGCCTTTGATTGCTTAATGTAAAAAAACCATTCAGTTCCTTTTTTGCTGCTTGCATGTATTTTTCCATCCACTGTTTATGGAGCACTCTTTCTTTTTGGCTAGGTATTTTAAAAATGCTATTTTGCAAAGTATGTGCATATTAGATAAACTGGTGTTGAATAAAAGCTCTGTCATATTTGGCGGCTTGATGCATACATAAAACGGACCTAATTGAAGAGAGAAGCTGTTTGTCACAAATGTGAATGTAAGGTTGGGAGGCAGAGAGGAAGAATTATGTTAAATGCCAAGTTGATTTTTTTTCCTCATTAGTTATTTGCAGAAATGTATCAAAAAGCTATTTTAATGCAGTGTACAATGCTATTGCAAACTTGTGCTCTGCATCCTAAGTGCCTGGTTGCAGCACAGTTAGGCTCTGAAATCATTCCTCGATTAGTCCCTGGAGTCCTATAAAAGTCTTTAACTCTCAGCATGTGGTCTTTGACTTAACAATAGATGAAGGATTGCTGAACTTGAACAGAATGTATAACCTGCAATTTCAAATCTGGAACTTTTTTCCGCTTCTACCCAAAGAAGAGCCTCCAAAACTTCACTACAGGAAGTAAGTGTACTTGACTTCAGGGCAAAACTTGGGAACTGGAAAGATTGGTGCCCCCAAGTTCATAAAAATGGGTAGCAAATAACCAAGGAAAGAGAAACAGAAAAGTTTTTCTAGCTATCATAGAAATCTGAGCTTTCTGGCCTCAGGGCTTTGAGTTCTGTTAGGGTGGCAATAGGGAAGGTCAGGTTTACAGGTCATAAGAGAGAGGGGAAAATGGCTCTTTAGACAAGGACTCTACAACTTCCTTTTTATTCTCTGGAGGCAGTTTCCATCCGCCTTTTCATTACCAGCTTCTAATTTCAGACTTTTATTTAGCTCCAATTTAAAAATCTTCTGTGCAGAATTTTGGTACAGATTCTTTTTAAATGTATTTTTTTTAAAAGGGGAAACTTCCATGAGATTTGTTGTTTTTTATGTGCTGAAGTGGAGGGTCTTGTGCGCGTGCGCAGACACTCACAATTCACAGGTGACTCTTCCAGAACAGTGTTGTCTTCAGAGACTCTTGGCATAGCTCTTCTCCTTACTTTTTGTATAGAAAAGCTCAAAAACTCTAGCCTTGTTTTGAAACACCTGACTTAGTCACAGATCTTGGTCTATGGTTTAATTAGGAATGGAGTACTTGCTGCCTTGGATGCAGCTAACCATTGAAGGCAAGTTCCACAGGTGAAAACAGCAGTTTTGCCTCTCTGCACTAAGGTTTGTTCTGGGTCAAGCTATGCTAGAACCTCAGTTATGAACACCAGAGTTACAAACTGACCAGTCTATCACACACCTCATTTGGAACCAGAAACATGCAACCAGGGAGACAAAGAACCAAATTAAAAAAAAAAAAAAAGGGTAAATACAGTGCAGTGTGTTAAATGTAAACCTAGTAAAACATAATGGGGAATTTATTAAAAAAAAAATTTGACAGGGTGTGTAAACTGATTCTGTGCTTATTTCATTTAAATTAAAAGGGTTAAAAGCAACATTTTTCTTCTGCATAGTAAAATTTCAAAGCTGTATTAAGTCAATGTTTGGTTATAAACTTTTGAAAGAACAACCAAAACATTTTGTTCAGAGTTAGGAACATTTCTGAGTTATGAACAACCTCCAGTCCTGAAGCATTTGTAACTCTGAGGTTCTACTGCGGGGTAGGCAACCTATGGCACAGGTGCTGAAGGCGGCACGCGAGCTGCTTTTCAGTGGCACTCACACTGCCCAGATCCTGGCCACCGGTCTGCATTTTAATTTTAAATGAAGCTTCTTAAACATTTTTAAAACCTTATTTACTTTACATACAACAATAGTTTAGTTCTATATTATAGACTTATAGAAAGAGATCTTCTAAAAACATTAAAATGTATGACTGGCACGCAAAACCTTAAATTAGAGTGAATAAATGAAGACTCGGCACAGCACTTCTGAAAGGTTCCTGACCTGTTCTACTGCATACCAAAGCCTGGCCATTGATGGCTGTGATCAGGAGAACTCCCCAGCATGGACTATTCCTTACTATAAAGGCAGAGATCCAGTCATCTTGATGATTTAGACTTTTACTGGGAGATCTTTCGTGTAACGTTACAGTGGCTTGATTCAGGTCCCACAAACCCATAAGAACACCAGCCTAATAGTATTTGCTGTGTACCAGAGCTACGGGGTTGGGGAAGGGAGAGGAAGGAGAGTAATTCCAGCTAATGACTTATTTTCAGTAACATTATTATTGCTGACCTGTTGGAGCTTATAAATGGGGCAATCTTGAGAAACTTAGTTCTAGCAGCCTCTGCTCTGGGAGGCAGTATGACACCTGAACAGTATACTGTGTATCTTAGGGGAGGTCAGGAACAAAACTTAGGAGACCCTGTTGTGGTCATCCTTAAGCTAGTGAATAAAAATGACATCCATCAATGATTTTTTTCTGTGATTTGATAGCTTTGGGGAGGGAAAGCAGTGACAAGACTGGCAACATGACAGCAATTTACTTTTAATCCACAATCTCTGCCCACTTTTCTCAATGTCGAACGAGGAGATTCTTCCTGGGGTCAGCAAAATGCCGAAGCGGATGAGCTTAGACGGAGAGATGGTGCAAAACTATCCTGACGTCAGTGTTGTCATGTGCTCTCATGGGTGGTATTGTCCGTTACCTTACAGTGTTGTGTATGTGGTGGTGGTGGTTTTTTAAGTGAGACACTTGTAGTCAGGCAGGTTCGAAGTTGGGGATGTCTGTGATCAGGGTGCAGAGAAAGGCAGGGCTCTGTGAAGTAATAGTTGGTGTTTCTCTTGGGTTAACAGAGGAGTTCTGGTCCAGTACAGTGGCCCTTAACCTTTCATACAGGACACCCTCTTCCACACCGGGAACTCCTTCTCCTCAGCCATGCAGCATCTTATTTAACAATATAAGGAGGACAGGGTGGTTACTAGATTAGGGCTATTGTTTCAGGCTGTCTGCAGACTCAGGCAGGCATCACTGTACCAGTTTACACTTGGTTCGTATATTTAAGGTTATCCCTGCAACCATAAGGGCAAGAAACCTTTCTTTCTTTCTTTTTTTTTTTTAAAAAGAGGTAGGTGTAGTTGCAATCTCCCCAGAAATATGGACACAACCTCCTGGTTAAGAACCCCATGTCTATTGATACGAAAAGCCTGGAATTCTTGAATCCTGGCTCTGCCATTTCATCTGTAGCTGTGCACTGCAGGTCAGGTCACTTAACATTTCTACTTCAGTGCAGGGAATGTGAATTAGGGCTTGTCTTCACAGGGAAGTTGGTGTGAAGTAGGAAAGGTGGGAATTTAAAGCACAGTAACTTTTCCACATCAGCTCCCAGTGGAGACCCTTATTCTACACTGAGTGCCCACAAGGGGAGCTAATATAGAATTGTTACTTTGCACTAGCTATTTCGAGCTTTTCCTCAAGAGAAGCCCTTAGTGAATCTTTTTATAAAGCACCTTGAATGTGGTGCCATATAGACACTGTTTTTTTTAAAAAATAAATATCTACAGAAAATGATAAAAGTGCACTCATTTTAAGAAGAGCATCTTTGTTTTTTCTAGGAGAGTTTTGAATGATAGTATTTGAGCTCTGATAATGACAGCTTTTCCTGCAATGGGCCATCGTGATTATTGTACAAGCAACTTTCATGCCACAGGTTCACCAAACTCATTCGTTGCAAGAATTATCCACATGGAGAGATATTGTCTGTTACACAGCCACCTGTGGAGTGATTATATTGTCTGGTTAACAACACAGCTCAGTGTGTCTTAGCATGTCTGCAGGAGGGGCTTAGGTAGGCAGAATTTAATTGTCAGAGTTGGAATTCGGTCAGGGTTAATATCCCTTCACTCGTGTAAAATGCTTGTCTGTGTAACCCCAAACTGGGGAAGGAAAAAAACGGGGGGTGTTGGGCCTTGCTAATGGGCAAAAGAGCTAATAGCTCAATTGGGCTTAATTTTCATTTTCTTTAACATGTTGAGAGGGCATGTGTCTTGATTAGTGATAGTCCCGTTTAAAAACTAGGCACTGAGTCACACTACATATATTATGCAATCCAAATGCAAACGTACACACAGATTAGATTTTTTTTTTAAGAATGCTGTTACCAAATACTGTGCTTTACAATGCTAACAACTTCAAAATCAATTCTTCCTGGAGATACCTGATTTATTAGACTTCTATCCTTCTGAAGGCAAAGCTAATTGCAATTAGGAGACAAAGCAACGTGTAGCAGATACCATTTCGAACAATACATCTTTCAACATTGGGCGCTACCCATTAATATGCTTTGAAAACAGACTTGTGCAGGCCAATTGACGTCTGGCTTCAACTTGGGTATGTGTGAGAGGGTGTGTATACAAGCATATGCGCTGTGTACAGGCAGTGCATGCATTGAATGTGTGGTATGATGCATCTGGAAATACAATACATTTATCATCTTCTTAGTTTGTGTATGCATGTGTATCTGTATATGAGTGGTGCATATGCTTTCACTATGTTGTGTGTATAATATTATATCTATTAACGCAGTGTATAGCTTGAGTTCTTTAGTTTTGTGATAGTGTGTATGCATGTCTATTGTATATGGGTGATACCTGCATTGTGTGTGTGTGTTTGTGTGTGATATTATATCTATCAGGCTATGCATATATGGTACTCCTTAATTTAGGCAAATTTGACAGGGGGGAACCCAGGTAGAGTGGCCTGATAGCAAGTGTGAAAAATTAGGACACCTTTTTTTTTCCCCCCTGTGGGCAGCGGGTATAGTTGTCTGTATAAGACAAAGCCCCTTATATTGGGATAATATCAGAAAGTCTGGTCACCCTACGCTAAGGTGAGGAATCCCAGCATCTTTCTCTCCCAGTAGGAACATAAAAGCAGTGAAGCATTTGCGTTTTTCCTCTTAATGAATGAAAAAAACTGTGTTTAACTAACTCCATGAGCCCCTGATGATGATGACCAATATGAGAGTTTAATTCTGCCAAAGGTCATGTGACCTGGAGTTTTCATTAGGCATCAAGACATTTAGTTTTAACTAGAAATATATATTTTGTGGGTCATTCAAACTTGGTTTTCTATGTGATTTTTTTTTTTCCCCTGTCCCTCCTCCCTTTTTCTGGAGACAGAACTGCTGTTTTTTCTCTGCTTTCCCCTCCTTTCATCCTGTTTTCCTGCCTTCTTTCTTTTCCACCTGTTCAGATCCTATTTACATTTGCACAGCTCAAACCTGTTGCCTTTTGATAAAGGACTGTAAGTTCCAAGATCCCAAATGCTTTTCACTGGTCCTGCAGCCCTTGGCACCCTCCCATCCTCACTACCTATCTCTCCCCTTCTATTCCCCACCACTTCCCCTCTAGGTTAGCTTTTCCTTGCCAACCCCACGTCATTCCTCCTCTCTGATCCAATCCTCATCCCTCCAGACCATTCAAATCTGCATCCCACTTCCCTAACTTCAGCAGAAGCTTGTGCTCATTGTTTGGAGGGTCTCATTTCCATCTGAGCTGAACTCTGAAGGGTGATGGGACCTTTTGGTCTTGGAATCTTTTATCATGGTTCTCCCAAGACTTTGAAATGCCCCAGCTGTAAGTCCCAGAGGTTTAATGGATTCTGGGGTTCTTCAGGCAAGAAGGACCTGCAGACCAGGAAGTGAGAGCATTCTGCAGGCAGAACAGGTGTGGGTGCCAAACTACACGGCGCGAGTGAACTGATAAAATTGTGCTTGTTGCCTAATGTGAGTGAATTGCTTATATTTGTGCACTCAGTCTGTGGGGCTTGACTGGCTGGGTTGTCTAGTGTACAGAGCACTGGACTGGGACCCAGGAGACCTTGGTTTTATTCCCAGGTCTGCCACTGGTCTGCTTGGTGATCTTGGACAAGACACTTCCCCTGTCTGTGCCGCTGTGTTTCCTCACGTGTGAAATGTGGATAATGATGCTTCCCTCTTTTGTAAAGCACTTTAAGGTCAGCTGATAAGTGCAATATAAGAGCCAGATATTATTTTATTGAAGTATTTAGTTTTCAGTTATAAGAAGACTGCTTGGTGTTACTCAGTGGAGACAAATACAGTATGTTATAAGACAGTATGTGTGAGGGATGGGGAGAGTGGCTTGTTTGCCAACTAACACTTCTTAGGCCTCTTAGTAAAGTCTCTAATGGCTTAGTGGGCTGACAGTATGCATTGCTTTAACTAACTTTGTTTATTAACACTGATCATACCTCTCCCTTCTCATGTGTCTTTACCTCGCTCCCTTCCTGCCTCCCTCTTTAGTGCCTGTGATTTGCAGGCAGATGAACTTTCAAGCCAGCAGCGTAGGACTGTGCATCGTAACCTCTTTCCCAGATATTGACTTGCTGGCATAAAGCTGAGAAACGAGTCCTCAAAGTTTTGGTCGGCAGTTACCGCTGTTCCCTGACTGCCTTTCTGTTTCAATAAACAATTGATTCAAAACCATGGTTTTCAGTACTGGAGAAAATATTTCATGCTGGGTTTGTAAAAATGATCTAAACGGAACTGACATTCTGGCTATAAAACACCTGTAACATTACACGTTTAGTTATGTTACTGGAGACATGAGTTTCTTTTGATTAGTAGTATGTTGTTTGCCACTTTCTTCCTCACTCTAAAAGCAAAGCTTTCTGTATATGAGGATTTATAGAAATATGTTACTAGCACAAAAAAAGTCATGTACAGTAAGGCTTTGATATAAAGGAGAAATAATATATTATTTTGGAGTCTTTGCCTGATTTCTCTCTTTCTTGGGATGATCATCTTAGCTCAGAACAATATATAAAAATAAATTTCTTTAATAATAAATAATAATATCAACAATAATATCTTGCAGTTTTTCAGAACCTTCCAACCAGGCTCTTGTCAGTTTAGACATCTTATTGAATGAAGCTTCACAACATGCTTGGGTAGACTATACATACCCGCCTACCCCCATACCTTTCTATAGGCAAGGAAACTTAGGCACAGAGGGCTTGATTCTGCAAGGTGTTATCAGTGGTAGATTAGTCACTGGGCCAATGGGGTCCATGCCCAGGGGCCCTGGCCAATTGAGGGGCCCCAGAAAAGGGGGCCCCTGTGCACTGACCCCACTCTGTCCAACTAGCACTCCTGCCGGGAAACGGGGCAAGTCCCCGTGCCCCTACTCTGCTCCCCTTTAGGAGTGCCAAGCAGGTGGGGGAAGCCCCCACCCTCTGACCCCACTCCCCAGCAGGAGTGCTGGGAGTAGGGAGGGACTGCAGGTGGAAGGGATAGGGAGGGGCCTCCACTTGCTCTGGCCCAGGGCCCCACAAAACTATAATCTGCCTCTGGGTGCTGTGCAGTCTGGCCCTGATCCAGCAGTGGAGCTTTCTCACATGCTTGGAGTTAAATTTGTGCTTAAATGTTGTGCACTGTGGCCCCACTCCACCAAAGCATCTTTCAGAGTCAAGCCTATAGATTTGCCCCCATAGTCACAAAGTGAATAGAGAACACAGCTGGGAGGTAGAAGCCAAGAGTTTTGAGTTCCTATCTTGTGTTTTAGTCACCATCTTTATCTGTTACACTAAGGCCACTACCCGGGCTAAGGCTGGCTGAAGGTTAAGTAAAGTGTCTCACTGCTCTGTGTAAACTGGAGGTGTCTTCTCCTAATTCACATGCTTGTCTCATTCTCGAGGCCATCATGGCTGCTTGACCAGCAGGCAGAAGGAGAATTCGTTCAGCTTTGAGTCATAACCATACTGTTTCTTGAGTGGCCGGAGGGATCTCTGATGGGGAAGGACACTTCTTTCCCCATTGTGGGGGAAGGTTGGAGTGATATGGTGCTTCTTGCAACACACCTAATCCCCCGGGAAAATAAAAAGATTAAAGAAAAAAGTGATATTTCCCTGTATGGGGATGCAGAGAAGTCTGTTTCAAAAGCCATGGCAAGGAAGAGCCAGGCATTTCTCAAGAGCTCAGTGGTCTCGCATCAGATGAAAAGATCATTCTTTTCAAAAAACCAAGTGGAGTGTTGCATAGATATCAGCTTTGCTCAGCAGATTAAGGAAAACTTACTCATCAGTAACTGATTGCCATGTGCATCTATATTATGTAGATGAAATTAATCAAGGCTAAGGGTTAAAGTTTCCATTTGTTCTTTTTGAGAAATCATCTGGAGTAGTTTGGGAGGGAAGTAAATTGTTTTAAACATTCTCTCTCTCTCTCTCTCCCCCCCTCCCCCGCTTGCCCCCATGAAGCTTTCTTTTCTTGTCAGAATACTGACTAGCATCTTAACACAGTGTTGACACTGGACAGGGTTATTATGAAACACTAGTTCACATGAGCTATTCGATTATTAAGTAGTAGACTACTTAAAATATGTCATCCTGCACTGTACGAGTCACAAACTTTTTTGCAGGCGTTCGTTTATGTGTGCAGAGGGTGGAAAATATGAACCCTTGAAGAACAGGAGGAGGAGATTTGTTTCCAGTTGTATCTGACTCTGTGTTCTGATTTCTTTTCACACTGGTCTCTGACCTATCTGCCTCCAAATAGTTTTTGCTTTCTATTTGTCTTGTTTGCAGGTGTGTGCTTGGAAAAGCACTGGGTTGACAGTGCTGTAAAAGTCCCTCTAACTATTAAACAGGTGCCGTATGGGGTAGTGGTGCTAACCTTAACCTGATAGGACTACCCTTCTCTACTGTAGATGCAGTCACATTTTTTTCCTGCCATCTTTCAGCTGCCAGTCAGTGCTATTTGTGATGTGGACACCTGCTGACTAGGAATGGGACTGAGACCTCCCATATATTTTTTGATAAGAACAACCATTAGCTGTTAACGATGTTTGGTCGGACATGCCCTAGTGGTGAAAGTCCCCAATCTCTTGTTACCTACTCCCTGAGCCATTAGGTCTTTCCCAAGTGAGCAAAGTGCGAGCGCTTCTGCTTGGCTCTGCAGTGCCCGGGAACTGCTGTTTTTGTAGGCAGAAAGCTGCAGCTGTATGCAAATATGTCAACAATCAAAGATGCGTGTTCAGTTTTGCCTGATGTCTTTGCTCTGAGATTATGGATTTTAATTGGGATGGTTATAACTTTAATCACACAAACATGGGGAACAATTTTTGGTTGAGATTTTTGAATCAACGGAAGCTGGAAAAAAAATCAGGTCACTCAAGTGCCTCGGTATAGATTCTGGAATCTAACTTTAGGCATGCAGGTTGGAAAATCTTGACCTTTGTGGTTATCATCCAAGAGGTCGCTCCACACTGGGAGCAGATCCTGTGTAAGTTGTCATAACTCCACTGCTTTCAAATGAGGCTGTGACAGTTGACAGCAGCTGAGGATCTGTCCCACTGTGTGTGAGAGTAGAAATTGCTTTTCGCAGTCTCATCCGACTTCCGTACAGAGCCTTTTTCTTTGCTAGCCCTTCTCTGCTTGCTAACGCTCAGACAGATAATAGCTATGCTCCCTTACAGTATGTTTTGGAAAGCTCCACAGCTCAAGTTTCTCAGCTTGACATATTTTTTTCTAGCTCTAGCTGAAAGGGCCCTTCCTATGCTAACAACTTCTAGATCCTTGCTTCCAAGTCGCTTGTGAACATGTCCTCTATAAACACAGTCTCTGACAAACATACGCTTTACTGTAGGACAAAGTTTCTGTGGTCTTAGTTTCTTTTCTTGGCAGATCTCATTTCATTGCAGGAGTGCAGTATAATTTAATCACCAACATCAGTAAATCTTGGTAATGGCTAGTCAATGATGCATTCCTACTAAATATTCTTACATTATCTTTGATTGTGAGGTCTCTGGGGCAGACAGGGGCGGCTCCAGGCACCAGCGCAGCAAGTGCATGCCTGGGGCGGCAAGCTGTGGGGAGTGGCCCACTGGTCGCTGTGAGGGAGGTCTGCCAGTCCCGCGGCTTCAGCGGCAATTTGGTGGCAGAGACACCGATGGAGCGGCACTGGCGGACCTCCTGCAGGCATGCCGTCGAATCCACATGAGCAGCGGACCGCCTGCAGGCACGCCGCCTGCCTGCCATGCTTGGGGTGGCAAGAAGCAGAGAGCCTTATCTGTCCTCTTTGTTCAACGTGACATTTAAAAAAAAATAAAATAAAAAGCCTAGTTGACAGAGGAGCACGAGTCGTATTATTTTCCAGTGGGACTTGGGCCCCTAAATCTTTGGCACTTTTGAAAATCCTACCCATGGTGCCGAGTTGAATTGGACCTCCAAACGCCTGTTTGTGGTCCTGAGGTGCTACTGCAATAGAAATAAAAATAACTAAATTGAGATAATTTTGAATGATAGACAAGGAAGGTGAGGTAATATCTTTTATTGGACCAACTTCTTTTAGTGAGAGAGAGAAGCTTTTGAGCTTACAGAGAGCTGCTCTTCTGATCACTATGTACACTGGAAAGTTTCTCTCTCTCACCAACAGAAGTTGGTCCACTAAAAGACATTACCTCACTCACCTTGTCTCTCTTAACAACTTGGGACCAACTTGGCTACAACAACACTGCCTACTTAATTTAAATGTTGTTGAACAGTAGCGAGACCTGCACATGAGCTAAGTTTTCTGCACTCTGTGAAGAATTATTTAGACCATATAGTAAAAAGAAGCTAAAGTAACCAGGTAAACTTAAAGTAGATTCTCTCCCCCCTTCCTCCATCTCCTCGATGCTTCAGCCTAGAACATGGCAATAGAAAAGAGCTGAGAGGGAGATGATATATACCTAATTCCGGTAGTGTTGGGTGAATGGCTCTCTAGAGGACAAGTTCTTACTGGTGAATTTCATTGTAGCCTTTAAAACTCATTGAATTGAATTGACCAGATTTTCTCTCCCCCTCACCCCCAAAAAAATCTTGACACCCACATTTGGGGGCAGTTTTTCAAGAGAATGGTTCTCCCATTTAGGCACCTAAACAAAGTTCTCAATATCCAGCAGCTCCTACTGAGAAGAGTGTTGTCATTGACTGACAGCTTTTTGGGGTGACGTTAGCAGAGAGGCAAAGGATGTTTGGGCATGGAGGATGAGCGGCCCTTGTTCTGAGAGCTGATACCTCTCAAAAAGGGTTACAGTTCGACTCTGGGAGCCATGGGGAAGCCTTGGGTGATAAGGCGACTGTTGGTTCTACTGTACCTGTGACTGAATAAAGAACTTGATTTTTTTCACTAGTAGCCACAGAGACTCTGCAGCAGGAACCAAGCTGACAATTTTGTTTTAGATACCTAAGAGAGAACAGACTCCAGCTCCCTTGTTGCTCAGTGGAGCTACACCGATTTACTGGCACAAGAATCTGGCCCAAGATGTTTACATGGCCTAAAAGAGCCACTTGATACATAAACTTCACAGTGCTAAGCAGTGATACTAATCGGACAGGGTAAAATTCACTCCTTTGCGGAGGGCAAGTACAGGCCATGTGCACCATTTAAGTCCCACCTAAAACCTATTTTTGAGTTCTTAAGTACATCATAAGTGGCACATAGGCCATGTGCTGACTCTCAGCATAGGAATGAATTTCACCCATTGTGCATAAACTCCAGTGTCTGTTTTATAGCAAATAAAACACAGCTCTAGCTCTCACTGTGAAAAACCATCATTTGCCAACCACCTAGTGATAATGGGGATATGATGCTTTTCTCCTCTATTCTAAGAACAGTAAATAATTGGCAGCTCTTGGTAAACGTTGACTCTTTCGTAGAAGCTGTTGCAGTCATTTAAAAAAGTAAAAGCCTTTTGGAACTTGTTCGTGGAGTCCCAAAGACAGCAAACATTGGAGAATTCTTGCCTTTGGTTTGGTATTCTGCTGAAGAGTTCTGGTAATTTAGTTACAAGATCACTTTCCCCATTAGGTGAGTTATTGCTTTTAATCATAGGTTATATGGTAGCCGGAATGTACAGTACAATGGAGTATGAAATATATTTCAGTGCATATACTAAAGATAATTTTTCCAATTCTAAACCGATTTAGAAGGCAATAGACACCAACAGTGATGAAATGTCAAACTGCAATTTAGGTGAGCAAGCTATAATGCTTTTGTTTGTATACACGCACACACATACACAAACATGTAGAGAGAAAGATACCCTGAGAAGCATTTTAGCTTTATATCTAGTTTAATTTCTTTCCCCTATTTGTGATGCAGATTAAACAGTTTTACACCTTAGTCCTCCAGTGAAGCTCTGTCAAATTGAAATGTCTGGGAAGTGAAGGCTGAATGAATGTCTCATGCACACACTGTTAGCTGAGATTATAAACAACTAACTCCAGAGGCACCCACCTTATAGTAGCTCCATCTAGGTTGCATTTCCCTAGTTTGTTCATGAGAAGGTCGTGCGAGACAGCATCAAAAGCTTTACTTAAGTCAAGATATACCACATCTATTGCTTCTCCCCTATCCACAAAGCTTGTTACCCTGTCAAAGAAAGATATTAGGTTGGTTTGACACAATTGGTTTTTGACAAATTCATGCTGACTGTTACTTATTATCTTCTAGATGTTTGCAAATTGATTGCTTAATTATTTGCTCCATTATCTTTCTGGGTAGAGAAGTTAGACTGACTGGTCTGTAATTCCCTCGGTTGTCCTTATTTCCCTTTTTATAGGTGAGCACTGGATTTGCCCTTTTCCAGTCCTCTGGAATCTCTCTCGTCTTTCATGACTTTTAAAAGGTAATCTCTGTCCCTGCTGCCATGTACTTCTATATAGGTGATTTTTACTCCTAAGAGAACACATCTGTTGGGTGACCCCAACTTCAACACACTTTTTACTTCTTAGAGGGATGTTTTTTAAAAATGTAATGGCACACTCAAAATTACCTCCTCATCACTGAGGGGGAAATGTACAGTTCACCTGTGTGAAGTGTTAATAGTCCGTGCTTCCCAAAACAAGAAGCATTCAACAAGAAAAGCCATATGAAAATAACAGTAAGAAAACAATCTTTTTAAAACCTTGACCTTAAATTCTTCTGATAGGTAACCTCCAAGTTAAAAAAGATTTTGACCTTTTCTTATTTGAAAATGTGAATAGATACTGTACTTTGAGAATCAGAAATGCTTTGACTGTTGCAAAGTCCCTAATTACTTTAAATGCCATTTATTTTAAAAAAATCAGTGGATCAAGTTATCGAATAATTCTAGTGGAAAAACAACAAACCTAGGATTAGCACTGATAAATTACAAATACTCAAGGAAATTAAGTGTGTGTGTGTGTGTGTGGATGGGGGATTGCTGGCTCTTCCAGACTGGAAACTCTGTAAACTTGCACCATTACTATGCGAATGGCGACACTTCACTTCTGTCCCACATCATGTATTGTTGATATGACAGATGATTGAATAGGATAGGCCTTTCATCTTTCAGATTGACTCTGTAGCCTATTGTTTTTAAACCAGGAATTACCCGATATGGCTAAAAACAATCTGATTATAATCCAACCTCTGCAAAGTTGGCATGAAGTCAGAAAACTCCTTTCTCTAAAACCACGTTTCACTACCAGGACAGGACTCGCCAGGGCAAATACATTTTTCAAAACGTGAGCCCATAAAGGGATTATAACCTTAAATGACTCTGCTCAGTAACAGTCTCATGTGATTTGATTAACTGCAGCAGCAACAACATAGAATAGGAACAGAACAATTTTGCAGGTACTTAAAATTAACAGAGTTCATAACCAAAGTTGCATCCCTCTGTCTGGTATCATTTCATGCAATAGCCACAGAGACACACCTTCAATGTACAAACAGACGTAAGCATTTTATTTCCAAACCGTACATAATCCTCCAAAATATGGTGGATGAGAAATTTAGAACAAAGACATTAATTCAGAGAGAGTGGAGGCTGAGTGCTACCATTCATAAATATTAATTTGCAATGGAGTCACACAGTCTTCTTACCTAGACCATCATTCCTCTACCATTAAAAAAAAAAAAAAAAAAGATAATTGGTTAAAAAAAATTATTTCCCTGGCAAAATTTTGTTTGGATGAAAAATTTAATTCAAATTTTGAAATTTTAAATAAGAAATTTAAGCGCTGTTCTTAAAGATTTTCTCTGCTCTTCATTGTATCTACATGGAAATTACTCCTGAGCAACAATGGCAATTTTCTTCCCCAAATGGTACTGATTTTATATGGGGAAAAAAATTACATAAAATTTAAAAACCAACAAATGCCAAAACCAAACACACTCACCCGTTCATCCTCTTCTCGGCTGCCTACAACCACTGAGCTGTCAAGTCATCTTCCCACCCTTACTGCCACCACCAGCTCTTTGTTTCTTCTGATCTACTCTTAGATTTTGACTGTAATACTTCCATTAATGGAATATTTCTGTGAACTCTGTGTTACAAAATTGCATTGTAAAAGATTGTGTTGGATATCCTTCCTGTGAGCAGGGTGGTGAGGGTAGCTGGCTTCCATGTCGCACTTGGAATAAGGTGATAATTTTGGGGTTCTTGGTCAACGCTTTTGGTTTCAGTTCTCTGGATAATCTCTGCTACTTGGATTTATTTTATCCCAGTGAAGACTAGCCTCAGAACTCATCTGTCTGGCTAATGAAAGAGAGTTTACTGGTTAGAGCCTGAGTCCTAGGGTATGGCTACACTTGAAATTTCAAAGCGCTGCCGCGGCAGTGCTTTGAAGTGTGAGTGTAGTCAGAGTGCCAGCGCTGGGAGAGAGCTCTCCCAGCGCTGCACGTAAACCACATCCCTTACGGGTGTAGCTTGCAGCGCTGAGAGCCGCGCTCCCAGCGCTGCAGCACTGATTACACTGAGGCTTTACAGCGCTGTATCTTGCAGCGCTCAGGGGGGTGTTTTTTCACACCCCTGAGCGCGAAAGTTGCAGCGCTGTAAAGTGCCAGTGTAGCCATGGCCCTTGGCTTTCTCTGTAATTGGGATTAGTCCCAATTCACCCATCCAATGGCTGGAAGCCAGTGAAACTGAAAATTACACTGGTTAAACCTTCATATGCTTGAAATTGGGGTAGGCTCCCCCATTGCAAATCACAACTATCCTTGTCTGCCCCAGCTATATAAATTGCTGGCCACCAATCCCACGTCTAGACAAGGCTTGAGAATCAGGACTCTTGGGTTACATTCTCACTCTGTTTACTTGCTGTATGACCTCAGGAAGTCCCTTATCTCGCTGTGGTTGTGAGTTTTCATTACTTTGTGTCTGCAAAGCACTTTGAGGTCATTATCTGAAAAATGCTGCCCTTCAAACCATTATGTCTGTTACAACCACATGCTATCAGTCATTCACATTCCTCGAGTAATTCATAGTCCTAGGCAGGGCAGGTAGAAAGGTGAAATAATAAATTGTGCACAGTTGGAGGAGTGGTTATAGCTTTTTTTTTCCCCCTCTTTTTCTTTTCCTTTCCTTTTTTCTTTTTCCTTTCTTTTTTTTCTGTAGGATGAAAGAAAAATAAATTCCTTGGGGGGGCCCTCTTTCGGAGGGAAGGTGGAAGAATTAAAAAAAAGCATGGACATAAGATGGTTGAAATCCACAGACATCAGGCCCCATATTTGCTGCTGGGGGGGGATGGGGGAGGGAAGGGGTAGCCCAGTCCTCCACCCACCAACAGAAATGGTCATCATCCTTGTGCCCCTTAAGCTGTAGGTGGGTGAAGTCTTCTGACACAATGTCATTGTCCTGCCCATAGTTGATTTCATATTTGATGAGATTGGCACATCTGTCTCTGGGGCAGCTGACTGGGGCTCTGCAGGCTTGAGGTGCATTAGCATGAAGGGAAGTGCCACAGGCACATCCTCACCCTGACACAGGGCCAGCTTTACCTTCACACGGTACAAGACTAGGGCCCCCGGTACCTCCTTATTGGCCCCTTCCTTGACTATGGTGCTAAAGGCCAGGTTGGTGTGTTTTGAGTTTCCCATCCAGTGCCATGCCCCACTTCTCATGGTTGTTGTCAGCAGGAATTTTGGGGTGTAGATCTTGCAGAAGATGGAGCTGGGATACACCTGCTCATCGTGTCCAGTCTTGGCCACAGGACATTTTCTACTAGGTAGTGCTGAAGGCACAGATGTCTGTGTGGTGCCACACTGAGATCTTGATCTTCTTGATGCTCTTACTTGAGTTGTTGGTGTTCTGGACACTGACTGGCTCCCTGGGGTGGCTTGTGGCATGGGTAGAAGGAAGACAAAGAAATCTTGTTTTTAAGCATGTCAGGGTTGGAAGAATTGCTAAGGCAACAAATTACTTGTATTCATTCGCTGAGGGGAACATGTATCACAAAGCAATTGAACTGTCTTTTCAGGAAAACATAGATTGCAAAAGCAGACTTAATTTTGTGCTTCTTTTCTACCAAAGAGCTGCTTTCTGAAACCACTTCCCACCTGGCAACATGTGTCTGGGCATTAAAATGTTGTGCATTTTCTTGTCATCACAAATACTTACTTTGAATGAATCTATTGAAACAGTAATTTTTTATTTTATTTATTTTACCCTTCTGTCTTGCTTCCAAAAGAAGTAGCTTTTTTCCTTTTTCTTAGTTGAATCTAAAAAATGATGATGATTTCAAATATTACTTAGAATAATTAACTTTCTCCCTCTTTTGTATGACACCAGAGCCTTGGCTGAATCTTAAATCAAATGCAACAGGCAAGAGGGCTCTTCACAGCCTGGCAAAATCCTTTAGTTGCAAATTGGCTTTAGCCAATTCTTATTTGTAAATGACAATTTTCTACAGGAAAATATATCCTTGGACATCAGTTATAGAATCCCAGATTGCAGAGAGGAAAGGAATAATTGAATTCTGATTACCCCCCCACCCCCACACACATACTTTCGCTCGCTATCCCCCCCCCCAAATAAATAAATTTAAAAATTAAACATGGTTGTGGTGACAGTTTGGGGAAGTATCTATAGTACATTTTGATAGCATTGGGAATTGGAGTGATGTTTACTTTTTTCTATACTCCAGATCTTTTGTTCAGAGTCTGAGCTTGGTAGAGGTGGAAGACTTAGTCTTTAGTCATCCAGTGGATCCAACTGGGCAGATTCTGGTTTTGGAAGCTCCATTGATTCCAGTGGAATCTGATTTGCAGGACAGAGCCTTGTGTTTGTAACAGTGTTTGATCGTATGCGTATATAACAGCATAACTTTAATACTACGTGTATACATGCCTAACGTGGTTGGAATCTGTCAGAAGCCTTGTTGCTCAGACAGTAGTTGCAGCTCCAAGGTTATGGCTGTGTCAATTATAATTGGACATGGTTTTGATGTGGGCAAGGCAGTATCAAAGCAAAGGTACTGTATGGAGACAGCATTTCTCCCCTGCTACACTTTAAACATAGAGAGATTATCTACTTTACTAGAAGCCTGTTGGCTAAAATCCAACCTGGTTTCTCTTGTAGGCATGGTTAACTTTGAAAGCACACACTTGAGTGTGTGTTTTTTTTGTTGGGAGCAGGGTTTGTATGCATGTGAAAATTAATCTGGAATAAAGTAAAGAGCATGTTAAATCAAGATTAAGCTAATTCAGAGGGCAGCATTCTTAATCTGGAATAAGTGTCCATTTATGGAGTTAATCAACAATAGCTATTCCACAGTCCCTGTAGTAAATTCTGTAGCCATTTACACCAATCGGTTAGAGTAGTGTACCAATATCTGGAATTTAAGGCAGTCCTGGTTCAGTAACTGAGGTTCTTGTCTTGCCTGGAGTTTACAACACTATGTTTTAAAGCAAGAGTCTTCTGGTCCTTCCTTGTGTGCACACACAAGCCAGTGGCTTTTTTATTTTTTTCTTAGCCATGGGATTGTTTGTCTTTATGCTGGAGGGATCATGATTAAGGCTCCTAGAATGCTGTCTAGGAAACTGTTAATTTGTAGGCATCAAAGGAGTATCTGACTTTTCAGCTATTTGGGGCATCCTGGTTGGTTTGAAGCAGGATTGATTGTGCTTTTCTTTGTGTACGTCCTTAGGACCTTAAGAGTTTGTAATACCAGATCAAACCTAGTTTGGGATCCTGCTTTAGCCCAAGGCTAGTACTTGATGCCTCAAATGAAGAGAAAGTTCCTGTGTGTTTTTGCTGTAAGGAATGGAGGGATTCCTTTCAGACTCCTTGTAGATTTACAGCAAGGAACGTGGGATTCAATTTTGCTTGCCTTAGGCCTTGTCTGTGTTGGAGACTTGACCCAGTTTCAGTCAGTGGCTATTATTCTTGCTTGAAACTAGACTAAGCTCCACCAACTCAGATAAAGGCTTTGCCAGTCTATATTAGTGGATTTGCACTGTTGTAGCTATCCTCCTGGCTGGTCAGTCAGGCCAAATCCTCTGTGTAGACAAGGCACTAATTTGCATAATTGTATACTTTGCCAATTGTCATAAAATATATCTGGCCCTTTTAAAAAATAAATCCAGCCCCTGCATTTCAGTTGAATAGTTGCAGAAATGAATTACCCAGGCTGACTATCCATGCTGCTATTTCCTTTTATTAGTTCTAAATTTATCAGCCATTAATTTAACAGACTCCTTGTTCCCAGGTTATGGGGCGAAGTAAAAAGGAGTGAGTGGTGCATTTTTCACTGTACCCTTTGTAAGTTAGAATGCCTCTGCCAAGCCCTTTCTGTGTCTAATGGAACACATAAAATCAGGTTCTTTTATACGCGACATTTCTGTGTACCCATTTTAGCTGTGCTTTCAGTTAGTAAACAGCCATAAACTTTCAAAGTGTATGTTGGGTCTGATACTATCTGCTAGTTCTTTTCACCGGCATTAGGGATCTTTTTCTGTATTGTCTGTCTTACTCTTCATTCCCACTCCAAAATAGCAAGGCCATACAGAAGAAAAATGGCATTAAAGTGCAGAAGGTAGCAGCTTTCTTACTGAGCCAGTCATCTCTCTGGGATCATACGACATTAGTGCTCCTGATGTGCATTGGCTGCCTGTTGGTAGACTTTGAAGTTTTGATTCTGCCCTATAAAGCCCTAAATGGCCTGGGAGTGACTTATGTGATGACAGTCCACCTCTTTCCTCAGGCCATACTGCCATAGCTGCTGTTAGCAGGGGCTAGGGTGACCAGATGTCCTCATAAAATCAAGAATGTCCTGATATTTAATCCTTTGTCCCATGTCCCCAAACAATGTATGATCGGGACGCCATTTGTCCCGATATTCATGTAAGGAGGCGAACAGGAGGGAGGTGCCGACTCCGTGGGTGCAACAGGGCTGAAAAATTGCACGAGGAAAAATTGCAGCCAAGCTCCCACCACCTCTTCTCCTTCTCCTTCTCCTTCCCCCCAGCGCACCGCGTCCTCACTCCTCCCCCCCCTTCCAGTGCTTCCTGCTACCTAACAGCTGGAATGGGGGAGGAGCGAGGATGGTGCAGGGGTGGGGGGTGGGCGAGCACCAACCCGGCAGAGGGGAAGTTGACGCCATAGGGGTGAGTGGAGGGTGGAGGGGTGAGTAGGCAAGTGAGCAGCAGGAGGGCAGGGAGGTGAGGAGGCGAGCGGTGGGTAGGGGACTGAGGAGGGATACAGCAAACCAGCAGGGGGCCGGGAGATGAGGAAGGGCGCAGTGGGGGGGGGTGAGTGGGAAGGGGGCAGGACTTCAGGCAGGGGGGGGCGGAGCCTGGAAGGAGCGGGGCTGGACTATGGGGCGTGGCTGACGGCGCCCGAATGTGTCCCGATATTTTAGTGTTGTGATCTGGTCACCCTAGCAGAGGCGCTTGAGCTGGATCTCAGATGTTACAAAAGAGAAGCTGCTGGCAGGGCAGTCTCTGTGAGGGCTCCAGGACTCTGGAACTTGCTCTCCACCTCTGATTAGAAATAGTCCAAATTTGATGACCTGGGCATGGTGAAAAAGACACGTTCTACACCAGAGGTTCTCAACCTCTTTCTTTCTGAGGCCCCCTCAACATGCTGTAGAAACTCCACGGCCTGCCTGTGCCACAATAACTGACTTTCTGCATATAAAAGCCATGGCTGGTGTTAGGGGGTAGCAAGCAGGGCAGTTGCCTGGGGCCTCAGGCCATAGGGGCTCCCACAAAGCTACATTTTCAGGCTTTGTCTTCAGCCCCAGGTGACAGGACTCAGTGCCCCAGGCTTCAACCCCATGTGGTGGGGCTTCAGCTTTCTATCCTGGGCACCAGTGAGGCTAATGCTGGTCTGGCTTGGTGGCCCCCCCGAAGCCTGCTCATTGCCCCCCCAGGGGGTCCGAGGCCCCTGGTTAAGAACCACTGCTCTCCAGGGCTTTTGGAGATGGCTGAGGGCATGCTTCTTAGACTATGAAGAGGTGAAAAGACATTTCTGTAGGTGGCTGCCTGAGCTCCTGCTGAATTGATTATTTAATGCTGCTGGAATTTAAATGCATTGTTAATGCATGTTAGGGTGGCTAAGCGTCTTTTTAGTTATTCTAAAATCTAAATAAAGTGGGCAATTTCCTTTTAATCTGATTCAGGGACAGTATAACACAGTTTTAACGGTGAGTAGAATTGGCGAGTGTCCAGAAAGCCCGGTTGATAAGGGACCACTGACCAGGCTGCTAAAAGTCTGGTTGGCGGCGCAGCAGGTCTAAGGCAGGCTCCCTGCGTGCCCTGGCTCCACACAGCTCCTGGAAGCTGCCCGCATGTACGGCTCCTAGGCGTAGGGATGGCCACTGAGGCTCTGCATGCTGCTGCTGCCCCAGCTCCGAAGGCTGGCTCCGCAGCTCCCGCTGGCCCCTCTGCCTAGGAGCTGAACATGCCGGACGCTTCTGGAAGCTGCCTGCCCTCACCCCCTGCCCCAACCCAGTGAAAAGTGAGTGTGCATGGGGGAGAGCGAGCCGCGGAGGGATGAGGGATGGAGTGAGCGGGGGTCAGGACCTCGGAAAAAGGACAGAGCCAGAATGTTCAGGTTTTTGCGATTAGAAAGTTGGCAACCTAGTGGTGAGGGTAATTAACCATTGGTGCAACTGGCCAAGGGCTGTAAAGGGTTCTCCATCCCTGGCAATTTTTAAATCCAGATATGCTCTAGTTCAAAAAGGAATTACTTCAGGGGAAATCCTATGGCTTGTGTTATACAGGAGGTGAGAATCACAGTGGTCCCTTCTGGCCTTGGCATCTATGAATCCCTTACGTGTAATATAATCACTGATCACCTGCTTGTGTCTTTCTGAAACTACAGCTAGTAGGCACAGGAAATTTTGATCCTATACTGTAACTTTTTTCAGTTACCTTTGCATTGCGAACCACAATAAAAACATTTATTAAAAAAAATATCTGAGGGGACGAGGACAGTATTATTGAATACCTATACCCAGCCTCCCCTCAAACAAAACAAAACAGGAAATACCAAATATAATTGAATAGATTCTGAAATGCTTTCGTGAAGAAGTATTCTCATTAACTTGGTTAGGGATGGCATTTGAAAAATATTTCTTTTTTCACATAATGTTTTGAATAATCTGGTTAAACTGTATGCTTGTTTTGTAATTTCTTACAGATGGTCACAAGAACAAAGAAAATATTTGTAGGTGGATTATCTGCTAATACAGTAGTGGAAGATGTAAAGCAATACTTTGAACAGTTTGGCAAGGTAAGTGCCAGCACAAGTCAACACTGCATAGTTTGAATTCCTTCTCTTTTTTAAGTATATTTTGAAAAACTGCAGCAAGAGTCACAATCAAATGTGAAGCTAACTTTTGCCTTTAGGTACATTTCTTGAAATCAGCCCAATATTTCCTTTTGTATTTATAAAGCATATATTAAAAAAAAAAAGTTTTACTGTTGACAGCTTTGTTTCTTTAATAAAAGTTAGTAACTAAATCATTAAAAGTTGCATGTGTGTATCTCAGGGAAGAATGTGGGGCTTGGGTAAGTGATGATATAATATTTCATACATCATAAAATCAGCCTTCTATTTAACAGAAATTTCAGTGGTAAAAGGGATGTGTGTGTGAGATCCAGAGAGTTCATGTGGAGTCATTAAATTATGACCATAGCTGATAACAGAGCCTTAGGAATAACAGAAGTCCTGTGTGTAATGCCAGAATGTCTATTTGATTTTCTTTTAAAAAAATTCCCTGAGCAAGGTCCTTTTTGGATGTTGTTGCAGAAACATCCTGTGAAGTGACACAGGACCAATGAAGATGACCTGAAACTACCAGAATGTTAGAAGGGGATATTTTCAAGAAAGGAACAAATATAGGCTCGATCTTGTAATTGGATCTTTGCAGACAGGCCTGTATGCTAGCATGGAGTCCCACTGACTCTATACGAAAAGGCTTCTGTGTCCACAAGGATTCTGTTCCAGGATTGCAGCTCTGTGGGAAACCAGAGAAAGCTGTTGTAGAGCAGTTGGTTCCATGAGACTTTCTGAACAGATTATTTCAAGTCCAAAGTGGCGATGACTCCAACCACTCAAAACGCAGCTTGCTGAGTCTGAAATGCTGTCTTTGTCTCTAAAGGACCCCTGTCAACTTAATAATCACACTTCTGTCTGAAATTATTTTTAGCTGCAACTGCAGTAACATTTAAGATTATGAAAACTCTGATCAGAGAGAATATTTTTCTGTCCCCCATTTTATTTGCTGTGCTTTGCACATAGTCATTTTCGCTTCTGGCACAATACAGTCATTCTGTTCCCCTTTTTGTCTGCATGGATCAATCACACAGCAATGCAGGAGGCGGCAGGTTAAATTTAAATTAGGGCAACGTGATTGTAAAACCACAAAAGATGTCAGCAGAATTCAGGGACAGGTGCAATATTTGGAAAGACTTTTTTTTAACTTTTTTTTCTTAATTGATTAGGTTTCAAGTTGATTGTCCTCTTAAGACGTGGCCTACAAAAGAAGGCAAGACCCTTCCCAATATACATTGTTTTGCAGGAGGCTCCCAAGTCAGAAGCAATGTGACGAGGTTATGCAATGGCAAGTTTATGCAGTGTGCTTTGGGATATTCCAGTTTTAATTCTTCCAAACCTGCCACTGAAATAAAACCGAAGCAGTTTCGCTTGAAAACCCAATGATCCAATTAAGTCATGCAAACTTTAGGATTCTCTAGCTTCCAGAAAGTTACTATCTGCTGCAAAGTTTGGGTGACCCTGTTCTAAAGGATTTACAGTTTTCTATCCCCTTATTAAGCCAGCATAACATTCCCTTGTTATCTATTAGCATTAAGCAAAGGTCTTCTGACCATGATTCTTGATTGGTGCAAGAAATCCATTTGGGAGACCTTAGGTGCCATCTTGCTGAAAACTCTTTCAGACACTTTAAACAAGTTACTCTTGAATTTGCTCTTAAAAGCAGCAGGTGAGGTAGGCAAGCAGAATGTGTTTCACTAGTCGTCTTTTGTCTCCTTATCTCTCTCGCTCCGAAATTAAATACTGTGCCTAAACCCCACCTCATTCTGTTCCTTTTGGTTAGGTCCTAAATGACTTGAGACCTTCCTATCCAACAGATGGCATCTCTTGCCATGTCACACTGCAGAATCTGCAATCAACAGAAGCATTTGAGCTGGATCCAACCTTGATTTTCTAGGGAGGGGTCTGATAGTTTATTCTCTCTGGGAGGCCCTCCAGTTTGGAACCAGCTCCCTCCTGCTCAAGAAAATATTTCTGGTCTTTTGGTATTCAGAGTAGGCTGCATGGTGCATTTCTTTGTTCAGACAGCTGTGAAGGGATAAGATCTGTACAAGGGAGAAGAGTTTTGTGATGCATGGGGGGGCCTGCATTCTGGTCAGGACAGAAAGACCGTTTCATTTTTTTGTTGCTATAAATAACTTGTGTCAGGAGGGCCTAGAGCTTCAGAGAGCTCCCCCTTTTGAATTTTTTATTTTAATCAGTCCAAAATACGTTGGGAAGAACTTGTTACTATTAATCCATCACCATATGATGGCCTTTGAATGCTAGTGCATGCAGTGACTACCATAATTCATTGGGAATTCTTGCACCATTGTTATTCTTTACTTGTAAACCAATTGCTCCAACAGGTTGCATTCTGCAATACCCTTAGCGATGGTCTGGGAAACAGCCTAGAAACTGTTTTGAGCTGTTTTCTATTGGCCTGGTAGGGTTAGGTGATCTTTAAGAGACGGGGAAAAAAATGGACTTCCATTGCCACGTTGTCTCAGGCCTCCAGCTATTGACTGGCACTAAAGCCCTGAAAGTCCGCACTACTGAATTCCCAGATTTTGTTGGCAATCATTGATGATTTGGTTGTAGACTTGCAGGAGGACACATCAGGTTCCCCAGAGCAGAGCAGCTCTCAGTTCCTATTGGACGTTTTTAAATAGCCTCTGAGAGCCTCGGCCACACGTTAGTTTGTTGAGGGCAGAGGAGTGGTGCTTATAAATTGTTCCTATGCTGGACTGATAGTTGCTTTGCAAACCATTCATTTTATTTTAAATAATAATCTTCGATTCCGGCAGGATGTTTACAGCCCGCTGAGCCTTTTATTAAAGGATTACATGAGCTTTTGGATGCTACTTTTGTAGTCATTATCAAAACGGCAGAACTCCTCTAACCTGTATTTTTTGAAGTTAATAATAGTTTTGATGTATGTGCTTTGCATATTGCCTGAGTGCACCCTTAATATAGTCTTTTAATTTTGCCATCTGGTAGTTTCATGCTTGCAGTTTGAGTCTCTGAGAATGCAGACAGCCAATGCAGACAGCCAGGCCAAGGTTTCAAAAGGGACTAGTGATTCTGATTGCTTCAAAATATGGATGCCTGACTAGAGAGAACTTTAAGAGGGGGCTGACTTTTAGAAGGTGCTCAGTACTTCATGAAAATTGGGTACTTTGGGTCTCAAGTTGGGGACCAGAAATGGAGGCACCCAAAATCTTGAGTCACATCTAAAAGCTTTTGCTCCACCTTTCAACAATGAGCATCTTTTGAATCAGGACTGAGACCAAATAGTCATGTACCATTGAAGTGACACAGCTGCATGAGTGCAATAATGCGAGGCAGTGTTTCCTAGTGACAAGAGCACTGGGGCTCGGGAGATCTGTGTTCTAGTCTACTGATGAAAAATACAAGAGCTAGGTATTACTATTATAATATACAACAATGTTGCTTGTTAACTGGCTCTTCTCTAGTTCTGGTCATTCTGGTCCAAATACCTTCCCAACATTGACCCTCACAGCACACCTGTGAGGTAGGAAAGTCCTACCTTCATTTTACAGATGAGGAACTTGGGCAAAGAGAGGTTAAGTTGCAGAGCTGGGAATTGAATCCGGATCTCCTCCTCCTTCCCAGTCCAGTATGCTAACTGTAAGAGCATGCAGCTTGGAGAAAAGACCTCTGAGTTTTAGTCTTGATTCCACTGTGACTTGCTGCATGACCTTGGTGAGACATTTATGCTTAAGTTTACTCATTTGTACGTGAGGTAGTATAAAAATGCTAACCTCACAGGTAGTCTGTGTTTCAGATTTGCTGTTATCTGGTGATGTTGTCTGAGGACCTGATTCTGAGTAGTGTTGAGCACCAGTAACACCAATGTGTGTCAGTGCTGGTGAGTGTTCAGCACACCTGGCATTAAGACCTAGTAATGTGATATAACGGTGGACTGGCATGTGAGGCCTGGGATCTGTCCTTGGCTCTGCCACTGATAACGATGTGTGACCTTGGGCAAATTGATTTCCGTCTCTGTGCCTATTTCCCTCCTACCTTTCACGATCTAACTAGACAAATTCTGCAGGGCAGGGACTCTCTCTTACAATGTGTTCGTACAGTGCCTAGCACAATGGAGCCTCAATCTCACTTGTAGTTTAATACAAATAATATTTCATGATGGGTCATCAGCATGGCTGCAGGGATTGGAATTACTGAGCACTTTCTTTACTTTTCAGAGAACAAAAAAAGGCCTTATATTATGGACATTCTTGAGACGCCTCCTGTGTTTGATAAGAACAGCTCCAGCTGCTTCCTTTTTCTTCGAAATATTTGCTATATTTATTGAGGTGGAAAAAATTACTAACCAGTGATGTGGTTCTAGAAATCTTGTTTTTGCTTGTTGTAGAGGGAAGCTTAACAGATGAGTGGCCGGTTCCATAACTCCAGATAGCTCTTGAAATACACTTTGGGGATAAGATGGCTACCAGGTTGTGGGCCAAACTGATTGGGTATCATTCATTAGTGTAAATATAGCTGGTAGGAAGGGGCCTGCTGTGTTTTATTTGAAACCACTTCATCCTCCCAGGCCTTGGCTACACTCACACTTTACAGCGCTGCAACTGGGGTGTGAAAAAACACCCCCCTGGGCGCTGCAAGATACAGCGCTGTAAAGCGTCAGTGTAATCAGGGCAGCAGCGCTGGGAGCGCGGCTCCCAGCGCTGCACGCTACACCCGTAAGGGATGTGGTTTACATGCAGCGCTGGGAGAGCTCTCTCCCAGCGCTGCTGCTCTGACTACACTCACACTTCAAAGCGCTGCCGCGGCAGCGCTCCCGCAGCGCTGCCGGGGCAGCGCTTTGAAATTCCAGATGTAGCCATACTGTCAGTTCAGTGAGAGAAACTTACAAGTAAAAGAAGCAAAAACTGCAGTTATTTTAGAGTCCTCTGCTTTTACTATGACACAAACGTTTGCCAGGTGGCACCTATGCGTATTTGCAATTCTAACTCTTGTGATTTTTATCACAAGTCTCCTGATGTTTGTTGCTTTCCTTAAAGAATCTTTCATTTAACAAATAAGGGACGTTTTAGCCCTTGTAGTTGCAGAGGAAAGCTGGAAAATATGACTGGACTGTGCCCCAAAGGCTCAAAAATGAGAGAGAAAAATAACACAAATGTTATTTTAAAAAATCTCATGATTTGGTGGGGAGGGGGGCAACTCGCGATTTTTGGACATTTGGGTAAGTAATAAAAAAAAGGTAATTGGAGATATACCTGTCTCCTAGAACTAGAAGGGACCTTGAAAGGTCATCAAGTCCAGCCCACTGCCTTCACTAGCAGGACCAAGTACTGATTTTTGCCCCAGATCCCTAAGTGGCCTCCTCAAGGATTGAACTCTCAACCCTGGGTTTAGCAGGCCAATACTCAAACCACTGAACTGCCCCTCCCTTGTAATACTGAATATGTGAGCAGAAACTTTTATAAACTTAATGGGCTTTGTCACAAAAAGTCTGGCTTGTCTCAAGAATGGGACAAGCTCAGGACTAGATACAGAATGGATCAGTCCTTTTTGGGGTAAATGAGAAAGTGCAGTTTGAGTGGTGGGGGTGGCAGTTGGTGCTGGTTTTATGGCAGTAACTGGAGTTGCGTCCCCATTGTGATAAGCACTGTACAAAGGCACAAGAGAGCGTGTCTGCTGTGAAGTTTGTGATCTAAATAGACAATATAGACAAAGCATGGGATGAGTAACAGAGGCCGAGAGAGAAGCAATTTGCTCAAGATCATATAGCAGGTGAGTGGCAGAGACAGGGATAGAACTCTGGGGTGAGATCCTCACTTCTGTTCTGACCTCTGTAGAAAAAGCACTTGGAGATCTACTGATGAAAAGCACTATATAGGACAGGGGTCATCAGGACAAATTATTTGGTGGCCTCAGAGTGTGGCGACCAACTCTTGCTCATGCTTTCTCCTAAAATACTTAATTATGTTTAGGAAAAGCAAATAAACGTGCACAAATACACATCCAAATCTTTGTAATTTATTTATTGCTAGCCAGTAAGTCTGCTATGAAAAGTGATATGAACAAACATACAGGGTATCACTTTTCACAGCAGACTTACTCAGCCCCGGCAAGTCTGGGGACAGATTAAGTCCTGGCAGAGGATTGGGGAAGGCAGCGGGGGCCAGGGGCGAAGGGGGCGGCAGGGATTGGATGGGGAGGCAGTGGGGGGTGGAGCCTGAAGCCCTACAGCTAGGGGATGCAACCCAAAGTGCCCCCCGCCCCCATCACAGCCCGGGAGGCTGTGGCTGCAAGAAAAGCCCCTGGTGACCACATTTGAGAAACACTGATATGGGAGCTAGGTATTATGTGTAATTATGACACTGGATAAAAGGGCCAGATCTGTGAGAAGTGGCTCTGAAAGAAATCTCTGGATCTGGAGGATTCCCCAAGGAAAGGAACTGAGGAAGACATCACTCAAGCTTTCTTCTAAGGACCCCTCTTGCAAGCCCTGGCATGGGGGATGTGCCAGAAGAGGGGATGGGTAGCAGGGGCGGCTTCAGGCGCGTGCTTGGGGCGGCTAGCTGCGTGGGGTGCTCTGCCGGCGCCGCGAGGGCAGCAGGCAGGCTGCCTTTGGCGGTTTGCCTGCGGAGGGTCCGCTGGTCCCTGCCTGCCGTGCTTGGGGCGGCAAAATGCCTAGCGCTGCCCCGGTGGGTAGGTGTGTTAGGGGAAGGGTTGTGGCTTGCTTTACTGCAGCCCATAGTCAGCTGAGGATAGGCTGCTGTAATTGAGACAAACCTCTGGGATGGTTTGTCAGGACCGCCCACGGAGCAGCCCAGAATTCAGATGGTGCAAGAGTGGCTTAAAGCTACTTTAACCTTCCGCTGCTCCCTCCTCGTTTTCAGTCCAGTGCCTTAGCACTAGTGTATGCAGTGGTTCTTTGTGTTGAGCAGGATCCTAATATGCTCTTCTGGGTCAAACTGAACTGAGTCAGTTGTGTCCACTGAATGTAGGGTTGAGAGTCCAAATGCTATTTTGTGGATAAGTGAAAAATGTAATACACTTTTAAACAAAACAAAAAAAGACACTGTAAGGTCGGTTTTGGCCTCCATGTTAGATGCTTTAATTACACCTAAGCCTGATAGGATTATTCCTGTGATCTTTAAAAATTCCAGTAAAAGCAGTTTAAAACACTTTAAAAATAAATATCCATTGCCCTGCAGTGCTTACAACCCAGAGACTGCAGCATTGTCCGGAGGATCCAGAGGCAAAAGTGAAAAGCTGCCCAGGAACAAAATGTATTAATTTATTTAAGCCAGAATGTCCTAAAGGAGGTTAAAAAAAATTAAAGTGAAGTCCAATTTCTGCCATTCCATTTCCTCCCTGTGTTGCCACCGCTTCTCTCCAGTGCAGAAGAATGCTATTGGAATTTTAATCCAAATCAATGCCGTAATCCCTGAGCTGAAAGTCTGCTCTCGCTCACTCTCTGTCTCTCTCTCTGAGCACATTTGCCTGAGCTTAGAAACAGGTCCAAATTATCAACATTTTAGTTGATAATTAAACTGTTATACTTTTCTTAAATAAATAAAACCATGCTATTTGCTAATGGATTCTAGCTTATATTTTCCTTCACTGCCCTGTGATTAGGATGTATCCGAGCGTTTAAGACTCCAGTATCATTTCAAAAAAGAAAAAGCAATAGCCTCTTAAAGGATTTTGACTAGAAGAAGGAAGCCCCTAAAAGTTAATGAATTACACTTCTCCCAGGACATGCATGTTGTGCACCTCTTAAGCTGTAAACTACTGATAGATAAGGGACTTCTTATGGTTCAGCTTTTTATTAGGTAATGCTTGCTTTATAGAACTCCTGTGAAAGTAAAGTAGTCCTTATTTTGAGACTTGCAATTATACTTCACATGGTGAACTGTGTAATTAGTTTGGAAGACTTATGCTTAGTCATTGGTTTATCCTAATCGGCTTTGGCTTTTCCCAACAACAAAGTGAGCTTATTTTGCTAAGCTGAAACAACTCTGCTCCCTTTGTTCCTGTCTTTTATTGTCTCATTCCTTGCATTCTGTTTTACTGCCAAAGTTTTGTTTCATTAGGCCTACAAGTCATTTCCAATCCAGTGGGCTGCTACAATCAGGCCTTTATAACTCAGCTGCCTTGGTTCCCATGTCCCTTCTGGTGTAATGCCAGGACTTGTTGTTTGACACGGTGTTTTAAACCTTTTCTGTATCTTAACTGTATGTTACCTTTAAGAAAATTGTTTGGAGTTTTAGCTGTTGCTGAGTGGTGAAAAGTCAAATCTGAGAATTTAGGTCAGAAACACCACTTGAGTTTAAGAATGTTAAAATGTCACATTTGTCCATTAATAGATGCATTAACATGATTGGTCTTCAGATAAACTTTTGCCCTAATTACTGAAAGGGAATTGCGTAAAAATCTTCTTGAAATGCTCAACTTGGCCTTTGTGGGAACAATCTGTTGAATAACGAGGCTACAGTATTTTCAGCCTATGTAACCAGGACAATGGGGACACACATTTGCTTAAAAGGTATGGTATGTTTCAGTTGCTTTAACCTTTCAGATTTGTCCATGCATGGTATTGCCACAAATAACTACCCTATTCAGAAATATAAATATACTTCTTATCCTGTGTGTGGGAAAGGCTGTTTTAAATAATAAATGGTTAAAAACAGGTTTAGAATATTTCTATGGTGAAGATTTAAAATCTCTCTCAAATTAATTTCACCTGTTGACATTTTAAACCTTCCTCTGAACTCTTTTAAACCTTTCTGTAGTAAACTGTTACGAAAGCCATGATGATTTTGCTAGCCCAGTCTGCTTTATTTGCTCTGAAAATCTTCAAGCAGGGTCCAGTTCTTCTATTTCATCCTTATTTTTATTGTTTTTCTAAAATGAGATGTTTGAGGGGTATGGCAGTCAGGTTTGTGTTTTAAATTTAATTCTGGAATTGGAACAGTACAGCGTGTATATATTCTATTTGTTGTATTAATTTTCTTTTCCTGGCTTATGTGGGCTGTCTCGGACAAACTGTAGACATGTTCCTACTTTGTTTTGCAAAGATTGGATCCTCAGGAAGGCTTTAAGATATAAGGTAAGTTCAAAACATCAGGATTTCTGAATCTCAAAGGATCTCATACAATTGCTTGTTGTTTCCTGTCAGGAGCAAAATAAACCAGTTGAGTAAAGGTCTTTAGCTTCTGATATTGTTTTTCATGAAAAAATGGTGCTTCAAAGGATTTTAATTTTCTAGCATCTTCCTCTTGCAGTCTAGGTTTGTGGGCTACTTATAGTAAAACTATGTGGGAGAAGAACAACTCCTTAAGCCCTTGTCTTTGCTTCAGGCATATCTCAACATAGCCATCGTATTGTATTGTACGGCAAGATTCAAGTTTTAAACCAAGTAAACTGCAGACAACAAAATGTATGAATCAGTGCCCTACAGGTAATCCTTCTTTGTGTATACAATATCACACACTGGAATAAAGAGAGTAATGCAAATAATGACCCATTTAACCTTTTTGCTGGGTTAAAAAAATTGTGAGTAACAGCTGAAGAAACCCCTATATTGTCTCCTATTTTTAACTGGAGTGTGTGTGGGGCTGGGGATGGAGTGGAGGGGAGAGGGAGTTATCTACACTAAGGATTTTATCATAATCAAGTAGTTTACATAATTTGCTTGCTGCATTCTTCTCTTTTTGACAGCTGTGAAAATATAACACACAAAAACATGAAAGAAAGCTCCTCCTTGTTTGGCAAGGCTGTCTGGGTGTGAACGAGTTAATGCACCAGTGGAGAAGTAAATGCTCCTAAGGTTTACTTTTCCCTAAGACCCTGGGTATGGCCTCTGAAGATGTTATTACAATAGAGTTGTTAGCATGAAAAAAGGCGGCTTTCTCTCCATGGATTCGTTTCAGGGGGATTTTGGAAGTCTACATGTAAGAGTGTCAGGAGGAGCAAGGAGTCGTGCTATTGTGGAAGATGTGGCATACAGTCCAAATTGTATTGTTCTGTTGCACACTGATATGTAGATTTTGTGGTCAATAGGATACATGGATGGTTTATTTTTAAAGTAGTTCCTCTGCTGAGAAGTCATTTTTTTGATTTGACAGCCTTTTAAATTTTCAGTGTTGTATTTCCACTATTGGTGAATTAGTTATGGTCTGTGAAATAGAAGGGCAGGTCTGGACTTTATTTACGCTCTAATCTGTAATAGAGTACCAGAAATATTTTAATATGCAGTAAAGTTAATAATGTGTTGGTGGTTTGGTTTGTTTGTTTTTTTTGACTGCTGCTAACCTCTCCATTGCCTTCAGAAGCAATCATGAGCTATCTAGCTGATACTTAATAGCTTTTCGCTCATTTTCTTTCTTCCTTCCTTCCCATCTAATTTGACCTGAGTTTTCAGCCGCAAACGAGTCATCCAGTTGCTGAATTTGAATAATACAAACCTTTAAAACAAAGAGACTGATACACCATTGTTGAAAAAGTTTTGGACAAGTTACAAGCAATTAAAAAATGTTTATTAGAACTATTTTCATATGGTTATTAGAGAACAGCTTTTGGTCCTTCTGTATATTGCCTGCTGTGTTCTTTCCATTTGCTTTCAGTTCCAGTATTTTGGATTTTCAGAATTTTATGTATTCAGTCCATGGTACACTTAAGGGATAATATGGACAGTCCTTTAAGATTTTACGTTGACATGCAATGATTATAGTGATCCCTTTTAGCCTTAAAATGTATGTTTTTATAACTTCTCCCACCACAACTACCATTTTTTTAATAAACCAGAAAACTTGACCATTGCATTAAAATTGCATTTTTTTTTTTCATTTGCTGAACTAATGTGTGCAGGAAGCCAGTTTTTAGGTGGTCTGTAATAAGACGCATGCTTTGTGGAAGTTACAAGTTACATATTGGTTACAAGTATCAGAGGGGTAGCCCTGTTAGTCTGGATCTGTAAAAGCATATTGGTTACAGAGGTTTCTAGCTGGATTTTATAAAAGGAGGTACTGTTAAGGTGTGGGATTTGTTGGGTTGGAGGGGGAAGCTGCATCAGAACTCTGAAGGAAGTTGGAAATGTAGTTTTCTTTCCTTTTTGTTAAACAATTGAGGAAATTATCATGATTTAAAACTGAGAACTGGCATGGTCCAATTGATTAGGCACAGGACTTAGGAGATCAAGGTTCTACAGTATTTCTGACTTGGTCGCACAGAAGGTTTGTGGTCTTATGCAAGTTGCTTGATCTCTCTATACCAGTGGTTTTCAAACTTTAACAACCGGAGGACCCTCATTTTGATTTAAAAAATTTTTGCAGACCCCCAAGGACCCCAGCTCAGCCCCAGGCTCTGCCCCCACTGCGCCTCTTCCCCCAAGGCCCCCCCACCTCTTCCTGCCCCCTCTCCACGCCTGCCCCTTCTCTTCCCTGCATCTTTCTTCCCCCTCCCTTGAGCTGTGTCTGGTCCCCGCTCCTCTCCCTCCCTCTTAGCACCTCCTGCACGCCAAGGAACAGCTGTGATTGAGAGATTTATAGGGGGAGGAGTTGATCAGCAGGGCCAACGGCCATGGACACAATTCTGCCCCGTCCCTGCTCCTCCCCACCCTCCCAGCACCTCCTACATGCCAGGGAACAAGGCACTGGGAGGGAGCGGGAGGAGTTGATCAGTGGGGCCCATGGACCCCCTGGAGTTCCTGGGGGTCCGCAGACCCCAGTTTGAGAAATGCTGCTCTATGCGTTTCTTTTCGTTTTATGCTTTATCATCCATATCTTGTAAATTCTTTAGGGCGCAGAGACTCTCTTACTAATGTGTACATGCAGCATTGAGCGCAATGTGTCCCTGATCTCAAGGGGGGGCCTCTGGGTGCTACCATAATACAGAGCATAAGTGCCCTCCACTCCTAGCGAGGTCTGTGGGCAGTAAAGGCTATAAGCATCTCTCCAGGTTGGCTCCCTTAGCTCCCTTCAGTGCAAAAAATTGAAATTAACAAAATCAACACATCCCTACTTGACATCAGTGTCACTAGTCCCCTCCCTTGTGTCTCATTTACTTCAGTATAATGCCATGGCTGGTGTCATGGCCTTTATTTCTGTCATACATGTTTTTGTAATAAAATAGTAGCAGCTATGGCCCTGATCCTGCAAGTTGACCCCTGCATCTGCACAGAGCCCAGTGAAGTCCGTGCAAATCCCCTTGCATAGTCAATTGCTGGGTGAGGGCCTGAGTTAGTAAGAGGTTTTTTTAATAAATTCATGCTCTGCCCCCACAACTTCTTTTACCCTATAAATGAAATTTGTATATGTGTACAGGTTTACAGGCATGCCACATATCGCTATTAGTAGAAACACATTGCTACTTAGTGACTTGTATCTTTTCCAGGTCACAAGCAAGTTGCTTTCATTTGTTTGTCTTGTACAAAACCAGTAAACTGTATATTGGGTGAAAAATTTCACTAATCTCACACTAAAGTTACTCGTCTCGTTTGTCTGAGGATCTCGGAGCCTGTCACAATGCTGAATGTTTTATAAATGGTCTTGTTTGTTCCTCAATTAAGGCTCCACAGAATAAAACTATGTGCAATGCAGGAAGAAAACTTTTGGCAGAGCCAAGCAGGGCCCAGTCGTGATGTAGAGCCCCACTATGCTCAGTGCTGTACAGACACAGAAAAGAAAGATGGTCCTTGTCTCAAAGAGCTTTTGATCTATGTACAATGCAGCAGATCACAGGTAGATATCGAGACAGAAACAGGGGTGGTGGTCTATTATCAACCTTCTAATACTTTCCATTGAAATTTTTGTACGTACCATGCCACTACATGAAACCTCATTTTAATACCTGCCCTTCTCAAAGTGCAGCATGCTTGGCCTCTTAAGAAAAGTATTTTGATAGGTAGACTTTGCAACTCTTACCCATTTACACAACAATCCTGATCCAGAATACTATGCCATTCATACTTTTACTAACCTCAGCTGACTAAACCAAAGCTTTGCTTTTGGAAAAACTTCTCTTTTAACATTGATTTATTAAGGGAAAAAATAGCCCCAGTTACTTTAAACTTGGTGTGGTGCAAATTAAGCTTGCAACATTCTACTTTTGGCTGTTTTTTGTGTGTGTCTATGTATGTATGTACACTTTCATGTAACATGGGATGGAGAACATTTTCAATTTAGAGAATGCTCATGTGATCATGATATCGTCACGTTACAGAATATTTTAACATTCTGTGATACAAGGCATGTTGTTTTTTGTTAAAAGGTAGCTTTTCTGAGCTGAACTCTAGCAAGAGCAGGGCTCTTCAAAATACCTGTGGGAAGCTTAGATAAATAATTCCTGACTAGCATGGAAAAGGAACACACGTTACTGGAAAGAGGTGGAATGACACTTTTTTCCACATGCAAGCTTATGGCCATAATTATTCACTCATAGCCTGTTCAACAGGCCGTATACAGTGAATGGGATTATATGAGTAGGGAAGGATTTCAGTCGATTGCTGCCCAGAAGAATTTGTTGTTCCTCTCTTAAAAGAGCTCTGTGATCTTGTGCCCAGCTCTCTCAGTGCTTTTTGCACACAAGTGCACTCTCTTGAAAAAAATGATGCATTTTTAAACCCACCTTTGAGCCACTGTGCTGGAGAGGAGGAGGTTCTCTTTGTGTCTCTGAAAAATTAGGTCAGCTTGTGGTTTACAGATCTTGGCTGGGTGTGTGGAGCTTACCTAGACTGCATGCTCTTTGGTGCAGAGATGGTCTCTGTTTGTACAGCACATGGCGTGGTGGGACAGTGTGCTCTATGGCAATGTAAAGAAGTGATTGCAGAGCAAGCACACCATGGTGTTGTGGAAGTTACCAATCCAGGCCTGATGAGTTTTGTGCTACAGACCTCTCAATCTGGCAAAGCCACCAAGAAGACTTCAAGTAACAGATTTTACCCAGTTATAGCACTCCTACCTTCCTCTCTGGTCTAAACTCTGCCTTCTCTTAAGGCTGCTGCCTTCTTTTAGAAATACCCCCTTCACTGAAGGGCTGGCCACAAGGGAGGAGATGCAGAATAGCACTGTTCTCAGCCCTCTCCATCTCAGTGTCTCTGTGCTCAGTGTCCATCAAAAGCGCCAACCATTGTCCTGGGCAGAAGAAGTGAGAGTGTAGTCAGAGCTCAAAGGAAGAGTCTGTCAAGGCCAGACTCAGAGCTGCCATCCCGGGTAGCCAGTCACCGGGAGGCAGAGTGAGGTGGATGAGCTCTGGAGAAACCAGATCACAGGTGTGTCACCTCTCTCCTGTCCCCAGAATTAATTGACCTCTATTGCAGGGTGTTTGGGAAATGAGTGTCATTCCAGAAATAGAAGCCAGCATTTCTCAGACATCATGAGTGAGATGGCAGAGCCTACCTGTGCCTATTAAAACAAACAGATGTGACCCCAATGGAATTCCTAAACTGTGAAGATGCTCTGAGAGCCCCACAGAAGATGCAGCAGTTGTCATTCAAATGAGATAAAGTATGGTCTCCACCCCCTGCCGCAGAGAGGCAGCAAACTGGTCTTCTATTGTTTTCTGTAATGTTAAGGGCTCAGTTCTTCACTGCTTAACCCCACTGTAATCCCTGGTGTTGCCCCAGAGGTGAATTTAGCACATGCTTTTTATATGGGCTTCAATTATTTTCATGCTTAATGTGCATCTGAATGTCAGCTGTCAGAGGAGATGTCTCCCCAGTATTCCCTGCCATCACCAATGGGGTTTGGCAGCTCCTTAAACTTACATTTTGCGTTAACCTTGTTCAGTCTGCAATTCAGAATCTTTGTGTGGAGGAGCCCAGACAACTGCTTAAAGATTCTAGCAGCTCTAGGGATATCTTTGGCAGGGTCCTTTCTGGCTGGATTATTTCTTCATAGCTTTTCAGGCATACTGAGGAATTTCTAGACTTGAGAGAGAGCAAGCTGTGGGGAGGGAGGGGAGAGGTAACTGGTCACAGCGATTGAGGAGTCTCAGTAAGAAGATCCAGTGAATTTTATTAGGTGACATTTTCTTTTCATCTTGTGTAATTAGAATAATGCTGATGGAGTGAGGAGGACTTTCTTGCAATAAACTTCTTATTGCTTTGATATTCAGTCACCTGCCCAAGCTGTTTGTTGGTTGTAGTGCCATGAACATTAATTCTTAATTATATTGTTTTCGATTAAGAGGGAGACTTTCAAAAGCACAAAAAGTGATAGGGGTACAACTGACTTTCAGTGGGCCTAGTGAGCCTAACTCCCATGTATGCCTTTGAAAATCTACCTCTAAAGACCACCCAAAACTCTGAGGCTGTGCACAGGATGTGTCCCTGTGGTTTTGTTTTTTGTTTTGTTGAGATATACTGTAAAATTACATTTTGAAGTAAATTGAGCTGTTTGGAGAATAGGTTTACTCCTCATCCATCCACTCATGGACAACTTTGACTTTATACAACAAAACTGAAAACTGAGAAAAAAAATTGAAAATTTTTGAACTAAACATTTTGCATGTTTTTTTTTTAAACCTCACATTTTCCTTGAAAAACGTCAATAGATAATTTCCAACCAGTTGTGGATGTAAAATATGTATCTGCCCTGTCTGCACACAGTATCTTCAGGAATGGCCAGTTTAATTGGACTTGCACTAGTCATGCAGAGAGAGGTAGAACATGAAATACACTTAAGTTCAGATATTATAGTATATAGAACTCTGTCAAGGGTTTTTAGCATTTATTGTTCTGGGGAAAAAAATGTGAAGCTGTGAGTATTTCAGTAAAGGTTGAAGCAGAGTGATGTGAAAATGGACTAATTGAGAAGGCTAGGAATAAAGGAACCAAAATGGTTCGTTAATTTGTTTTCATTTTAGCAACATCAGTAACCACCTAGAACTGGGTAATATGTCCCAGACCCGGGTCCATGAGAAAGATAATGTGTTTTTAAAATATGAATATAGTGCAGTATATGTATGTATAAATCAATCTCCAGGAATTGGGACAAGGGCAAAGTATTTCAAATGAAGAGCCAATTTAGATAATTTATCCAGAATGAGGATTAACTGCCTCTTAATCTGAGGGATATCCAGAATGCATGTGGTCAGATTAGATCAAACCAATGCTTGTCCCCATCATGGACATTCACAAGAGGTATTGCATAAATAGCAATTAACAATGATAGTTCTAATTTACTTTCCCAGGCAGAATGGTTTTGAAAGCTGGAATGGGATCTAGATGGTCTAGGTGGCACAATATATACCTGTGTATCTGTGTTGTCATGTCACCACTTTGGTAATTCGACCCATAAACCATATGTAAAGGAATGGTGTATACAATGGGTTCACAATTTTCAGATTGTAGCTTTCTGAACAAGAAGATGGGTAGAGTGCCACTTTTTCTTTGCCAGGTGGATGTTGGTCTGTACTTTCTTTTTTAGAGGTGAGTTGTGAAGGCTGGCTTAAATTTTACAAGAGTTCATTTCTGAAAGCTGTCTAATACTTGAAGAGAAGGCCCTGATAATATAAACAATAATGCCAGTACAAGTATTTCTCAGTGTTAAGAGACTGCAAGCATATCCCTGTTGCAGAGCTTTGAAATCAAAGCTGAGTTTGTGCTGGCATGAATGTGATTCTGCTTTGAACATCAGTTCTTTTTAAAACAGATGCTTAACCTTGGATGCATTGGTTCTGGTGGGGCTCTATTGCCTCAAGATACTGCACAGTAAACTTCTCAACATGGGCAGCACCTGCTGAATGGAATGAGGATGGGTTTGTGGAGAAGTTGCTGTATGGGTGACTTTGCCGTTGAAAGGTTTTGCTATTGACTCTAATACCATGAGGAGCTGTTTAACAAGTTCAAATTGGTGCCATCTTAATTGTTAAAACTGGGAGGGAGGGAAGCAGATTTCTCCAGAGGCTATGGAACCTATCCAACGAATTTCCACTCTGCTTCTCCACTTGGCAAACCAACACTTCACTGTCATTTCCTAGATATAGGTTTATTTTGAAGGGTCAGCTATTGCCACTACCCTTTCTCCCCTCATGCCCTCCCCAGTAAAGAAGGCCGATGAGCATTTAATTTCCCGACCAGCAGGTGCTTGTCATCCATCTGAAGATAGCTGCCAACATCTGGTGCAATTGCCTCAGCAAATGCAGTAACAAGGCGGCCTGCAGTTCAAATGCAGAGAGAGCATCGCCTCTTTAATGATAACAAGCTGTTGGCTTCCCCTCTGAGATGAATTCATCTCACAGATGTTTGTCTGGTTTTGGCAATCTTATCACTGTAGCTTTGGTGATTAAGCTCAACTGGAGACTATTACTATAAAAGAAGTTTGAACTTGTTCCATTTTTACTTTTTTTCCTTCCTAGATATAAATTATATCAACAACTGTAATGTTGGTCCCATTACCCAAGTACCATTTACGTTTTTTATTGCATCTGTAGAACAGTTCACCACTGGTGAGTGTCTTTCAGCCATGCTGACATTTTCCATGTTCCTTGTCAACAGCTTTGTGGTTTGAATCCTCTGTTTAGCACTACATTTTAAGCAATTACTTTTAGCTCATTCTGTGAGTTCTTCTTATGGGGGTGTGTGTGTGTGTGTGTGTGTGTGTGTGTGTGTGTGTGTGTGTGTGTGTGTGTGTGTGTGTGTGTATATATATAATTATTTTTGTAAAGCATGAATCACTGAGAACATTCTGAAAGCCTTCTTGTAGACAGTAGTACCTTTGTGACCTTAGCAATGGTTTATAAAGAATGCCTCTGACTGTCTAACTTCCGTATCCTAAATGCTTTCAGTTGCACCATGGATTTATGAAGCCATATGTCCTGTGATCTGAAAACTCGGTGCCTTGTACAGTATTGTTTTTAAAGTAGGTATTTTATCCCCCAAGTGTGTGGAATTTAATTCTGGTAAATAAGATTTATTTTCAGAAATGTGCTTGTATGAGTAGGTGACTCACACTTGAGTGGAGATGTGTCACTGTTGGTGAGGACACCACATGTATAATTTCTTCATCCATAAATAGATACTCATCCAAGAATGGGTGACACCGTGATGTTTGGTGCTGGCTGTATAATAGCTTCCAAGAAGAGGTTTGAGAGCTTCAGTCTCTCGTACGGGAGGAATTGTTTCTGAAATAAGTATCATATTTTGAAATATTTGGTTTTTTTAAACATATAAAGTTTAACAAGGTAGTGGCACATCCAGCGTTTTTAATAAGTGATTGATGTAAGTATATCTAATTGTCCTGATATGGTGGGACATTCTAACTCTGCTAAATCAGGGTGGGACATACCAGGCAAGTAAGATCACTCCGGAATTCATTCATTACACAAGAGATCCAGGTACTCCTCGAAGATTTTAGTCCTAACATATTCTGCTTTGCTCTATAGTTAGAAAGAATGCTAGCACATCACCTCTGAGTTACAATAATTATGCTTGTAGTTTTATTTTATTATGCCTTTCAGTTTCAAAGTATGTTATAAACAACAAATTAATTCTCACAGCATCAGTGTAGGTCCGTGTTTTATTCCTATTTTGCAGGTGAAGAAGCTGAGTCTGGGAGTTCAGGAATTGGCTCAAGGCCACTGAGGATGTCAGGATGTCAATTATAAACCTATGAATAAAATTCAGAAATCCTGGCTCCCAGTCTGTTGCTTAAACTAATTTCTGTCAATGTTTAGAGAGCTTTTGAGCTAATCTTTCAGAGTTCAAATTTGCTTTCTCCATGTCACTGGAGATTGGAAATTGATTCCCTCCAGTGCATTGTTCAACGACACAAATGCAACACAATTTGTATGACTTAAATTTCATTTTTTTGCTCCTGCTGTAGTTACAGTATTATTAAAAATACATTAAATTTTAATGGACATCATAAAGTATGTGCGCCTGTGAACGCATGCACAGATAATTATTTCTGATGAATAAACCAAAAGGACATGTATGTGAGAAGTTCATACTGCAGCTTTCAATTTTTATTATATACATCTCCTGCAGGGGCAATCATTGTGATGCTCCAGCTGGTTATTTCTGTGGCGTAGCTCTCCCTGGAGATGGCTGCTGATAATGCAGACTTGAACTAGCAGAAGTGCCAGTGTTTTTTACTGGTATATTTATAGATAAATTGTGTACCAGGGGAAGTAAACCAGGGCAAGGCGCAGGATACTCACAGCACCTCAATACAGTAGCTCCCTGCAAGGTTGTGGTGGGGGGGAGGTATTTGTTTCACATTAACAAGGTGGAATCTTGTAAAAACGGTTATTTCTTATTGAAATAAACCCAAACCATAATGATATGCAAGGTATCGTTGCTAAAACGCAACTGCAAACCAAGCAAACTACTTTTAGCGGAGAAGGTCTGTGGTAGGCAAGGGAATCGTTAAAAATAATACATTACATTGTCCATAAAGTTTCATGCGGTATGTAATGGTCCATGGGGGCCTCACCTAGTTTCCAAGATATGATACGTATATTATGGTTACAGCTTCTCGTTTAACTTTCACACCATATTGAATACATCTCTCTTTAACCCCTCCAGGGTTCATGCTACTTGTCAAGCGTTTCTTAATATGTGAACGTATATATTTATCATATTGCTCCCGCCGCCGACAGGCTGAAGAAGGTGTCTCTGCCTCTCTCCTCTCCATTTCATTTTCTATTTGTGTTCACGTTGGACAGAATCCAGCCTGGGCAAGAGCAATGGGGTCTTCCCTGGGATTCTCCTAGTCTAGAACGCCAGATTTAAAAATGGTTCTGTGCCTGGTCTGCTCTGGTCGGGCTGGCATTCTGAGCCGTGTTTAGAAGTGTGTCTGCCAGCGTGCATTCAGCCCAAGCATGGAGGGGAGTCTGAACAGCATCTAATGGACTGTGCCATCTTTCATTGCAGAGGCATGAACGCTTCATGCTAATTCATACTCATAAACTCTCTCAGGCATTCAGCAGAACCCACCCCAGATTTGCCTGATATTAAGGGTATCCTTTTTCCCTTGGAGGTGAGAGTGGGAGGCTCCTTGCCAAAGCTCTAAGGATCCTCCAGTTTCTCTCCTATTTTCAGTTTCTTCATGCGTCTGGCCTTGTATCAAATTCACCATCCTTCAAATTATGGAGAACAGACTAGAGACATCCTTGATGACTCATTCAGTGGTGCTTTTTAAATAGCAGGGGGTGGTCCCTTGTTCTGGCAGTCCAAGATCTAGGGTGAGTTCACCTAACGGTGTGCACAGGTGCAAATCTGTTGAAATCAGTGGAGTGGAGCATGAGTTGGGTCTATTTATATTTGGTTTAACCATAAATTCAAAGGTGAGAAATGCGAGAGGGTTTGCATAGCAGTATGCGCCATTAAGCTTACATGATATTCCAATTTCTAGGTCACGCTGTATGTTGCAGAGTTGGTGGCAGCTGAAGGAGTGGAATCATTTTGCCCACAGGACAGAGCATATTGTGGGCTAGAATGGCCTGTAATTAGAGACTAGGAGTAAGAAAGGAAAGGGTGGGGTTTGTGGTTAAGGCCGAGCACTAGGACTCAAGGTCTGGATTCAAATCCTGGCACTGCTACAGGTTTCCTATGTGACCATGGGCAAGCCAGTTAATCCCTCTGTGCCTCAGCTCAATCTGTGAAATGGAGCAAACAATAATTCCTTTATCTGCCTTGCCTATTTAGACTAAACTCTTTGTTGTGGGCGCTGTCTGTATATGTTTGTACAGCAGCTAACACAGTGGGGCCACGCTCTTGGCTTACTTTTTGTATCAGCCTAAATAACTAAGTTCACTTTTACATGGGTGAGGCCCTGCTAATTTTGCTGCCTATGACATTTCAAGCCCTCTTTGTGAGTGGTTCTGTTATTACTCCTGAGATTAAAGAGATTGTTCAACTCTATTCTGTTTAAAAGTTAAGCTTAAAAAGAAGGTGTGGGGGTGTGGAAATGTAGGAATAGAAGTCTGAGCTGTGTTTGATCAGACAGACTACCTATTATAATATTCAGGCCCAAGAGTATGACGTCAGACCAGAGTTCATTATAGGAGTAAGACAGGTTATGTAGTATTATGACGTCAGACCAGGGTTCATTATAGGAGTAAAACAGGTTATGTAGCATTTGTGCAGTGGTTCCCAAACTGGGGTTCGCGAAATGTTAGAGTTCTTGGGGGAAACAATTCCTTAATGGCGGACAGAGATGTCCCTAGGGACCCCGGGCAGCACGGGGCCAGCAGCCCGGAGCCCCTGGACTTCCAAGAGCTAAGCAGATCAAAGCAACCATATCTATCACACTGAAGAGATTTCAACTTCAAGACTCCTTATAAGAAATGGAAAGAGAGGTGGATATTTTTTTCTGCTTTTAAAATTAAATAGGCAGCTAGCATTGTTTTTAAAATGATTATGAAGAACAAGTTTAAGCTTTGTTGTAACGTGCGTTGTTAGCCTGGACTGCTCAAGACCTGAATGATTGTGTAGGAGGAACTCTTTGATTTGGCCTCTTAAATACCTTCATGCTGTTTCACATCTGATACTCCTTGATGAAACATAGGAGCCTTGTCTTATAACAGGCTTATTCAAAGTGATACAAGCTACAAAAGTGAGATCTTGGAAGAGTGTTACCATTTCCATAATGTAATAAAAATACTGTAATGATAATTAATAATAGTGTGTAATAAGCATGTCATAAAAACAAATTTTATATTTCCAAGATGACTGCTTTTATAATTTATACTCAGGTAAAGGAGAAAATTCCTGGAAATATTCATTTTTAGGAGGGAGTTTGCAAGACTTGACATTTTAATGAAAGGGGTTCTCAGGTTGCTAAAGTTTGGGAACCACTGTATTTGTGTGTAGTAGTTTTTTTTTTTCTCATGCTTTAAGGGGCTTGGGAACAAAACAATAATAATAAAAAAACTTAAGTAAAATTTCAGAAGTACCTGAGTCCCCCTGACTTTGTTAGACTCTTAAGTGTCCAAGTCATTTTTAAAAATGGGAAGTAGGCACCTAAACCGATTAGGAACTAGGCTGAAAATTTCATTATCCCTGAACTTCCAGCTGCGTTTCAGTTCCTAAAGGTGGAAATACTCTGTGAAGATCAGATCTCATGTTATTTCAGTTCAGAAATTGCTCCTTGATGTGAAAACAGTTCCCCATCCCCAAAGGAAGTGAAAACCATGCATTGTTTCAGGATCACTTGAAATCATTCATGTTAACCCAAAGGCTGTTTGGGTTCTTCTGGGCCCCATGCACACCCGACTTTCAGCTGCAACTTGCAGTTTTATGTATGTGCTTCAGTCAAACCCTGAAATCCATCACTTTTTTGTGCCACTTAATTTTCTTATTTCTTTTGATAACTTAACATCTCTCCCCTTCCCCCTCATCCTCCCTCCCCCCTGGTCATAAAGCAAGTGAGTTAACAATAGACCGTGGTGTGGGAGTAAGTTACCATGGCTGTTTATAAAATCTGGATTCATTTACTTGACGGCCTCTGCTGGCTCCTCAGGCTGCGACGGCTCCAAAGGAGCTGATCGTGTCAAATGAAAAGAGCTGCAAAGATTAAATACCCGGTAATTGTGAAAGCAAGTGAATCAACACAAGCATCACTCCGTCTTTGGTTTCTGACTCTCTGGAATTTGACCTTGTCTTTTGATGCTGAGAGTTCCTGAATATCAGTCATGCCAGACGCTCTGTCAGACTAGTCACCCCTTACAGAGGAAGTGCTTTCCCACTGCTGATGTGACCTTGTGTCACTAGACACTGAAAATCGCATACCCTGGGATGCCCGGTCTCTGTCCTCAGAAGTTACTTCTTAGTGAGAGGGAATAGGGCTAAATTGATTATTTTAGTAAGTGCTACTTACAACCCCTTTTTTCTTTGCCTGTGTCCTGGTTGCTAGGAGTCTTGCTTTTGTTTTTATTAGCAAAGCGTAATTTAAATCGGTCAGGGTAGTACCATCTTTAAATATAGTGGTATCAGGGAAAACTGGGTCATCCCTTTTGCCGTTGTTTAATGTTTTACTTTTCCTTCTGTGCTTGTAATTGCCAATCATAGTAATTTTATACCTTGTGCCCCAGCTTTAAACCAGTGTTGTAAGGAGGCTCGTTCCTCTCAGACATAATCCTGTTCCCGGGAAAAGTTGGGTTCCCGGCTTTTTGTCAGTACAGAGTCTGAATATGGCAAGTTTCTTCAGTTGTCTGAATGTGGTAGCAGCTGGGGTTCTCTGCATCCATCAGCTTGGTCACGTGTGATAGAGCTTATAGAGATTTCTGAGCAGGTAACAAGAAGAGCAAGAGGAGAAATGTTTGAAGAACACACACCAGGTTAGGGATTCAGCAGCATGTCGCGCCACTGGTGGTTCGTGGACCGTAACTTTATGAAGGGCAATCTTTTTCCCTCTTCGGGCATGGTGAGACTTGCAAGTTAGAGCGTATTAAAGCAGCCCTGTTTGCTCTAACTCACTTCCTGTCCACATTGGCAAGGCACGTAGAGCAATCTGACTCCGCGGCCAGAGCGCTCCTGGTAATCCAACTCGGTGAGGGGAATAACGTTTGATGCGTCCCTGCTGGAGCACCGCAGCACCAGTGTGGATGCCCTGGTCTGTTAATGCGCTCTCATCGGCCTCCAGAAGTGTCCCACTATGCCCGTTTTAGCTACTCTGGTCATCACTTTGAACTCTACTGCCTTGCCCTCAAGTGACCAACTGTCACACCCGCCCTTTAAATTCTCTGGGAATTTTGAAAATCGCCTTCCTCTTTGCTCAGTAAGGTGTGGAGTGCTCTCAGCTCATCTTTGCAGGTGATCATGCCTCCACGCGCCAGGCAATCCCCAGTATGGAGCAATGGCAAGGTGCTGGACCTCAGCAGTGTTTGGCGGAATCTGTCCAGTCCCAGCTGTGCTCCAGCTGTAGGAATTAGGATTCCATCATGTCCCTTGATACCTGCACAAAGGTAAGGGGCCATGACTGGGACGCACTGCAGTGCAGAGTTCAAGTGAAGGAGCTGCGGAACACCTACCACGAAGTGCAGGGGGCAGACTGCCGCTCCGGTGCTGCCCCCACGACCTGCCATTTCTACAAAGAGCAGGACATGATACTTGGGGCGACCCCACCTCCACTCTGAGTACCACCATGGACACTTCAGAGCCCAGTTCAACAAGGCAGGAGGAGAAGTAAGAGGAAGAAAGCAGGAGTGAGGGTGCTGAGGAAGAGGAAGACACCCCGGCATCCCTAAATGCATGCAGCCACGAGGAAGGTAGCCAGTCGTGGTGGCTAGTGCTTGGGGAAGGACAAAGACCAGAGGAGGTGCCCGGTAAGTGGCTTTTATTTTGGGAAGGAAGTTATTCAGTGCAGGCTCTTGGGACGAGGCGGGGCAGGGCTGTGTACATGCCTAGATGTGGAATAGGGCGTTAATGTGCTCTCTCACATTGCGATAATCAGCCTCAGTGATCTCTTCAAAGGTCTCATCTAGAAGTTGGGCAATGCGCTTGCTCAGGTTTCTTGGGAGAGCCACTGTGGTCCTACTAACATTGGAACCACTGTACTTCACTCCTGTGTAGGGCACCAAACATTACTGGTGGCTTTCAGCCTCAAATAGCTCCCTCAAAGCATCCCTAATCCTTGTAGATCTGTGCTGGGCCCCTCTAATAGCCCTGCTCTCTGGCTGTTCAAATTCAGCTTTCAGATGTTGAACCTCAGTTCCATGCTTACTCACCATTTTGGGGCTCCCATGGGCTATATCCGCTTGCTTTGGGACGGGCAAATTGTGCTATTGTGTAGACGGTGCTTGCCCTTAAGTACGGGGAATCATTGCTCTGTCTGCTGTGAACAATGCTGCCTCTGTTAAGTGTTGCATTTGGCCTTTACAGATACAACCTTGAGATCTCAGCCGTCCGTGTTATCAATGGCCGAAAGACTCTGCTTCTACGTGGCCTTTTCCTAATTCTTCAAAGAAACATGCTGCATGAAGTAATGCAGCAGTCCCTTAACGAGAACCTAAAAGCACAGGAGTGGAGGGAGAGTGAAAAGAGGATCTGCCAGCAGAATGAAGAGCACCGGCACAAAAGTGCGGAGCTTCGGCAGCAAAGCACAGATTGGCTGATAAGCATCATGGAGAACCAAGCGGACTTGATCCAGGTGCTTGTAGCCATGCAGGCTGAGCACTACCGCCCTCCTCCCACAGCCCTTATCCCAAGACTCTTTCCCTTGTGCCCCCATGTCACCTCCAATCCACTTTCCCCAACAACTTATCGCCACCAGCTGCCTCCAACACCTGTAGCTTCACCCAGCCCTGAAAACTATGACCCTTACCGACTGCACTCAACTCTCATCACCATGCATTATAGCCATCCTGAAGGGTAGCACTCATTGCACAGCACTCCAGACAGGAAGGCTGAGTATGGTAACAGGACATACACAAATATATGATTGTACATTCCCCACCCCACCCCTTGCCCTTTCTGTTTCCCAAGCTGTTCTTTCTTTTCAATAAATGGATTTTTTGGTTTGAAAACATTTTATTTTTTATTTCATAAAGTAAAAGATACCTTAGCCCAGGAAAGCAACAGGCACTGCAAGTCAGCGTAGCAAACACAGATTTCTACTAACATTGGAACCACTGTACTTCACTCCTGTGCAGGGCACCAAACATTACTGGTGGCTTTCAGCCTCAAATAGCTCCCTCAAAGCATCCCTAATCCTTGTAGATCTGTGCTGGGCCCCTCTAATAGCCCTGCTCTCTGGCTGTTCAAATTCAGCTTCCAGGTGTTGAACCTCAGTTCCATGCCTGAATGAATCTTTCACCCTTCCCTTCACTAATGTTATGGAGGGTACAGCATGCGGATATAACCACGGGGATGCTGTCATCAGCCAGGTCCACTTCCCATACAGAGAGCACCAGCGGCCCTTTAAATGGCCAAAAGCACACTCCACAGTCATTCTGCACCAGCTCAGCCTGTTGTTCAACTGCTCCTTGCTGCTGTCAAGGCTCCCTGTGTAGGGTTTCATGAGCCATGATATTAAAGGGTAAGCAGGGTCTCCAAGGATCACAATAGGCATTTCGACTTCACCTATGGTGATCTTGTGGTCTGGGGAAAAAAGTCCTGGCTTGCAGCTTCCTGACAGGCCAGTGTTCCGAAAGATGCGTGCATCATGCGCCTTTCCAGACCAGCCTGTGTTAATGTAAATGAAATGCCCATGGTGATCCAAAAGTGCCTGGAGAACCATAGAGAAATACCTCTTCTCTGGTGTCAGAGTTGGAATATGCATCCCATCTATCACCCCTCTGCAGTTAGGGAAACCCATTTGTGCAAAGCCTGCCACAATGTCATGCATGTTACCCAGAGTCACGGTTCTTCTGAGCAGGATGTGATTAATGACCCTGCAAACTTGCATCAACAAGATTCCAGCGATTGAATTTCCCACTCCAAACTGGTTAGCAACTGATCGGTAGCTGTCTGGAGTTGCCAGCTTCCAGATTACAATAGCCACCCACTTCTCCACGTTGAGGGCAGATCTCAGTCTCGTGTCCTTGTGGTGCTGGATAGGGGCAAGCTCCTCACACAGTCCCATGGAAGTGGCTTTTCTCATTCGAAAGTTCTGCAGCCACTGCTTGTCATCCTAGACTTACAGGACAATGTGATCCCACCCCCCAGTGCTTGTTTCCCGAGCCCAAAAGCAATGTTCCACGGTGGTGAGCATGTCCACGAATGCCACAAGCAATCTTGTGTCGCATGCGTTACTCAAGTCGATATCGTTTGAGTCGTTACCGTCAGTTTGGATCTTAAGGAGTAACTCGACTGCCAAAGGTGACGTGCTGGCGAGACTCACTCTGCATATTCCTCAGCAGTTCGGGCTCCATTCCCGCAGATCGAAAGGGAAAAGAGAGCGGATGGTAAAAAAAACTTTGAAAGATGGCGCCAAATGTGGACAGAAGCACAGGGATTGCTGGGATGTGAACCGATGCATCATGGGGCATTGGGAGAGGATCCAGAATGTCCCGCATCCCCTGCCTCCTTCACACAAGCCACAGCGCCAGAATGGGAAGAGGTGCTCGGTGGGATAGCTGCCCATAATGCACCAGTCCCAGTGCCGCAGCAAGTGCCGCAAATGTGGCCACGCCAGTGCCCTTGCAGGTGTCAGTGTGGGACAGACTGCAGCACTTTCCCTACTGTACTCTCCGAAGGCTGGTTTAACTCCTGGCGCTCTACATCTGCAAGTGTAGCCATGCCCTTGTTTCCCTAGTGCAATCTCCTCCCATTTATGGTTGCACAGCTGTAGCTTAAGCAGGCATAATTTGGTCCTGTGCTTTGAACATTTTGGAAGTACCGTGCTACATTACATAAATGCCTTTATAATAATGTTGTCTAAAGTCTTAAAAGTGACTCATGATTTTGGGTGTCCAACCTGAGAGATCTTAAAGGGCCTGCATGTCAGAGGGTGGATTTCCTCATCACATTCTGAAAATACAGGCTTCGTTAAGGTGTCTAAAGTGTGGCGCTCAAAGACTGAGGCACCTAAAATCATTAATCACTTTTGAAATGATAGCTCTATATATCATGTGGGTGCACATGCGTACAATAAGCTTGTAAGTGTAGTGTTTTATTATACTTGTAGATATGTTACCATTTTTATTTTCCCTCAATAATTTCTCTGTCCTCACTGACCTTAACCAGCCATGGAAACATCAAGGAAGTGAACTCAAAGAATAGGAGTATCCCAGCAGTCTAATAAGGGTGCTCCAAGTTTCTGAACAGAAAATCTAATTTATTCCTCCATGCTTTTTTCTCACAGTGCAAGCAGCACATCTGATTATTCCTTTAATAGTTCAGGGGCATTAAAATAACCTCGTGATACTTAATGATGCAAATAGCCAGCTGTGGGCAAAATTTGCTAAAAAGATTCTTCCTGCATTCTCTATGTATCTAAAAGAAAGACCATGCTGAAAGTATGAATATACTTGTGAAAGAATGTGACATGGAAAACCCAGTATGTACTAATTGGGTAATAGTATTGCACATTGGCTAGAACCATTAAGAGTAGGTTTTTTTCCTGTCCTCTGAAGCAGCAGTGATTGGCAACTGCCAGAGGCAGGAGGATACTTGCCTTGATAAACCAATGATCTGAGTTGGTCTGGCACCTCCCATGCAAACCATCCCTTAAAATGCCACTGAGTCAAATAGTTTAGGGCCAAAAATAGACTCACCAAAAGCGACTATAATTTTTGGTGAAGTTTCTCTGGATACTTCATAAAATAAGGATCTGCCTTAAGGATTTGTTTTCTCTCCCTCCCTTTCTTCCCCCCCCACCCCCAAAAAATAATCTTATAAAATTAAATGCGAAAACCTGTGATGTCATGGCTGCATGGTTATTCACATTAATCAGGAAATGTAAAAGCAAAGGTTCCCAGAGTAACACTATATTTGTATGATTGGCTCAGGAGTTATATTTTCTATTCCTGCTTTTCTCGTTAAATGTATAGATTAATATGGCTCTTCTTGATCTAAAATGTGTGCCATAAAACATAAAGGAGGTGTGAAGTAGCTGAGCTAATGTTGCTATTGGAACTGAGGCTTGATTTTTGACCTCCAGTTACACTAGTGTAAATCAAAAGTGAGTCCATGAAGCTGTGGTGTTGGAAGGCAGAGGCAAGTTGCACTAATTTTTGGTGACAGTGTAGTGTTAACACTGTGTTAATGCCATTTTAAATTTTAATATATAATATTTTGCACTGGTCTGTAGTGCTTTAGAAATAAGTCTGGCATGCGATTGACATGTTGGGCCAGTACCTCAGCAAGTGTAAACTGGTGTAGCTCCACTGAAAGTCAATGGTGATTTACACCAGATGCAGATAAATGAATGTGACCCTGACTTCAGTGGTGCTGAGAGCTATGTCAATTTACACCAGCTGAGGATGCATTAAAAATAGAAGTGCTGGCGTACTGCACAAAAGAACCTATCTCCTGAATGAAAAGATTGGTCTATGTTCTTAGCTTTTGCTGTTCTCTCTGCCCTCATGGACTCCACACACAGAAGTTGCTTAGCAAAGCATCATTGTCAGTCACATGCATGTTGTATCCTGAACAAGTTTGCTTGCAGCCCAGGAAGAAATCTGTTTGCTTGCTCATTGTGCTACTGAAACATTCAGGTGGAACAAATCACACAGTTTAAACCGAACATCAAATCAAGGTGGGAAGAGATGGAGTGTGTTACGGTGCCCATGGCTTGTAAGAGAAAATGTTTGAATTGCCTTCGGTGGAATCCACTGGCAGAGTTCATTGCAGCTGAGAGGGTGGAAAGACCTTTTGCAGTCATGATGTGTAATTGGATAACTGCATATACTCCACTTGACACCTGTGCCTGCCTCCCCAATCCAATTTCCTCTTGGGAGCTAGGGTGAAATGGGAGGAAGAACTTAAAATCTCCCACCATCTGTGGCTAATTGTGAAAATATTTGGAAAAAGTTAAGGGCACTTGGACGCCAAACAAACTGTTTAAAGCCATTATTTCCCCAGATGGTAAATGCAGGAGACATTCTAAGCAAACTGCGTTAGTAATAATAATACTTACATAGCACTTCACATTTTCAAAGCACTGTCCAAACATTAACTAATCTGTCCCATATTCTTTAGAGCTGTGTAGTTAAACTTCAAGGATATTGGTCTAGATTAATTTGTAGCACTTTATCAGATGTGTTGGTGAGTGAATTTTACTCCTGCTGCTTGGTACTATAGAAGGAAACATTAACTCCTCCTGAGTATATTGAAATTGGTCCTAGAATTTGTAGTGAAAAGAGTGATCTTTAGTGGGAAAAGAGAAATTTCCACCCATTGAATAAAAGATCTTTAAAGGAAACACATTCACCCTTGAGTAGATTATAGAACATTTGTCTGAACATGGATCTTCCCTATCTGGACCCACTTTTCTCCTATGGAACAACCTGACTCTTTTTTTATACACATGCATGTATGTGATGTGTCCTCACATGCTGTTTAAGGAGATGATGGTTAACAGCAACTTGTATCTTTTGCACAATTGTTGTGTTTCTCAGTAGTCAGTCTTCAGTTGGAACTGCCTGTTGTACTACTTGATCTGCAAAGCAGGGATATCTCTTTAAATTCAGCCTCACTAATTAAATCTGTATGTTTCCAAATTTTTGAATTGGCTCTCTAGTTTATCCTATACTCATCGCTGTGATATTTCTAAACTTCCCTTGGGATCAGTCTCACTTTAAATAATACCAACCACAATGAGTCTCTGCCTCATATCTTTCTATTTTATATAATTTCTCCAAGCTTTATTTTTACCTTAAATGTATTTGCAGAGAATGTTACATATGGGGAGGAGGAGGAAGGAGGGAAGATTTGCACAGCTGCATGCAATTAAGTAGTTTGTGTTATATTCCTTAATCTTTTATGACAGTCTCAAGGACAGTATGTTTAATGTGAAATTGTCATAAAGCCAAATGCAAAATAAACAAAACAGTCCACACCCCAGTGTGCATGCCACTTACGTTGTATGAGTGTTGCTCCCTGACTCTTCCAGGTATTATCCCAGATAGTAAAACAGAGTTCTGCTGAGTGCTGACACATGGCAAAAGTGCTGGAATGTAGACAGACAGATGTGAACTGATTTGCTGTGTGTTTAAAAGTCCATAATGATGGGGATAATAGTACCAGATATATAAGATCTTGGAAAGAGAACCTTGTGAAGAATGTGTAGGCAATGTGAAAATGTAATTAAAAGAGAAACCCTAATGGTTTGTTAGGGGGAGGTATAGCTAGAGCTAGAAATAAGCAAGTGTAAAGAGGAAGGAATGAGGTTTGTAAGCTTTCTGCAAAGGCCCCACTGGAAATACAGGGCCATATCCACAGCTGGTGAAGATAAACTTGGAAGGCAATGGAGCTTTGCTGAATTACTCCAGCTGTGGGTGTGGCCCATAGTGTGTGTTCTTGTCATCGGTCTTTTTTATCGGAAAGGGCTTTGGAGAAAGAAGATTTGGCATATTGCAGAGGTAACATGAAGGGCATTTGATCTCAAGGTTGAATGATAAGTGCTGTGAGGACATAGTAAAATATTTAGTTGAAGTGTCTTGTCTGGGTAGAGAGGTAAGTTGTTATAAGCAAGCTTAATTTAAGCATGCAATACTTTAAATTATCTAGATAATTCAATGGGTGTGGAGTTTATTTTAAGTAATTGACTAGAGCTGATCTTGAGTGGAAGTAAAAGCAAACAAACAACAAAACTTTCATTATTATTAACACTTTCCTTTTACTCCAGAGGTGTAAAAATACAGCAGAGAGAGAGAGAGGGTTGTTTTTGTTTTTTTTTTAAAGATGTGACAATTTTGCATGTATTTCCAAATGTATTCTTGTATGTGGTACTGGTTAGAATTCAGATCGGGATTTTCCTTTCTAAAACATTTTGTCTGTACCAAAGTGGATATTTTTAAGTTCCTTAGCAGTGGTGGTCATTGTGGGGTATTGCTGAGTAGAAGGCAGACCTTAAGTCTCAGCTTCCCCTGAACTTTACTCCCTTCGTGAGGGTAACATATTTAGATGAGGTCCCTTTGATACAGTTGGGTTAGGTCAGATGAGGTCAGAGCACTAGTCATGCCAGAAATCCCACATATGCAGGAAACACATATGCAGGAGGGTTGAACAGCTTTCAGACAGTTATTTCTGTACGTTTTCTCTCTCTCGCTCTGCATTTATTCTATACGCTAACTTTCTGAAATGGAAAAACCCGAAGCAAGTGCAAATCAGTGTGCAATGATATTAATGTCTTCCTCTTACCGAGCCCTCTTCGGATCTGAAAGCAGTTTACAAAGGTGGGTAAGAATTATCCCAAGTTAACAGATGGCAAAACTGAGTCTCAGAGAGGGGAAGTGAGTTGCCTGTGGGCACTCGGCAGGCCAATGATAGAGCTGGGAGTAGAACCTAGGTCTCTTAAGTCTTCCCAACTGGACCACACTGTTCACTCCATCAACATGAATGGAGTTAGGCTGACTCACACTAGCAGAGGATCTTGCTCCTAATTCGCACCTTCTCCCATACATTCTTTGAATTTCACCTTCACAAATGAAGCCATAGCATCTGTCTCCTTCCTTTACAGTCTGTTATCTGAAGATGGAAGGTAGTAATCATCCTGCCTTCTTTCTAGCTATTGTTTTTATAGTTACCATATGAAAGGGGAAAAAACGCACATACAACTAAACTCAGGTGTCTCTCTCCCCCACCCCACCCTCAGAAACAGAAATCCCAACGCCAGACTTCACAGTAACTGAATAAACATGAATGCAAATGACGCCTTTGAGATGTGGTGACTGTACTGCTGCTACAGTAAAGCATCTTCTTTCGTTCATGCCACCTGTGCTAAGAGTCTCTGGATGTGAAAGATGGCTTTAACTGTATATCTAGTAGCCAAATCCCTCTCTAGAAAAAGATGATGCTGGTAATAAAACCACAATGACAAGGTTTGTTTTTACCTTCCCCCCCTCGCCCCTCCTTCTCCCTGTTTGAGGCCGGTAAGATTGGATCCAATGACATAGCTTCTGTTTCTCAGATGCAGCACAAAACAGATTTTTCTAGTGGCTGAATTTAATCACTTAGATGCAGAGCACTGATAGACGGAATCAATTTAATTTCTATTGCTCGTGACTGGGTGGGGGAGATGGAAGAAGGAAGGTCATAATAATTTAGTGAGCAACAATTTGGTTTGAAAATGTTTCCAATAGATTTTGTGTGTGTGTGTGTGTGTGTGTGTGTGTGTGTGTGTGTGTGTGTGTGTGTGTGTAAAGCGTGAACAGAAAAAAATAAACATAGCAATAACCTTAGGAACTTGGAAAGTAGGAGAGCTAGCATTCTGCTCGAGGCGATGGATGGTTTATTAGTCAGAGTATTGGGGCTGAAAAGCCTTGGGTGCTTTTGAACCATAGGTTCATATCCCACCAGGGTACATGCAGCCCTTCTGCCTGCCCAAGTAGTGATACTGAATATAGTGCCATTTCAGTATGTATTTCAGATGAGCTGTTGAAAAACGAGTGCATCTATGTGTTAGGTACTTTATCCCGTCCCTGTTACCATGGCATCTGAGCACTTCACAACTTTTAACATATGTATCCTCACAACACCCCTGAGATGTGGCGAAGTGCTATTATCTCCATTTTACAGATGGGTCAGTGAGATGTAGCCAGGCTAAATGACTTGTTCAAGGTCACATAGGAAGTCTGTGGCAGAATAGGTCTCACAAGTCGTATGCTTGTGCCCTAACCACTAGGCCATCTTTCTCTCCTCAGAGTCCTGCTCTGAATAAACATGAAAACTCCCATGGTAATTGGTGCCTTTTATAAATTCATGTAATGACAATAACCCTAAGGCACTTCTTGTAAACAGGGGCAGCTTGCCTTGATACCTTTCGCCAGAAATTCCCCCACTTTCCACTTTATTACGGTGCAGCGTTGAGTAAAGAGCCTTGAAGTGCAATAATGTAATTTAGGGTGGTGGTGGTGTTTTTTTGTTTGTTTTTTTTGGGGTGGGTTTTGGGTAGCCCAATGCCCATTTTTCTGACATAGTATTAGTCCTACTTTGAGATCCCAAACAGATCTACATATATAAAAATCAAATATAAATTTAATAACACTCTCCTCCCTCCTTTTGGTATGTTCTTTGTCTTAGAATATAAGGTCTTGCTAGGAATGGACTGTGTCAACGTTTTGAGATAGTACATTGCGTAGTGGGGTCCCTGATTGTGACCAGCTTGCTAGTGCTATTGCAGTTTAAATAATAGACCCCCTACAAGTGGAGATATGATCTCAAACATTAACCCAAGCAGGCTATAAACATTTGTTGTATCCTTTTTAAAAAGTCTTTCCTCTTTCGCCCAGCCAATCAGCGAGTCTATTAATGCATCAACCCTTGAAAATTAGTCTTGGAGGAATCCTAACCGTGGGACTATGTGCATGTTGTTACACAGTAGCCAATCCAATCGGATGTCGTAGTGTGCGATGTGTTAATGACAATTTGTAGGGTGGAGAGCAGCAGCTAAATAACTATGGCTGTGACCTGTGTGTTTAGCTGTTGTCCCTCAGATGGTGCTCCTCCTCATGCCACAATGCATGGAGATCCAGTTGAGTGGGCAAACTGGAGAAACCTTACCTCCAAATTGCTATAATCGCCTTGTTGATGGGCTTTAGAAGCTGTCCTAATTTTTAAGCAAGACATGTCGTCATAGTGACATGAAGTAATAAAAGCAAACTTGGCCAGCTTAAAAGCAAACTTGGTGTGCTGCCGTATCCATCAGCCCGTATGCACCCCGGTAAATAAAAGCTGTGGTTGAATTTCTTTCAAGTGTTATATAATATTCATTATAATATATAAGTAAAGAGGGATCCCTCTTATACGTAGCCTTAGCAATAAATACATAAGAATAAATCTGATCCTTCTCCCTCTTTCTAGGTAGCTAATTGTAGTATGGTCTAAGGGTTAGAACAGGAGACCGAGTCATATTCTAGGTTCTCTTATAGCCTCTGCCAGCGACCTGCTATGTAATATTGAGCTAAACACAAGTTTCCTTTTTAAAACAGGTCTAATATTCCACTATGCAGGGGCTCCCCTGTGAGGTTTCACTTAGTGGAATGCTCTTGTCTGCGAGGAGCTGTGCATGACAGTTCTCCATTCGACAAAACATATGTGATATCAGGCCAGTAGACATTCACTTATGTGGCTGGTGAGCCCAGAATCTGCTCCTGTATCACTCGCTCAGCCCAAAGAAGATGAAGGTCGAGCAAGAGCTGAAATAATGGTGGTGACAGCGAGTGCTAAAGGATAGAAAGAGAAAGTGAATGCGCTCATTGCAAGTCAGCTTAAAAATAAACCAGTCTATTTATAAAGTTGGCAGATTGCCATGTTTTTTTTTCAATGAATAATAAACCCAGTATGCCCTCGCACTTTGTATATCCGTGAGTTTGCATATGGATGCAGAGATAAGTATGTTTTATATTCTAAGATTAAATATGCACATTTATTTGCTCTGTGAGAGGCTCTAGGGCTGGGAATCAGGAGGCCTGGGTTCCATTCTGAACATGGCCACTGGCCTGCTGCACGACCTTGAGCAAGTCACTTCACCTCTCTTTCCCCTCCTGATCTTTTGACTCTCTTGCACTCTTCAATTGTAAGTTCTCTGGAGTGTTTGTACAGTAGTTGGCACGTTGGGGCTGCTGTGATACAATTCATAAATGTGCATGTATACATATGTGCACTTCATAGCTGCCCTCAAGCATAGCAGAAAGCCACTCTTTGTATTCAGACATGCTGTACAATATAAAGCACTTGTAGCGACATGACTAGAGCCGTAGCAATAATAGCGCTGCAGTTCAAGCATTTGGGTGTCTTTTTTTCTTCTATGCATGTGTTGTGAAATGCCCAGCTAATGTGTGGGTGGCCTTGTGCTCTGTTGCTGGAAACTAGAAAAGAGGTGTAATGTAAACACTTGTTTAATTGCCACATGGTGATTGCAGATGAGTCTTCCAATTTATAGACAGAAGGTAAGATCAGAGCCCAGGTTTGTTTCACTTACAGTTAAGCAACATCAGAAAAGAAGGAAAAAGCAGGAAAGCGAATGATGTGTTACACAGACAGGCACCCAAACTTACATACCCCCTTGTGCCCGCATTTATCTGTTTAATAAAGCGAAGCTTTGTCTCATCGTTTGTGAACCATGCTTCCTTAAATACATGAAGGGGGCTTGGCCCGATGGAGGACTCAGGACAAGGCTGGAAATAAAGTTAACACAACTTGTTGTGTGATGATCTCCCTCTGGTATCTGGCCCAGCGCTAAGAGAGCCTGCTACTGATTGACAAGCAGGGAGGATTGTGCTTAGCGTTGTTGGGGAACGGGGGCATTTTAGAAATTGCGTAGCACTGGTATAACTCTGCTCCCATTGAGGGCAGTTCTAAAATTCCTATTGACTTCAGTGGGAGTAAAGTTAAGCCCAGACTGAATGAACGCTTTTGAAAATCTAACCACAGCCTTGTCCAGACACTGACTAATCCTCACAACACCCCTGTGGGAGGTGGGTAAGTAGTTGTCCTATTTCACAGAGGGGTCACTGCGGCATGGAGAGGTGAAGTGACTTACCTGGGGCTACAGAGCAAGTCAGTAGCAGGAATAGAAATCAAGCCCTCTGAACCCTATACTTATTCCTCCATAGCGCATTGCGCCTCTCCTCTTTTCTGACAACTGTGATAAGCAGCTACAGTTTGTTACCTACGCATCTTTTCTTTTTTATTATTAAAGAGAGAGACTGTTTTTTTTCTTTCTTCCATGGTTCTAAACTGGTGGAGTTGATTTTTGCTGCCATTGTCAAAACTTCCCGAGACCATTTATTGCTGAGTGGAGAAGCCGTGTGAGGAAGTTTTGCTGAGTGGAAAGTTTGAGAGAAAGTAGCAAAGGGATGGAAATAGCAGCTTAGAAGCTCAAAGAGCCTCTTACTTCTGTTTGCAATGGCTGTGATGTTGCTTGCGCCAGCCGATGAAATGGGAAGTCCGTAGCTGAAGATCAAAGGGAACCAAAGGTTGTTTCAGACTTTGTTAAAAGTGCAGCGTTAACGATTTAAAGCTGTTTGTTTCCCTGTTTTGGAGCCTCACAAACAAATTTTCCATTAGCGCTCAGCCTTCCCCTTGCAGCGTCTTATGTCAGAAGCGCTTAGGGTTGTGAAGAAAGGAGGGACGCGTCTGTCTCCAGCAAGATTTTGTTCTTTGCTCCTCCGGATAGTGTCATGTGCCCACTAGCCGCAGCTGTTGATATTGTCTAATGAGCTTCGGTGGCAGCTGCGTTCCCTTGGTTTTAAAACACCTTTGGAACTCATGAAGCAGCTCATATTTAACAGCATCTTCTGCGCATCCCCCAAATGAATGAGATGCAGGGAAGGAATGAAGCTTTCAGAGGGAGTAGCCCTTACATAGGGAATACAGTGGCCTGTGGGAACCTCTCTATTCTGAGAGAGCAGAAGGAAAAACCCCTGCGATCTGTGACCTGATGGCCAGTTTCTGGATGCCTAGATTTAATATGCTGGAGATCGTTAACTTCATTCTCTTACTTTAATACAACTATAGGCTCCCTATCTGCTCCCCCCGACCCCACTATGGGGGGGCTGCCGGTGGGTGCTCAGCACCCACCCTTGTTTCCCTGCGGGTTCTCCAGCCCCAGAGCACCCATGGAGTCGGTGCCTGTGCAAAGAAGAGTGGAGGAAAGACATAGAGGAGAACTGCAAAGGGATAGTACAGGGGTCCCCAACGCAGTGCTCGCAGGTGCCATGGCGCCTCAGGGGCATCGAAATGTGCCCGCATCCTGGCCGGCGGTGGAGCATCCGCCGAAATGCCACAGAATTTCTGCGGCGTTTAGGTGGCGATGCCTCTCGATGACGTCGCTTGTCGGCGGCAAGTGGCGTCATCGAGAGGAGTCGCCGCAGAAATTCGGCAGCATTTCGGTGGATGCTCCACCGCCGCCATGGTTCTTTGTCTGGTGCCCGCCAGACAAAAAGGTTAGGGAGCACTGGGATAGTAGGTAAAATCCTGCCCCCCACTGAAGTCAATGGCAAAATTCCCATTGACTTCAGTGGGGCCAGGATTTTGCCCCATGTGACTTGATCAGCATGTTTCTAAGATACATGTATGTTTGTGCAGTAGATCACAATGGCTCTAGCAACAATTTGAGCCTTTCCTGTAAATGTTTTTTTTTTTCCTCCTGCCTAAATACATTTTTACCTAGAGGACCCTTTGCCTAAATTAGATATGCATTTTCAGTAACATTTCATGTTGAAACTTTTTGCACTTGAAATAAAACCATCTGGTTGTATTACAAAGACAATGCAGGGAGGAGATGAATGCCTTTTTCTCTGTACACAATTCACAAAAGGGCTGTTTTGTTTTGTTTTTTTTTTAAGTGGGAGTTTGTGAATTTTACATCACTGTCAAAGCCCAGGTTGTCAATTCAGGTTTGAAAGTTATTTCACCCATTAACTAAATTTAAAGACAGAATGTCTGCCTTAAATTTTCAATTTCCTGAGCTTTTGTTGTTTTGCATCACAACCTTGCATGTTTTTTAAACACTTATTTTTTTTAATTTGATCAGTTATTCTTTTAAGTAGTCTTAATTGTATAAAGATTATAATGCATAAGAGACATCTATAATTAGAATGGGGATTGGTGCTATTAAACAGTGTTTTAATGAAGAAAATTATAGTGTTCATAAGCAGTTTAGAGAATGGAGGCAGCATATATTAACATGCAACAAATTTTATGTAATCCAAGTTGAGAATTGATTAATGCTGACCTCATTGAAAATTGGAATATTCCTTAATCTTTGCCCAAATATTTCAGTCCACTTCCTCCTTCTCATCCATCCCTTTGTTGTGGCACCTATATTTCTGGTGGAAGGGTAGACTAATAATTCCCAGTGGAGCTCATGGTGCTGGCTGGCTGACCATGCTATATAAGAGAGATCTTCTTTCCTCCTGGAGAGGAGACAAGAACAATCTCATTTCATCTCATTGTGTAGCCTGCTGCCACTATGCCGCAGGGCTGACTTGGAGGTTAGAATGTTAAAATGAGGTTTACTCATTTAAAAAACCCCAAAAGCTGTGCTGGTCTGAGTGCTGATAAACCTTGCGCTCTGCATGTTTTTGGAGAAAAGCTTTCTGAGCTCTTGTTCCCTGCAATTAGGATTTTGGAAACTGAATAAAATGCGAGAGCTTTGTTTGGAACCTTTTTATTTTTATAAAAGTAGTAAATAAAGTTCCAAATTGCTGTCACTTTCCATAAGAATAACAGTACTTGGCCACTTACACAGTGATGGCACTTTGAACATGTTTGGCGAGATTAGCTTCTCTCCATATTCCCCATTTTTTTATATATGTCTCCCAGACAAGTAAATACTTTCAAACCAGTAGAAGCGTCTTTTTATGATGAATTACTATTGCACTTTTCATTCATACATCACATCATTGCCCTGCGTCTTACGTTGTCATTTGCACCAGTGCAAAGTGGGTACAAAATGCTCCATTATGTTCATTTTGCAGTGGTGTAAATGTCTACAAAAGTTTCAGGAAAATGGAGAATCCTGAGCAAAATGCTTGAGAAAGGGGAGTAATTACCATTGTCCCCAGTTCATGAATGAGGAAAGTGAGAGACAAAAGGAGTTTAGTGACCTGTGCGAGGATCCACAGCAACCCAGTTAGGGAACCAGAAATTGAATCCAGGTCTCTAGACTCCCAGTTTCATGTCCCATTCACTAGAGCACACTGCCTTTTAGATTCCAGTGACCTGCACAAGACCGGCTTACAGGCTGCCTATGATCTAGACTGCTAGTACTCCACAATCTCTCTGAAACTCTAGTGTCACAGAATGCTCAGTTTGATTTAATTGCCAGCTAGATACATGGCCATCCAGAGCTACTTGGCTACTTACATTTCACAACAGATTGCATGTTTTGTAACAGCACTGGGGACTTTATTCTGATAGGTAATGAAGCTATTTTTCTTAATGAGAATATTGAGAATAGGGACTATTTTGTATCTGTGTGGCGTGCAAAAAATAAAATCACCTGAAGATCTATGACTGTATATACGAGATGCTAGTATTCCAAAATATTAGAAGCCTCAAATAGCCAAACACTCACCCATTTCCAAAACAATGGGGCAATGTTAGGATCAGACCACTTTATATTAAAAGTGTCCTGTTGTCCAGTTCTTTAGGCTAGTTCTGTACAATTATCACTTCCTCCAAACCTTGCTGCATATGATATCTTGTAAACTGCCAACTTCAGACTTGTAGTATGTCTAGAAGGAGCAAAGGAGTGCTGGGAATATATTTGATGGAAGAGACTTTTTTTTTTTAATTTATTCAGGTCAGGTCACTTTAATTTTCAGTCTATAAACCCAAGAAAATGTTGTTAAAAAATATACTAACATAATGAATACAACTTATTTTGCATTTTCATTTCTTAGTGTGATTTCAAATGGGTTTATTAGACAACGAAAACCATCAATTAACACTTCAACAGCAAAAGGACAAATCTAGAGTTAATTGTGTGCTTGCAGGCCAGGTAGAAAGCAAACTGCTTCTCAGATTTATTTTTATTAATTGTACCAATGAATGATTATTAACGTGTGTGTGTGTGTGTGTGTGTGTGTGTGTGTGTGAGAGAGAGAGAGAGAGAGAGTAGGCCAAATGTGTTTTTGATCTGAGCCGAGGTTAATTTTTCCCAGGGAAATAGGTTTTGCAAGATTAAATGTGTGTCTGATAGTTTGGGGGAATGTAAAACACCTTTTAAAAACACTGATTGAGCTTCCTTCCACTCTGGATAACATCTGCCCCCACTCTGTCTAAAATGGTCCAAAACCCCTATGGTTGTTTTCCAAGGAGCTGGAGGTGGGAGAGTTGACCAGAGCTCTCAGTGCTGTGGAGATTCCGGGAGGCTGCTGTAACAGGCCCCCGGGGCAGCCCAGGTTATGCCAGGGGCCTCCCCAGCCCCAGAGCAGGATAGATCCCCCCCTTGGGTCAGAGTTCTGTACCGCTCCTCTTGGTGGTGCAGCCCCAAATGTCACTCTGTCTCTTACTTTGGGTCTGGCTGCCATTGTTTTTTTCATCAGCATCCCTCCACTGGCAGTTTAGATGCACAAAAAATAAATAAACGAAGCTGTTGTTATAATCCATGCATACATGGGTAGTTTATTTAAAAACAATTAAAGCTCTGAAAATCGTTTGAGATGCAATGAACACGAGGAGACGGTGTGTTTTGTAGCTTGGCAGTCTGCCTGTAATATATGTTTTGTTAGAATTCTCCTCCCTGCATTCCCCCTTTCTCCACTGAAATGACACTTCGCTGCGGGAGCATTGATTTTTGCTCTCTAAGTTGTTAATGAAAAATTCCATGTTGGCTCCTAGTTTCTCAAATCCTTTGAGACCAGCTGCAGCATTCTAGATACTTCAGAAGTAAACATGCCAGCCTGGGTGATGTATGACTTTGTGAACTTTCTAGGGACAAAAGCTTGGCTTTTCATTCTCCATAAAATTGAGAGAGCCTCTTATCCATGCAATTATTTTTCTTACTCAGCCTGGTTTGTTGAATTTATTTTGGTAACTGGGGGCATGGATGGAAAAGCACAAAGATCTCTTTAAACTTGGATGAGATAATAAGCTTTGTGTTTTAGTAATGGTCTGGAGCTCGCTAGTAAGAGCTGTGATCCTTATAGATGAGAATTTAAAGGACCCTCTTAAGGCTGAAAGGACTCAAAATGTGTTCTTTTTTTCTGCAGCCCACATATCTACTTGTAAAGTTCAAACAATTCATTTTGGGGGAAGGGAACTATCCTTCTAGATCCCCTAGTAACATTTTAACCTGTGCATTTTAAATTCTTGGGCAGCCTGGTAGCTGAAAATTCTCCATTTATTCCGTGTAGAGTACAGATGGCAACTCATTAAAACTTTAAGCGACAATCATCCTTACCATGGAGTTACAACTTACATATAAAATCTGGTTAGTCAAGGAGCAGTACAGGTGTCACAGAAACATGCTACCAGGGGCAGCATAAAAGCCCGCGGGATTGAGTGTGTTATATCTGCTCCGTTGTCAGGAGTCCTCAGAGCAGGTTGCCAGAATTGTTGAGCAGTTATAGTTTAATGGAGGTACAGGAGCTTTTGCTCTCAATCCTTTTGACAGTTAAGCTGTCATCTTCAAGTGCATTAAAAAAAAGATCTTTTAAATATAGCTTTCCAACAGAGTAAATGGAAGCAGGAATAAGTATCTGAAGGCACCTCGTAAGGCGCTTTGGGGTCATTTCAAGGATGGGAAATGTTCTTTGGGGAGTAATGTCTTTGTTATTGATAGCCTATAAGAACAAGCAGCAAAGAGTCCTGTGGCACCTTATAGACTAACAGACGTTTTGGAGCATGAGCTTTCGTGGGTGAATACCCACTTCCTCTGATGCATGTGAACAAGAACAAGGTTCTTCGTATCATCTCTTAGTGAAAACGGGAAGAGGGATGGTCCAGTGGCTAGGGTTCTAGACCTGAGTTCAATCCCCTGCTCTGCCACAGACTTCCTGTGACCTTGGGCAAGTCACTTAGTCTCTCTCTGCTTCAGTTCCCTATCTGTAAAACTGGGCACAGAACTTCCCTGCCTCGCAGGGGTGTTGTGGGTATAAATATATTAAAGACTGTGAGATGCTCAGATACTACTGTGATGGAGAATAAGTATGACAGAACAACAAATCATCTCAGTTTTAGCTTGAGACATGCCATGTTTGGTATTTTTTGTCAAGCCCTGCCTTTTGAAGGTCCATGATTATATGAGAATCTCAGCTTCTGATTAGTAAGCTGATAACCGTAATGGTTGTAGAGAAAATCTTGAAATGATGATGCGAGAGCACCCTAAAGTCTTTAAAAAATCCAGAAGGCAAACATAAAACACATAGTGTACTGTTTGTGTTAAAATCTCATGATTTGTGGGGTCCTTGACTCATGATTATTGGACTCTCAAGGTTGGCAACCTGGGAAGAGGCGTTTTGCATCTCTACACAGTGGAAATCCTAAATCCTTTCTTGTGTAGGGTTTCCCCTTGTTACCTTCTTGTTGGTCTGACTGAAAAGGGTTCTTCATCTTTGTATTAAACCTGTTTCTGATCCTGTTAGTCAAAAAGGGACAACAAGGCTGCAGGTCTTTCCTGTCCTTTCTACATCTAACATTGAAACGGACAGTGGGAATCTTCAAACGTGTCTGGTCAGAAAAATGACAGCCAAAAGGCTAGGTTCGTTTTGCACATATTTGCAGAAGTAGTATACCCATCCCTTGCTCGTAAGCTCTCACCAGCTATGGAATCCAGCCAGCACCCACCCTGCATTCATCACTTGTGCCTCATGCAAATCATCCCTGCTAGTGATAGAAATGATCATTGACGTGCATTGCCAAAGCTGGGCAACTTCTGAGGACTTGCCCTGGAGTACCCCTGTGTGTATCCACTGCCTCAATAATTCTGCAAAGCTGCATTTTATTGGTGCTCAGCCAGAGTCTGGTAAGTGCACTTCTTCCCCCTCTGCTGTTGGCTGCAGGTTTGCTGACGTGTGCCATCAGCCAGCATTTCTTCCAAGCTTCTGTTTGGTTTCTAAAAGAACAATGTTTTTTCCCTCCTTTTTGACACTGCAGAATCAATGAAGCTGCAGAAGATCAGAGATGCATTCTCATCTGCTCCCTGCTACATCATGCCAGTTGCTAGGTAGGCTTTGGTTTTAGAATCCGTGGTGGTGATGTAGGCAAGGCAGCATAGTTTTTTCAGGTCTCAGGCAAATGGAGGAAGCTTGGGGGAAATCGTGGGTCAGAACAAAATTCTGACTTGTATAGCAGAGTAAATTTTAAATGGAAATTCATGGAGAAGAACGTGGCAAAGCAAGATCTCTTTTAAAAACCAGAGAATTAACAATTTTTTCCTACCACAGCCGTGTTTGAAATAATAATTGCTACTTAAATAATACCATGTCCGTATGCGTGGATCCATCCGTCTAGATAGAGGGGAAATCTCCGCCAATGCACTGTCACTCAGCCACTAGTTCAGAGACAACGCATTCATGCCTTTGGGTGCCTTCTGCTTGTTTTGTAGCTTAGGCAGTGTGTCATTCACAAGAGTCACAGCTTCAGAGCAAGCCCGAGACCTTTTTCTTACAGCACTGATGTGGCTGATAGACAGGAGAGGCTAACAGGCTCTCATACGCTCTTATTTAGTGGCACTGTTGGATTCTTCTATGCCTTAACTTCTTCTAGGTTTTAGAACTGTTCATGACACCCTGCTGGCTGATTCAGAGATGCTGAGGCAGAACTTAAAATACTTGACAACTGCTGCAGTGTATATGCAATGAAGATATTCCCCTTTCTGCCACGGTGCTAGAACCTAATTTGCTTTGAGCTCAGACTTTGGCGTAGCAGCCTTGCATTTTGACTGCCCCAATTCGGAGTAGTGGCTTGACACTCTCTTTCTCAACCACCTAATAGACTGGGGTACCTGTTTGACTTGTAAGTGATTGGTACATTTGCTAGGGCTGGAAATCAGAGACTTGTTTCTGGCATGTGATGTCACTAGGATGGCCCTCGGTGGTCTATGATGACTGGAATTTGGCCCTGAGTCTAAAGTTAGGACCACGGCACTTTCCTTCCTAGTGCTTTAGGTAAATCTAGGCTTGGTGTATAGGTATTTTTCCTTCCAGGAACAGGGTATTTTTGCACAGGAAGCCCCATTGTTCCTGAATGAAACACCTTCCTTTTTCATGTGCAGTCAATCATCTGGACCTCCTAAGAAGAATCGATGTTGATCCAACTGGTTGGCCCTGAGAAAGAGCTGTGACCCTCCTACGTCTATGCTGGCCAGATGGGGGATGGCATCCTATGTCTGCATGAAAAGATTGAGGGTATTCCCAGCAGCTAGCTATACTAAGGGAACGCACATTCCATTAGGCCAGAAAAAGAGGAAGAGGCTTTGTAAGAAATATTGGATCTACCCTCTGGATGCCAGTTCTTGCTTTGTTTTGGGGATGCTACTCGGTGGTTTCTTTCAACAGACGTAGACTTCACAGACTCTTGTGAAGTTGTTGGATGGCCAGATAGAGAACAGTAGTGAGGTCCTTTTTCTGTTCCAGCTGTGTGGGATGTTCTACTGTAGAACAAAGCCGTAAAGAAAGAACAGAAGTATTTCCCCAAAGTGCTGAAGTTTCTAGTGGCACTAGTAACTAGTAGCTTGTCTTTGATAGGTCAAAGGTGCAGTAAATTTTTTATGTGGAGTGTGTGGGTTTTATTTGGTGAAATGTTTTAGATTTTTTTTTTAATGAGAAATTGTCCTAGCTTCAGCCTTGGTATAATGTTGTTTGTTGTGCGCCAGTCGAGAGTTGGGTTAGAGAGTTTTTAGGGTCAGTGTTTTCTAAAATAAATATGTAAGTTTTAGCTGGTCATCCATCCATAACCATATGTGACATTCATATCATGGTGCCAGCTTTATATGGATTTTCAGAGCAACCTTCTTTCTGCAATAAGGAGGTGACAATAGAGGATTAGGGGACGGCCTATTTTCTCTGGGGAATACGATGGTGCAAAAGAGACCCAAGTATGTACATGGGGAGTAAAAACCACCTGTCACTACCAGTCACCCGCAGGTCTTGACTTGAGGGAAGATCTGAAATCATAGTACCCTTTCAAACGCTTCCATACATACACACCCAGGCATGTGTGCACACATGTTACTTCCTGTGCAGCTGCTCTCCTAAACACTCCCAAGTAGAGAAGTACAATTTTTTTCTGCTTATTTTGTATGCAGCAGAGTGAGGAATAAAAGAATCCACCCTATTGAAAGGATATTCTCTTTAAACGAAGGCCACCTTAAAAAAATATTCGTTGTGTACAATTCTTCCAACATAAACACACAGGCTCATCAGTGGCAGATGTGAGGGACTGTGGATCTGAAACAACGCACGCGTGCACACGCACAAATAGGGCAACATAATGAACTGCATAAAGCTGCTCTTGCTGATGCATGTTTGAATTAGTAGATAATGCTTTATTACCATCACCCAAAAAATAAAAACATCTGTTAGTGCATAATTACACATAGTTGGGAGACGAAGCCCAGCTTGTTCACTGCAGTTGAATCAGGTAAAAGTTTATAAGAGGGCATCTGTCTTATCATGTTACTATATATACAGAGAGAGAGAGAGAGAGATTCGGTCCCTGTATGTGTGTATACATTTTAAATATACGTTAAGTCTAAATAAAGATCTGCAAAACTTGGTGCTGAACTGTGTTCTATGTATTAACAGTTAGGATCTTCTGTTGAAACAAACCCCAAAGCCTCTTAAGTGCTCATATAATTTACAAACACTGCTGTATGCAAAGGGTGAACAATATCTTTCAGAATCTCAATACATTAAGTAACTTTCCTTTCAGGTCTAATTGGCAAACTTTATTTGCTATTATTTCAGGCGAGCCCTGTCTCCCCTTCTAATTGCAGAAAATCATATTAAGTGTCTATCCAGTGTTCTCATCTCTTAAAACATGTTTTTGTTACCAAAGGGCCCAGATTGCACTATTCAGTAGGGAAATTAAGACACTGTAAACAGAAAACATCCCCTCTTTAAAACTTATTTACTTACCCTTGCAGAAGTTCCACAGTAAAACTGTCAGAAGGTATGTGATAATGTGCCTTGATATGTTATCTAAGCATTTTTTTTAGGCAGTCATTCAAAGGGAAGTGCCATTTACCTTTAACCGTTTCTTGCATATTTCAAACAGTGTGGTTCTTTTCAGTTCCTGCCATATTTGGAAGGAGTAGCATTCAACAAGCATTAGCAAGAATTTCGGCAGACTATTACTCAGATGATTTGTCTCAAATCTGAGTAATAGACCACTATGTTTTCTCACTAGTCATTCAGCCCCAGTGCTAACATTCCTAACATTGTGCTGGTAATTGCTTAAGAAATCATCAATTCCAAACACTTGGAGGGAGGATTCTCCCTCCCCCCCCCCCATGGGATATTTGTGGATCACAGAAAACTCCCTCTGTAGCCAGTGAACTGTTCATGTTGAGTGCCTCGGCATTGTATAACATTGCTGTTTGGTTTTAGGTAACTATAGCAGCCTTGTTTAATTGCCACACGAATTTCATCACTCTTGGTCAGCTGGTGGTCTTACAATTCAGTTCAAAATAATTCTTACCTATTTTTAAAAGCTTGGAGAATTCTAACCAGTGCTGTTACAACGCCAAGAGTGTTTGGACTTAATTCTCCTCTTAGTTACACTTGTTTAAATTGGGAATAATTTAGGCCTAGTTTGCAAAAAGTTTTGCTAGCACAGTTGTGTGAGTTAGGGGTATGACTCTTTTCTCACATGATATAGCTATACCAGCAAAGCATCCGAGTGTAACACAGTTATACCCACAAAAAGCCCCTTTGCTAATACAGATTGTTTCCTTTGGGTAAGTATTACAGGCTATACTGGAAAAATATTTATTTTGAGGGTATAAACAGTCTCTCCACTAGAAATGGTTTGCTGGTATAGCTGTATTGGCAAACCCCCTTCCCTTTCTAGAGTAGACAATGCCTCCATAGAAGTCCCTGGGGGTTACTCTAGGGTAAGAGAAGAATCAGAATCATTTGTGTATGGAGGTGGGTGGGAGGTCATCTCTTTCAAGTATTTTCATCTGGCTGATCGTTTACACCCAAACCGCTGTTGTAAATATTCTGGTGCAAATAGATGTCCCCTGTCCCTTCCCCCCAGTAACTAACTCTGATTTTCAGTAACTTTTGAAGGTGTGTCCCTTTTGTTTGAAGAGTAGCAGAGTTTCTGCTAGTTATTGTTTGTTTCTTCTCTAATCCGAAAAGTTAGTCCAGGTACTGCTGGAGACTGACATCTCCAGAAGATTTTTGACTGTTTACCAGACACTTGCTGCTGTTACAGGGAGTACTCAATTTCTGCTGGATCAACTCTGAGGCCTAGCTTTTACTTTTATCCTTTTAAAATTCTGAGAGATTCCTCCCCACCCCAAGACAGGAGTAGGTGTTAATGGCCTCTGTGACGCTGCATTTCCTTTGTAAGCATGTGGCTCTGTGTACCATTCAGTTCTCCTTTCTGCTTTGTTTGTTCCTTTTGGAGGGGGACTGCCTTGCATGGGTGTTGAATTTTCATGGTGGCAGGGAAGGTGAAGCTTGCAAGGATCCCATACATGTGTGACTGGGGGCTGTCACTGAAGACTGTCGAAGGGTTGCTTGCCCAAATAGCCTCTGAATTATTCTTTGTAATTAACTTGTGAACTTATTTTAAGTTTGTTTTTAAATGTGTAGAACTCAGTAGATCGGGGTTCTCAGACTGTGGGTCAGGACCCCTCAGGGTCACAAGGTTATTATATGGTGGGGGGGGTCGCGAGCTGTCAGCCTCCACCCCAAACTCCACTTTGCCTCCAGCATTTATAATGGTATTAAATATACAAAAAAGTGTCTTTAATTTATAAGGATGATCGCACTCAGAGGCTTGCTGTGTGAAAGGGGTCACCAGTACAAAAGTTTGAGAACCACTGCAGTAGATTGACAGCATTTCATCACTTTTTCCTGCTGATCACAAGGTCATCTCCAACAGCTGTTCAGCTGTAATTAGCCAACCCAGACTTCATCATTTGAACAATTGAAAAATTACTGGGGTCAGTGACTCAGTGTCTTAAATTTTAATAAGTACATAAATACGAAGTGCTGACTTATTAAAAATTAATCTTGCTAAGAGGCTGTTTAGTCTTTTCAGAAATGGAAAACACTGTGGTCCATTCATCCACATGGGGGTGGAGAGTGGGTGGTTATCTGTCTGGCTTGTGCCGCTGTCAGGCCGCGGTTTAAATGAAATACCAAATTATTATTAATTTAATCAAGGTCATATTTTGTTTACATGGAAGTAGAATGAACTGTGGCTCTTCTGTAATCCCCACCATGCTCGCTAGCTCAGCCTTTGTAATTCCTATAAACTGCTCCTACAAGCAGGGTTGGGAGATTCACATCGTCAAGTGGATATTGAGTAAGTGTTGATTATAGAGTGTGGTGCTCTCTGTTCATAAGTACAGAGACGTTCTGTTAAAACGGAAGGTAAATCTGTCAGCATTAACATTATAAGCCTAATTTTTTTTTCTTTCAAGACTTTAGATCTCAGTTATAAAACTTGGTTCAGAGCTTAAAGCTTGGCAAATGTGCTCTCCCCGCTCAGAGCATTCTTCAAAAAGCATTCAACCATTTCATTTACACAAGAGCAAATTTGAGAACTTCTGGCTGCTGCTTTTTTTCTTCTCTCTCTCTCTCTCTCTCTCTCTCTCTCTCGTTACTGTCTTTTATAAAACTTATGCTTAGTTTAAGTTACAAAAGAAAGGCAAAATCCTTCTGTGACCCACATGGCATTGTCTTTACAGGCAATTAAATGTAAATGACCTGCAAAAGAAGAGGTGGAGTGGGATGAAGATGTATAAAGAAGTCCTCAACTATTTTTAATGAGGCTCTTTCTTAAACCTTAGAACTATGAGGATGGCGAGTGCTGTGTGGTTTCCCCTGGGTCTGCGGAGAACTTATTATGTGTCTCAGATGTGTATTGTGAGTTTTCTGAGCCCTTAATTGAAGGAGAGAGGGGATGTTACATCTTGCTTTTCAGCCATCTGATTGTAGGGTCTATGAGTAAATCGGGGTCAAAGAAAACAAACACATTTGGAATGGGGAAAAAAATCACTTCCTGGCTTCATCAAGTTTCACTTCTTTGAAATCTTGCTGTTTACCAGTTCTCCAGTACAGTTTTCCAAGATGGATTAGTGTTGACTTTCTAATACAGGAGTTCTGAAACTCTCCCACACCATGACCCCATGTTGCAACAGAATTTGGACACCCACTCTCATCTTGCTATAAAGAAAGAGAAGAAGAAAGGTTCCGCTGTCAGGGCATTAGCCTGGCACTTAAACAACACAGTTTTGATTCTCTGCTCTGCCACACACTTCTTGTGTGATCTTGGGCAAGTCACTAAGTTTCTTTGTGCCTCAGTTCCTCTTCTATAAATAGCACTGCTCTGTTGTGTGGATAAATACATTACAGATTGTGAGGTGCTCTGATACTGCAGTGATGAGGGCTATATAAATACCTAAGCTAAATGCGTAAATCATGAACTCTGGCTGGGGCGATCATGTTCTAATGTGAAAGGGCAAGCAGAGGAGAAAAAAAATCTTTTTGCAGGGTGGGAGGGACTGTATGCAGTAAAGAAGCAAAGAGGGCACAGATCCCACTCTTCTGTTTTGCAGCTCATGTCTAAGGCCTTGGCTACACTCACACTTTACAGCGCTGCAACTGGGGTGTGAAAAAACACCCCCCTGGGCGCTGCAAGATACAGCGCTGTAAAGCGTCAGTGTAATCAGGGCAGCAGCGCTGGGAGCGCGGCTCCCAGCGCTGCACGCTACACCCGTAAGGGATGTGGTTTACATGCAGCGCTGGGAGAGTTCTCTCCCAGCGCTGCTGCTCTGACTACACTCACACTTCAAAGCGCTGCCGGGGGGAACAAGAGCATAGGAAGAAAGGCAGCCATTGCTCCCATCTGTGCACCATTAGCAATTGCTTTCTTCCTTGGGGGTCCGTTGGATCCTTTCAGATGCAGAAATTCCAGATGTGACAAGAGCTGAGTACACCAAGTGCTAGGCACCCATAAACATCTCTTCACAGGGTAGTGAACAAGGTGAGGAGTTTGTTCTGTCTTGCACAAGTGCACCACCAGCTTTTTGGTCAATTTGTTGCTTGGCAGTGGTATGTACTACAAACTGGAAGGGTAGGGGAAGGGATTCCCCCTGTAAAGTTAGTTTCTTTTGCTATCCTAACCTAACCTGTCAAATAGAAGAGACTGTTTTGCACCATGTATTCCTTTGCAGGCTTGTGCCACTCACTGAAACCTGTTCCCTACTTAGCAATATATAGAAAACAATTGCTTTAAATTTTGATACAACTCTTTTCATCTAAATTGCTGTCTGAATGGATATAGTGAGGTAGACTAGGAAAGCTGTCTGGGGCGTGTGTCTGTGCAGATAATTTTTTTTGCCCACCATTCAACTGTCATCCCCTCCCTGTATATTAGCAGCTGGGGTAGGCACAGTTTAACCTTATCAAGTGGCACTACACAACAGTTTCAATAGAAACAAAGGCATTTCTTACCTCCTTGCAAGTAGAGGGCAGTTCACGGATTTCAGTAAATATCCCTACTTGCATTCTCCTTATGTATTTGTATTGCGGTTGCACTCCAGAGCCCAGTCCTGAACCAGTGTTGCTAGGGGCTGTACAAACACAGAACAAAGTGGTCTCTGCCCCAAAGAACCTACAGTCTTATAAGAAGTGCCACAAGATCTTCAGTGGCAACATGCAGTCACAATCTTCATATGTCCCATCCAAGGCTCTACCCCTAGACTGGAGAAAATGACAACAGAGGAGTCAGCAACACGACCCAGCTGAACCAATGCCCTGAGTGTACACAAAGACAAACTGTGCTTAGCAACATTCAGTAATTGTGACTAAACTCTGATCTGACGATGGGTAGGTCTTCTAGAGTAGACAGAGGATGAAGAAGTGCATCACTGGGGCATTCATTCAGCACTAATTCAAATGGAAGGATCACCCCCTACTGAATTTCCTCCACCTTCTCCTGAAGCCACTTGGGTTACATTCTCTTAAACATTCTCTCTTTTTAAAAGAAGCAATGTCAAAGAATAGCAAGAGCCTTATTAAGATGGTTTTAGATAATGTTTGCTCAGCTGTGAGCTGGTAAAAAATTTTTCAGAGTTTATTAGGCAGCAAATGCTTTCAGTGCTTTTGAATTGTGAGGTTGATTTGAAAAATTGGCACCTAATGGTTTACAACTGGAATAAATTTCTGGAAATCGGAACATAGAGAGAAACTTTTTTTATTTTGGGGAGGGTGAGAGAGGAGCATACTAGTGTGTTTGAGCCCATTCCTGTTAGAAAAGGTGCCACTTGTCATTTCAATCAGCAATCCAATTTTTTCCCTTCCTATTGGGGCACAAGATGAGTTCAGATCAGCCTCTATTCATTTCTCCATTTTGACAAAACTGTTTGAAGGAGAGAGGATTTTTGAGAGACTGACTCATAAGTGGAATTCCCCCCCCCCTTCTTCCTTTGCACCGCCAGGTTTTGAAAAGGCCAAAGCCTGAAAATTCCTGAAAAATTAATAGGGTCTCAATAGGTTCTTTGCAGTTGCTGCTAACCTCTTCTCTCCCAGACCCACCATGGGTCACAAATGAAAAGTTTGTAGCATAATAGCTGCACAGCAGCTGCTCTTTTGTATGTAAATATGACCTAAAGCAATGTGGGGAGCTCCTTGGCCCATTGTTGGCAAAGACTGTGCGATTTCAAACAAGCGCGCTTGGGAGCTTTAAAATATTCCACATAGATATCGCAAATGTCACCAGCCATCTTCTCCCACAGCCCACTCTGTGGGTTCCGCCACCGTCTTTCATCACCAAATATAATCAGAGCACAGCTAAATAATTCAAAGAACTGCCTCAAAGGAACAGAGGGGCGGGGGGAAGAGGTCTTTGCCTTCAGAAAACACTAAGCATCTCCCCCTCTGCCTTATTCTTTAAAATATTCAGGAGCATCCCAGAGGGTTCTGAACTCGTAAGTATCTGCATTTTTCCCATTACAGAGAGGACTCTGGGTTGTTTTTTTTTATTATTGAATTTTTCTAGTTAGCTGATGCCAAGGTTTCAATCCAGCTTCAAAATGAAATGCGCTTGAAATGTTTGAGCTTTAAACCGGACCCTGCTATGCACCTCTTCCTCAGTCTCCTAAAAATTGTAAATAGCTTGGCACCCTCCTCGTTGGGACAGGGCTGCCTTTGCTGGCTCAGCAGGCTTCCAGCTGACTGGAGCAGCCTGCTGTGCTCAGGCAGGGGGACTGGGTTTGCTGATGCTGTTTGGTGGAGGAGAGAGGCTGCAGCGGAGTTGCATTTTATTTATTTAGATTTAAAATAATAAAAAGGCGCCTATCTAAGGCTCCTGGCATCCTAACATCATTCACAACACCACAAAGTTCCAGCAGTAGTAAGTGATGGTTTTAACAGGAACTCTTTTTCTGACCCTTTCATCGACTAGGAAGCATGCCCTCAGCCCTCTCCAGAAACCCTCTCCAAGAGAGGTCTTCTGCAGTGTGCTCAGAAGGTCACCAAATGCAGACTATTTTTGACCAAAGGGGGAAACCTGCTCCAGAGTTTTCACAGGGAACACCCTGCTGGCCACCCCTCTCTCTTGTCTAATGAAAGACGTTAATACAGTTGAAAGACAAAGCCAGGCTTCCAAAGTCAGGATGTAATTTTTAGGAGTGGGGCTATCTCACACTTCATACCTATGTAAGGGAACATCTGCACAGCAAATTAAGGTGTGGCTATAGTGAGGATAGCCATATTTGCGCTAGCTTTAATCTTGTTAGTATGGGTAACAGTAATAGAGAGGAATGCGAGCGCGGGTGCACAGGCTTTAGCATGGACTAGTCACCCTAGTATGTACCCATGGCTTGTACTGGGGCCACTAATCCATGATAAAGCCTGTGACACCATGTCTTCATTAGTGCTGTTACCCACACTAGCTAGGTTAAATCTCGCACAGATACCCTGCAGTCACACCTTCATTTGTTGTGTAGACTAGGGATGTAAGTATTGTTTTAAAAGTTAACTGTTTAAACAATTAAAATTCTATCATGTAAATGGTTAACCGATTAAAGGGAGAGGGGCAGGGGTTGCTCTGGCTGGCGAGGTGGGCGTGAGTGTTCTGGGGCTGGAGCACCCATGGGGAAAAGTTAGTGGGTGCAGAGCAGCTCCCTGCCCAAGTTCACCTCTGCTCTATCTCTGCCTTCTCCCTGAGCGTGCCGCCGAGTCCTGCTTCTCCTCCCTCCCTCCCACTGCTGTTTTACATGGCAAGCGGTGGGAGGGAGGGGGAACAGGAGGAAAGCAGTATGCTCAGGGAAGAGGCGGGGATTTGGGGAGGGGTCCAATAGGGTCAGGAAGGGAGCTGAGTCGGGGAGGGGCGGGGGCAAGCACCCACTGGCGTCAAGGAAAGTTGACGCCTGTGGAGGCAGGGGCTGGGTCTGGGGTCGGTTGGCCGGTCGTGGGGCTAGGGTCGGTTGTCCAGCACAGCGCAGCCAGGGGTTAATGGTGGTTAACATTTTACGTCTCTAGTGTAGACATACTTACAGGCTTCAAATATTGCATAACTCTCCCTGATACTTGCTCTCCTCTCATTCAACAAGAGAATCTCTGGGACCTCGTTAGATTTCTTCTACGTGACGGAAAGATGGAACCTGTTCTTTTCCAAGCGAGCATTGTTGAGTTTCCTGGTACTTCCAGAATATAACACTTTAATTTCATTCTGGCAGCCTGTAAAGGCAAGTGGTTTCTGTAGGTCTTTAATAGATTTCTTCCTGCACTTTCAGTAGCACAAGTGTCTCAGTATGGGCAACCTACGTTTTACTGCAGTTTTCTTTGCCTGTAGGGGATGCTAAATCCACTTTAGTTTGGTGGTTGGCTGAAAGTTGGATTTGACAGTTGGTACTGAGACCAGGATTCTATTTCCATCTGGGCAACTGGTTTGCTGTTTGACCTTGGGGCAGTTTTCTTCAGAGCTCCCTGCCTCAGTTTCTCAGTCTGCAAAGTGGGGTTAATGATTAGAACTGGTTGGAAAATGGGGGATTTCTTTTTTATTATTTTTTTTAACAAAAATCTGTCCCTGCTTTTTGGCTGACAAAATTCAAAATTTTCCCATCAGCTTCAATGATTCTTACCATTTAATCTAGAGATAGAAAGCACAGAGTGTGCGCTAAGGATTGGTTTTGCTATCTTGTGCCCTGCAGATTCCAGGTTTAACATTGGAAGGTTTTTCTTTTAGCTTATGTTTGTTATCCCATCCGAGCCTGGCTTATTTCAGCATTTATTAGAAGTGCGTTTTCGATATCTAGCAAGAGCTCCTTCATGTACTCACGCAGGTTACACATCCCTACTCCTGTTACGAAGCTGCGCGGAGGTGTTTGTGAAATAGTCTGGCATCTCCTGGTATTTTCAACCCTTGACCTTCTGGATTAATGCCGAAGGACTGAACCTTTTCCCTCTCCTTATATTGGCTGAGGTGTTTTTTTTTCTTTGTTAATATAAACCCCCCAAGAAAAACAAAATAAAGTGAAGAGCCTGCTCAATTTGCCGACGTGTAAAGGCTTTTTTAAGCTAAACAAGAAAACCAATTATTTTTCTAACTGCTTTACTCCTTCAAATCTTTCACTGTAATGGAGATTTAGAATCCATCACTGTTTAGCTATTATTTCTGTGTAAACAGAGTCATGCCCTATTGCACCAAGCAAACAGTCAATTTTTTCCATTACACTTAGCTGCAAATAACAAGGGTACGGAGTAGATGATCCACATGGAGCATGTTTCAGTCACACAGCATTGTACGTGCCTGCCCAGCTCAGGAGGGGAAGTAAAGGGTTAAAGGGCTGAATGTGCGTTGCATTGGCTGTGGTGGTGATCCCTTGGTCATACCTGCCAAGTGCATTGCTGATTGTGCTTTGCACGATGTGGTGGTGATCCCTTGGTCGTACCTGCCAAGTGCATTGCTGATTGTGCTTTGCACGATGTGGTGGTGATCCCTTGGTCGTACCTGCCAAGTGCATTGCTGAATGTGCGTTGCATTGGCTGTGTTGGTGATCCCTTGGTCGTACCTCCCAAGTGCCCCATGTGATGGCTAAGAAAGGAAGGTAGCTTGTACTTAGGGTGTGGGCATGACCCAGTTCTGCGGTCTCATTCTTCAGTGAGGTTGAAGTTGACAGAGCAGTAGTGGTGTCAGCAGGGTGGTATCTTGCCCCATCTGTAGGGAGGCTGCATAGTGCAGGTCATGTGTCAAGAGCAGAGGTCCTGCCTGGCCCTTGAGCTCCCGCCTGGCCCTTGAGCTCCCGGCCCCTCCCCTGCTGTCTCCCTCCCCTGCAGCCTCAGTGCACTGTGCTGCCAGTGCTCTGACCCACCGCTCCTGCCAGGCAGCGTGGATGGCTCTGGTGGGGCTGCAAGCTCCTGCTGCTCTGAGCAACATGGTAAGTGGGGAGAGCGGGGGTGGGGGTGGGGGTTGGGTAAGGGGCAGGGAGTCCTGGGGGCAGTCAGGGGACAGGGAGCAGGGGCGTTTGGATAGGTGTGGGAGTCTCGGGATGTGGCTAGGGGTTGAGGCAGTCGGGACAGGGAGCGGGGGGGTGGCTGGGTACGGAGGGGTGGATAGGGGACAGGGAGCAGGGGGGTTGGACAGAGGCTGGGGTCCTGAGAGGGCTGTTGGGGTGGGGATTTGGATAGGGGTCAGGGCAGTCGGGATAGAGAGCAGGGGGTTTGGATAGGCATGGGAGTCCGGGGGGGCCTGTCTAGGGGTGGGGATGTGGATAGCGGTTGGGGCCGTCGGGACAGGGAGCAGGGGATTTTGGATGGAGGTGTGGTCCTGGGGGGGCAGTCAGGGGGCAAGCAGCAGGGGGATTGGATGGGTGGGGGGTTCTGAGGGGGGCAGTTAGGGGGCGGGTAGTTGGAGGAGGTGGATGGGGGCGGGGTGCAGGCTGTTTGGGAGTCAAAAACTTCCCTACCCAGCCCTCCAAACAGTTTTGCAATGCTGATGTTGCCCTTGGGGAAAAAGGTTTTCCCACCCCTGGTCAAGAGGGCTTATTTGGTTTATTTGGAGAGACGGTGGTCCGGTTCAATCCTCATCTCTCCCATACCTGGCTTGAAAGACAGAAGGTATTGCCGGGCAGGCTGCTGGTCTCCCATAGAGACATCTTGGTCTCACTTTCCTTTCCCAAATACAGCTCCTAATACTAAACCTCATCCCTTCCACGCCGTCTGACACATTCACCTACACATGACCACCCATCGCAAAGTGCCTCTGTTACGACATCCTGCCCCATCTAGGGCTGTCAATGGGGTCAAGCATAGGAGCTTCAGCAGCAGAAACGCTGGCCTCGACTACTGGAGCTAAAAGAGCCATCCGCCGAGCTGGTAGCAGCAGTTGGTTCTTATCCTCCATGTGGGCCCGATGGATGCATTTAGCCAGAGTGTTATAAGCACAGGCATCAGCCTGGTGTCTCTTGACCTCCTATTACAGTGAGAGGCATATTTTTGTGTCCCTTCTCCCACTTGGTACCCACTGGCTAGAAGAAGCATTTGGGGAATTTTTCTGATCTGATGGATGCCTGAACGAAGTTTAAATGTACACTGTTTACAGCTGAACAAAGGAACAATCTGCGGGTTAAAGCTTTGTCTGAGGGTGTCTGTTTCACCAAGTCTGGGCTGGTTTACACTGGGATTTGGTTGTTAACAGAGCAGCTGGACCCATGTGTACCACTAATGTAAATGCAGTTTGTTCTGCGGCAGCTCATCTCTTTCAAAGTGGAATGTGTTTTTTCCCAAACCGGGGTCAAATGCACTGATGCAAGTCATTGTACACCAATGTGAGCAATGTCTCTGCTAGGAGTTCACATCAGTGCTACTGCACCAGTGCCTGAAATCCCACAGTATCCAAGGTCTTTGACTCCTGTTACATTCATAGATAGTTACCGTGAGGTGTGGGGTAGGGGTGTCTGGGGTTTGCAGGACATGGGTATCCAGGATTAATTCTGTCAAGCCCAGACTCTGACTCAGGTCTGAGCTCAGTCCTCCGTCCACACACTCATCAGTCTGACTCAGGTCAGCAAGCACGCGGGACCCGGATCCTAGGACCCTGTTGAGTGGATTGGTCAGAGTCCAAGTTCCACTGTGCCTTGGAACCAAGTCCTGTCATTTGCAGTGTGGACGCAAGTTAGAAGGTGTGTGTAGTGCAGTATGCAGTTATGAGGCCAGGTCTAGAAATTGTAAGCAATGCTTCACAATGCAGTGTGGATGCTTGCGCGCGGGCTCAGAAACACTGAGGCCACAAGCCCGGGTCCCATGGACCTGGGTTTATAATGTAGTGTAGAGGTACCCACCGGAGCCTGCTGACAGGAGTAATGACTAACCCGCATGGAAGCTCATAGAGTATGTTGCATTAGGGCAAGAGCCTGTTACTCCTGATTTGGCTCTTTGTGCAAGATTTTTGCAAGCTACACCATATGTTGTGTGACAATCAATGTGTAATTCCTGTATGAAGCAATTGTTTTAATGTTAAATAGACATGTTAAGTTAAAAACCCACACATTCTTCTTTTAAAATATCACTTCCCTCTGTACTGTTAAATATGGATTAAATCTGAAAACCTGTTTGTGAATTGGACTTTACACGGTTGCAGCCGTTTTGTTTACTTTTTGCATTTCGTTCACAGTGGACTATTCAATTACACTTTCTGGTTCTCTTGCAGTAGCACTGTGCTGCATTGGTTTTGCTGCCAGTGCTGCAGGGGAAGTGTGAAATCCTAGCACTTGTGAATTGTTTTAAACTTCATGAAAATTCTTAAAGTTTAATTCTTGGGTGTTGGAGGGATGGGTAATATTTAAACAGAAATCTTATAGGGCAGTGGGTCTCAACCTTTCCAGACTACTGTACCGCTTTCAAGAGTCTGATTTTGTCTTACATACACCCAAGTTTCACCTGACTTCAAAACTACTTGATTATAAAATCAGACATAAAGATACAAAAGTGGCACAGCAAGCTATTCCTGAAAAATTGCTGACTTTCTCATTTTTACCATATAATTATAAATCTATTGGAATATAAATACTGTACTTACATTTCAGTGTATAATATATAGAGCAATATAAACAAGTCATTGTATGAAATTTTAGTTTGTACTGACTTCACTGGTGTTTTTTATGTAGCCTGTTGTAAAACTAGGCAAATATCTAGGTGAGTTGATGTGCCCAGGGCCGGCGCTTACATTTAGGCGACCTAGGTGGTCGCCTAGGGCACCAGGATTTGGGAGGGCAGCATTTTGTGGCCTTCTGCGGCAATTCGGCGGCGGGGGGTCCTTCTGCGCTCCATGTCTTTGGCGGCAATTCTGCAGCGGGTCCTTCACTCGCTCCGGGACCCGCTGCTGAAGTGCCCCGAAGACCAGGAGCACGGAAGGACCCCCCTGCCACTGAATTGCCGCCAACCAGGAGCATGGAAGGACTCCCGCCTAGGATGCCAAAAACCCTAGCGCTGCTCCAGGATGTACCCCCTGGAGGACCTCTGCACACCTCCAGGGATACATGTACTGTGGTTTGAGAACCACTGCTATGGGGCCCAAAACTACCTGCCAACATCTCTTTAACTTTGAAGCTAGAGAGTATATTTCATTCCTATCCTATAGTATTTTGCTCACACGACTCTAAGAAAAGATTTCTTTTCTTTATAGAGCTTGTTTCCAACAGAGGAATTTGAGAAATAAATGCTTCTGGTTAGCTTCTGTATGGATTAGGTCCAGCTTTAAACCATTGCCATGAGTAAAATTCATCGATTGCAGAGGAAATAAAAACAAACATTTCCTGACATGGGGCACTTCCGTCCATGGACCAATGGGAATTTTTTTCCTTTAAAAAAACCCAACAAAACAAAACTGGATTACAGTGAGCTCAAACTTGGCAGCCCCTGGCAACATTGCGATATTGAAATGATTTAATTGTTAGAGGATACAGTGGAATGCCATGGCTACGTGTTTGTGTCTATATACATGCATATGGTGTGTTTGTGTAATTTAAAAACTTAAGCTGACTGCAGTGAACTTGGAAATATCTTTGTCATGCAAACATGGGGAAAGCATATTTTTCATAGCTTCACATTGCAACTTAAAAAAACAAATTTTTTTTTTTTTACATTCTTGTGACTACACAGAAGCCCTGGTCAGCCGCTGAGAAGTATTTCTATTGCTTCTAATATGGTTTTGATCATAGAAGGCTGATGGAACCAGCTGAGCTCATATGGACTGGGCTTTTTCATTTGAAAAATTTTTTCATTAACAACTTCGCTCAGGGGGACATAGTTCAGGCTGGAGTCACATGGATATTTGTACCGTTTGCACGCAAGCCTATTTGCATCTTTTGTTTTTTCTTTTACGGACTTGGGAAGGTCATGCTGCAAGACCTTCCTCTTTGATCCAGTTTTTTCCACCCTAACCAGGATGACACTTGCAACAATCACCACTGTCAGCAGAGTTTCTGGTAACCAGGGAAAGGAGATGAGCTAAAGACCTCATTCAGTCTATTCGGGACCTCACTGTGCCAATGTTGTTAATGTGTAGGAGGAACTCGTGTGTGACATTAATGGATGCCTGTACAAAACCCTGAGGGTGTTGCAAAGCACATGATGCCTGTCAGGAGAGGGTAGGGGAGTATCTTGGAATGCTGCCTGTTAGCCAGAGGATGGTGCTGGTTAGCAAGCTGTAGACAGAGGAAATGGTCTCTTGGACCACCATGGCCAGGGGGAAAGAGGGCCAAGAGATGGAAGATGCCCCCCTCTCCATTTTGTTAATTCAGAATCTGCCACAAGATCAACACCGAACAGCTTCTCTGCTTCTGTTTTCTTTAATAAAAATAATTTCCCTTGCAACAAGATTCTTTTGTGGTTTTTCACCGCCTGTAACATGTTGCGCACAAATTAAACGAAATGATTTAAAAAATAAAAGGAATGGAAGTAACCTTATACAAACTGGCAGAGAAAAAGTTCTATCTGCATCATCTGTCCCCGTGATGTGGTGCATGGCATATCAGTGCGTCAAAGGGTATGTCTACATCTACAATTTTGCAGCGCTGGTTGTTACAGCTGTATTAGTACAGCTGTATAGGGCCAGCGCTGCAGAGTGGTCACACTTACAGCAACCAGCGCTGCAAGTGGTGTTAGATGTGGCCACACTGCAGCGCTGTTGGGCGGCTTCAAGGGGGGCTGGGGAACGCGAGAGCGCACCGCGGGGAAGCAGGTCTCCTTCCCCGCGGTTTGCTCTAGTGTTCCGAACACCCCCCCCCCCCCAAGCAGGTCTCCTTCCCCGCGGTTTGTTCTCGCGTTCCCCGAACCCCCGTGCAAGCAGGTCTCCTTCCCAGCGGTTTGCTCCAGTGTTCCCCGAACCCCCCTGCAAGCAGGTCTCCTTCCCAGCGGTTTGCTCCGGTGTTCCCCGAACCCCCATGCAAGGAGGTCTCCTTCCCAGCGGTTTGCTCCGGTGTTTTTTGAACCCCCGTGCAAGCAGATCTCCTTCCCCGCGGTGTGCTGTCGCGTTCCCCGAACCCCCGTGCAAGCAGGTCTCCTTCCCAGCGGTTTGCTCCGGTGTTCCCCGAACCCCCCTGCAAGCAGGTCTCCTTCCCAGCGGTTTGCTCCGGTGTTTTTTGAAGCCCCGTGCAAGCAGATCTCCTTCCCCACGGTGTGCTGTCGTGTTCCCCGAACCCCCCTGCAAACCGCGGGGAAGGAGATCTGCTTGCACGGGGGTTAGGGGAACGCGAGAGCAAACCGCGGGGAAGGAGACCTGCTTCCCCGCGGTTTGCTCTCGCGTTCCCCGAACCCCCCTGCAAACCGCGGGGAAGGAGACCTGCTTGATTACCAGAGAGGCTTCCTCTGGTATGCTGGGATACCTGTTTATTCCACGGAGGTCAAGAAAAACGCTGGTGAGTGTTTACACCTGATGACCAGCGCTGGATCACCAGTGCTGGATCCTCTACACCCGAGTTTCAACGGGTGTACGGCCAGCGCTGCAAACAGGGAGTTGCAGCGCTGGTGATGCCCTGCAGATGTGTACACCTCCTAAGTTGCAGCGCTATAACTCCCTCACCAGCGCTGCAACTTTGTAGTGTAGACAAGGCCAAAGACACTTTACTTTTGCCTCATCTAAGAACCCCTGCTTGGAGACAATACTGCAGTACAACCATTTCTATGGTTTTTCAAAGGACTGTGATGTTTTGGCGTTTTTTAAAGCTTTTTTCTTTGCTTTTTAGTTTTTGTTTTTAAAATCTGCTGGGCTTTTGCTCTTGCATATTCAATTGAGCTGTGTTTAAAAACAAAACAAAAAACCTCAAAACACACCACCTCAATAACCCACCTACCTCTGCTTCAGGAAATATCCTGGCTCACTTAATCGTTGGAGATATCAGGCTCTGTAAATGATCTGTTTCATGCTCACCAATAGGCAGTGATATTTTATTTGGGGGAGCGCTCACAATGCATAGTCTGGGCTGTTCAGGAGGGCAGGGTGACTTTCTGAAATGCCTGGAGCGGCAACTGTATTTTATTCATGCTGTTCTTGAAAAATATTAATAAATGAAAAAAGCCATCAGACCCCTTAGCAGGATGGAAAATGAGAAAAATTGTCTTTATTAAAAATGGTGCAGGATGGGATGCAGTCATTCTGTTCTGGTGAACCTTTAATTGGCACAAAAGGGCAGTTTAGCCTTCATCTTTAAGGAAGGATTGTCAAGCAAAAATGGTAGTTGTCTGCCATTCACAAACATATAGGGCTATCTACTCTGATTTGCATCCACTTTTCACCCCTTTAATAGTGCTGTGTGTTACTTGCTTGGTGTGAAAAGAGCTACTAATGAAGATGCAGAAATAGCATTAGAGATAGAGAGGCAAGTATAATTCTGATCCCTGGACTGGGGACAGCAGTCTTAGCCCCTTGTGTGTTGTGACTGCAAACTAAGGAAATTCGAGAATAAATCAGTATGTGGCTAGAAGAGTTTCAGTGACTACCTTAGAAATCAGTCTGATATGTGGTGTTGCTGAGCACTGCTAAACTGCTGCATTTTATACCAGAGGTAGCTGAAGTGATCCCTGTCAATAAAGTTTGCATATTGCTTTAAGGGCCAGATTGTCAAAAGAATTTAATCAGCCAGCAATTGTCATTTGGGTGTCTTAAATGGGAGCAGAGTTCTTCTGAAAAAACTTATTGATAATACAGTGTTGTCATTGTGCTAGGCAATAATGGTTCGTAGATATAAAGGCCAGAAGGGGACCACTGGATCATTTGACCTCCAAGGAAGGACAAGTCACTACCTGGAAGTCCTTAGAAGCCAAATAGACAAGACACTCAGTCTGGTCTACACACAGCTATGCTCTTTTAACTAAACGTATGATATTAAGCCAATGTGATTTTTTGTGTGTGTAGATCAGGCTAAATGGAGGGAGGGAGGTGAAGCGGAGGGAAGAGATGAAGCAACTTATCCAAGGTCCCCTACAAGAGGTAAGTGATAAGAGTTGCAGATAGAACTCAGGTCTCCTGACTTCTCCTCCAGGGTCCCATCGACTGGATCCCTGGTTCTCAACCAGGCGTATGCAAAGGTCTTCCAGGGGGTAGATCAACTCATCTAGATAGTGGCTTAGTTTTACAGGAGGCTACATAAAACACACTAGCAAAGTCAGTATAAACTAAAATTCATACAGACAATGACTTGTTTATACTGCTCTATATACCATACAGTGAAATGTAAGTACGATATTTATATTTCAATTGATTTGATTTATAATTATATGGTAATAATGAGAAAGTCAGCAATTTTTTAGTAAGTGTGCTGTGACACTTTTTTGTATTTTTATGCCTGATTTTGTAAGCAAGTAGATTTTAAGTGACCTGAAACTTGGGGATACTCAAGACAAATCAGACTCCTGAAAGGGGTTCAGTAGTCTGAAAACGTTTTTGACCCACTGCACTACATTTGATCACTTTGGCTTGAAAGATGCTAGGTAAACAAAAAATGCTATGAACCGAACTGTAAATAACTCCCCTGAACAAACAAAAACCCTGTTTGGCTTACACCATTCTCTTTTTCTTTTTTCTCCCCCCCCACCATAAATATAACCTTTCTCGTATTTTGTTTGATCAGAGTATAAATGTTCTGAATCTTCTTCAGTTCAGTCAAAGAAACAAGAAATTTCTTTTTTCAAACAAGCCTCTTGAAATGAAGAAATTCCCTTGTTTGAAAAAAAAACAAAAAACCCTCTTACGGAATTCTGCAGTGATTCCTCATATACTGCAGCCTGTCCATTGTATGATGTAGTGTTTTGGATCATTATGGTTGTATTTTTAATAAGGGTTTTCTATCTCTGCTATTTTCTAAGGGAGGGGGCATCTAGCTGGAAACTGAGTAGCATCAGATGCCACAGGTGCTAATAAGATACCTCCGTGAATGTTTATTTTGATTCCTGGAATGTAAATGTGGAATTCAAGCCTCAAAGAGTCAGTCAGAGACTTCTTACCACTCTGCCAGACGCAACTGATTGTTTTCAGAGTCTGGCAGGTCTGTAGACTACTGCCTGCAAATGAGACGTCTGCTCTCAAGTACTTGACACTGCTGATCGGAAATGGGTTTCCTTCTAAACTGTTTGCTGCTTTGTGTCTGGACCTGGAAAATGGTCGTGATCAAAAATAGACGTAGCTAAACTGGAATTAGTCTTTTTATTATCATTTTATAGCACTGAGAGGAGGCTTCTCTTCTTAGGATGGAGAGTGCTGTGAAAAAGGCTGTTAAAACTGGGATGGTTCCCGTTTTGAGAAGCACAGCAAGTATCAATTGCGTTATCCTGCCTAGTGTTAACACATACTAGCCTGTGCTTTCGTGAAGGGAGTTATTCCACAAATCTCTCTTGCCCTGATCCTGGCTCAATCATATTAGGCGGGAGATCACAGCCAGCTTGTTAGTTTAGTATCTTGTGCTCATTCCCTCAGTCATACCATTGTCTCAGTAAAAGCTCAGGATTTGAAGCCTGTTTTACCAGTCAGGACTGGTACATTAGCAGAGCTGTGTGGTTTAGAAGAGCAGGGCATGCGTGTGTGTACACAGAAAGAGCACATGCCTGGGCCTGAAATAATGGGTGCTGCAGGTCGGTGTGTGTGTGTGTGTGTGTGTGTGTGTGTGTGTGTGTGTGTGTGTGTGTGTGTGTGTGTGTGTGTGTACACCTCTGCTAAAAGTCTGGTTGACCTTTTGAGGAACAGCATTGTGTGTCTTCATCAAGAGAACTCTATAGTGCAGAGTCAAGTTGTTCTCTGTTCCTAAGCATCTCTTCCAGTTCAGTTTTACACAGAGCTGAGGCTAGGGGTTAGCAACTCCTGAAAGAAGCTATAGAACCTGAACAGTTGGCCATTTATAGCAAACAGTGTAACAGCATGTCTTAGTCTTTAGGATAGGCAGTAATAGCAAAGATCTGTCCTTTCGGTTTCGTTGAAGTGCATAGCAACCTTTTAACAACAGAGGAGCTGCAGTGATTCTTCCTGAGAGGGTGTTGAATGCTTCTTGTTGACTCAGGGGGTCACCAGCAGCGCACTCAGTTTCCACCCGGCTTATGGCACATAATTAAAACTTCTTGACACAACAATGAGCTGTTCTACTTAAAACCTCTATGCTGCCATGTGAACAGTTCAGTTCTGTCAGGTATTGCTCTTGTCTCAGGACTTACTCATCCCTTATGCAGCCCCTTGTATATGCTAAAAGGAGGCGGCTTTGGAAAATGCGCTTAGCAGTGGGAGACAGAGAATTAGCCCTGGTCTACACTACAGAGTAAGGGCTACTCAAGGCAGCTTACATTGACCTAACTCTGTAAGCGTCTACACTAAAATGTCTCTCCTGCCGCTGTAACTCAACCGCTACACCGACTTAATAACCCCACCTCCACGAGAGGGCTAGCACTCTACATTGATGCACTGTCAGCGTAGACACTGTGTTACTTACATTGACTGATACTGGCTTTCAGGAGCCATCGCACAATGCCCCACACTGACAGTTAAATCAGTGCAAGTGCTCCCGGTGAGGACACGCGCCGCCAACGCAAGGCGCGTAGTGTGGACATGCAAAATTTAATTACTGCGGTGCTGTATGTCAGCGTAACTTAGATTGACATAATGTTCTAGTGTAGACGTACCCTAAGTCACAGAACAGGGTGGAAACCAGTGAACCCGTCTGTATGAAGCAGAGTGCACAGATTCTGATGTTAGCAAGAACTATGTTTTCAACAAGTGGCATGCTTCTGGTTTTGTATCTAATGTGGAAGTGACTGGCCGAGAGTGGCCTCTTAAAAGACTTGGGTCTTTAATAAGAGATGTTCAGGAATGTATTGGAAAATCAGAATCCCCTAGAAATTTAAATTTACTGTGTTTATAAATCAGCTGAAGGATGGTCCCAAGGCTAGGGTGCTACACTGGGCCTTGTGCAATTTGGGTTCAATTCCTTGCTCCACCCAAGATTTCTTTGACCTCTCATTTGTTCACGGTGGTCTCTTTCTAGGGTGGAAAGATGGCTCAGGTTGTCATGCCAGTTTAAAACATGATTTTTTCAGCTTACTTCTGTGACAGTGGAATTGATTCAGGGGTTTTAGTTGAATGGGGGCAGCCTTTAGACTTTTGTGAGGTCTCTCTTAAACCTCTGCTCCTCTGACATTTTATTATTATTTTTGATTTTGGAAAACAGTAGCATTTTGGATTTGGTCAGGTGAGCTTCCCTCACTTTTATCTTTAATAGAAGGATGCTGACATTTGGATATGACAGATACCGGCATTTGGGGATAGACTGCTAAGTGCGGGGTTTAACTGATCTTTATTTGCTATTGTCCAGCTGTGTTTCAGACAGCAGCAGAGACAGAGTGAAAAGAAGTGGAGATTTGAAGTTTTTTTCTTTCTGTGTCTGGATTCTTGGAATCTGACAAATTTTCCTTTCTCTGACAAGTTAGGTTAATAAAAATAACAAAACAAAGGTGGAGTCAACACAACTTGACACGATTCCCTTTTTGGCCAAGGGTTATTTTATTTTTCCCTGTGATTTTGAAGGTTGCTGACTAACGAACTAATTAAAAATCACTCAATGCCAGGTTGTGTTTACGGTAGAAGCCCAAATAGTCTTTCCTTTGTGACCCCCCAAACATGATCAAAGTTGGAAGCTCACTCCTGTGTGAAGTGGACAGGGAAGAGATTTGAACCTCTTTAGTACATAGAGAAGGTGTAAAGACGACAGGTCTTATCGGGACATAATGGTTCAGTTGTGAATAATGTCAAAGTGCCTTATGAAAATGCTTTTGACAGTGCTTGCACAAACTTTACCAAACTTTACCAAACTTTACCTTACCTCACAGAAGTACACCTCTACCTCAATATAACTCTGTCCTCGGGAGCCAAAAAATCTTACCGCATTATAGGTGAAACTGTATGATATCGAACTTGCTTTGATCCACTGGAGTGCGCAGCCCTCCCCCCCCCCCCCCCCGTGCTGCTTTACCACATTATATCTGAGCCCTCGTCCAGACTAACCCGCGGCATCGGCGGGTTAAAATCGATTGCTCGGGGATCGATATATCGCGTCTAGTCTGGACGCGGTGTATCGATCCCCGAGCGCGCTTACATCGATTCCGGAACTCCATCAACCCGAACGGAGTTCCGGAATCGACACGGAGAGCCGCGGACATCGATGCCGCGCCGTCCAGACTGGTGAGTACCTCGATTTTAGAAATTCGACTTCAGCTACGTTATTCCCGTAGCTGAAGTTGCGTATCTAAAATCGATTTTAATTCCTAGTCTGGACGTGGCCTGAGTTTGTGTTGTATCGGGTCATGTTATATCGAGGTAGAAGTGTAGTTGGCATTGCTGTTTTACAGGCGGGTAAACCTAGCCATAGAATTTCACGATTTGCAATGGAGCCAGACAGTAGTGGACATCCATAAACACCTTTGAAAATCCCTGTTATCCTTCTGCCTGAGATAACAGTGAGTGATAGAGCCTGAAGTACATTCCCAGAGCCAACTTTCACTGCATTGCTCTTCCCACTAGATAAAACTGCTTCTGAAGCCATGTGTGCGTGCATGCTGTGTGTGTAATGTATTAGAACAAGTTCATATATTTGTTTAACATAATTTGTAATTACGTCTGCAAGCAGTACTCTACCATCCTTAAATCGGTATCAGAAAAGTTCCCTTGCACACTTAATTTTCTATCACGGCATGTTTCATGTTTTTGTGGGTATTTTCTTAACCTGCCCTTCTCAAGCACCATAGCATTGCACTGTACAATTTCAGACTGAAATTTGTATGTGAACAGGATAGTTTTTTGATACATTACTAGTTTATATGCCTAGCAACAGTTTTCTGGTGTATTATTGTGGGAGCTATATTTGTATAGTAGACCCTTACTTAAAGGTGCTTTTTATGTTGAGATCCAATATTTGTCCTGCCTTTTATTTTCCATCTGCTGGTGACATTTGTGTAACTAATGATTAAATATTGGGATTTTTTTTTTTAGTTATCTAGTTCTATTGAGCAGCTCTAAAATAACAAGCCAGTATATGAGGTCCTATTCTCTGAGCCTCTCTGCAGTAACAACCATTGACTACAGTCCAGTACTGATGGGCAGCCCTACAATACCAATCCAGCATGTGCCCAAGCATGGCTGACAAAAAGGCTTTTATTGTTTTTGTTTTAATAAATAATGAACTGATGTGACGGTAAAATATTCCTAGTTATAACCAAAACCTGTAGCTTGGGAAATGGACCTTTTTGTTTCAAGCTTTAAAAAAGTTGCAAAAGAGGCTAAAATTAACATTTGGGCTAATGTTTCCAAAGCCACACAAGAAATCTGGACATGAGTTCCCGTGGGAATGTGGCATTCAGATCCACTCAGTATCTTTGATAATCTTAGCTAAATTAGGAAGAATAATGTGACATTCTTTCTCATGTTTAACCCAAAAGGCAGCCTCTCAATTGGCATCAAACCTGAAAAACAAACCAATGAAAGGAAAGTTATCATAGCTAGTGAGATGAGGTTTTGGCTATAGATTTGTGGAGAGGCTCTTTATCTAGTTCTTTAAACTGTTAACTCTCTTTCGTGTGAAAGCTTTGAAAGCTGCAGCCCCACAGTATGGTGGAAACTCATCTGCGACTTGTAATGTATATCGAATAGAGATATCTGTTCTGCTGAAGAGGCATATAAGGAAACTAATCTAACCTATTCCACCCAAATAAATAAGTCTGAAAATAAATCTTTCATTGTATTGTCTTTATAAATATCCTTTAAATTGAGTCTGAGTGACAAGATGTGCTTGAGCCACTAGAAGAGTAGCACTGATAATGTCGGAGGAGCCTTTTCAAATACATTTTATACCCCAATTGTCATTGAAACTATACTTATCTTTCTCACCCCCATTCCTTCTTGCTCATTAACTAGGTCTCTTTGGAGATTTTAAAGTCACAATTGGTAGAGCGAAGATGAGAGTATTTCTGCCACATAATACTTCTGAATGCTACTTGGTTCATTCTTGATTTGTCCCGAATATCAAGGAAAGAAAAACATTTCTCTTTGAAGAGGTAACAGGGAATAAATACTTACTGGAAGCCATTCTCCTTCATCCAACCCTCCCCTACCCCCTGATAATCCACCCAGGTTTCTCTTTTAGGAGGCAGACAGTAGAAAATCTAGTGGGAATTGACCTGCAATGAACACAACAAGAAGCCAAATCAATCTATACATTTCTCCCTCTTTGAGCATGGAGTTTTTATATGCTTATTAGATTTTCAAATGTTACTCAGCTTGATTGCAGCCTTTTATACAAAGGAGTTAAGACATGGATATAAAAGATAATAGAACTATAAATTGCAAGACAGGTTCTTATGAAATCAGTAAATTATTCATTTAACAGTTCTCTCCTTGTTAATTTCATGTTGCTATGGTATCTCAAAATGGAGGACTGTAGGTCATTCTGCAAAACACAGGGCTTGCACAAA